>NW_015622144.1:675403-997024 GCF_000836295.1 Verruconis gallopava | reverse complement strand
TAGTGTTGGAATGTGCTAGGGGCATTAGCTAGACCAAAGGGCATTACCAAGTACTCAAACAGGCCTTCGCGAGTGCGGAAAGCCGTTAAGTGCTCGTGGCCAGGTGCGATTCGGATTCGGTTGAAAGCTGAAATGATATCCAGTTTTGTGAAGTATTTGGCTTTGCTAAGGCGGTTCAATGTTTCTTGAATCAAAGGGATTGGGTAGCGGTTTTTAACTATGATTTCATTGAGTTTTCGGTAGTCAACACAGAACCGAAGGCCACCTCCTGGCTTCCTTACAAAGATCACTGGGGAAGATACGGGTGACGAACTAGGTCGGATAAATCCTTTGGCGAGGTTTTCGGTCAGATACTTGCGCAGGGCCAGTAGCTCATGGTGGGACATTGCGTATAATGGTCCATAGGTGGGTTTTGCCCCAGGGATCAGCTCAATCCAATGATCATATGGGCAGTATTCTGGGAGTTCGTCTGCTTTTTTACGTAAGAACAATTCCAGGGAGTCCCAGTAATCGCGTGGCAGTTTCGTCTTCGGGTCAGTATATTTCTTGTCTGCAAGGGCCTTTTCGATATCAGTTAATGAGACTGCGAAAATTTCAGTATTGCGCCGTCTTGCAAGTCGGGTAAAGGGGACCGCTCCAATCGCGCAGATGTCCATCGTGGTGTCGGAGGGTAGATTCCCTTCTAAGTCTGGGTTGTCTATAGGGAAGGGCTCGTCTGGGGGGTCAGGAGCTTGGGCCATAAGCCGCATCGTCTGCAGTTCATGCTGCCAATCGTACCATCACGGTGGTGTATTGGGGCGGTTCGGCGAAGCCCTCGCTGGGGCCTTTTCAGGGGCAGTTAGGGGGCTATCGGGTTCAGGTGATTCTGGTTGTTGTTTGACCACGAAGTGGTTGCGGCATGCCGGGGCTGTGAACCGTAACTTGTTGCATTTATAGTCCATCTGCACGCGGTGCTCATAGTTCTAGGGCTGGCCGAGAATGAAGTTGTGTTTGCCCAGAGTTGTTAAGTAGAAAGTAATCACTTTGCAGTGATTATCAATGGTCATCTGGAGAGTCACTGAGTGGGTGACCCTCGTAGAGACAGTTCAGGATCCATCAAAAGCATTCAGGTCAATGTATCGTTCTAATCTCGTTCGTCTCAGGCCATGTCTATGCGCGAAGTCGCTGCTCATAAACCCCTTTCCTGTAGCACCCGAGTCCACTATTCCGTGGGCGGTCGCTAGCGTGGCGCCCTGCCCTAGTCTGGCTGAGATAGTGATTCGGTGTTTCCAGTTATTTGAGAGGCTTAGTTCAGTGAGGTTAACAAACAGCGATATAGGGCGTGGTCCCAAAACGCGACTTAATTCTGGGACCGTCCTTTTGATCGGTCGGACCCTCTGGATGAGACAGAGCTGGATCGGAAGTTGTGGGCATGGCGGGGGTTGTTATGACGGGTGGGGGAACAGGTACGTGAGGAGACAGCATTGATACTCTTAGAGCGTTTAGGACTTTCAGGGCGGCTTGGGATAGGTATCTTGCAGCTAGGTGAGATATGTTTGTCAGAACCGCACTTATAGCATAGCCCTTCTCTGCGGCGGCGCTCTCGTTCGGCCGAGCCTGCTGGGGCATAGCCTAAGATATCCACATCCATTGCGTCAGGGGGTTGGCGGGGCTGAGTTGGTTGTTTAGGGGCTGAGCGAGAATTGTTATTAATGAAACGCAGCTGCTCATCAATCCTGGCTACCAGGTTCACATAATCTGTTAGATGCTCTGGTTCAGGTTGAGTAATCATCAGGCGCTGTAATTCGGGGCTGATAGCGCCCTTCAGGAGCATATACTGAGCTCCTTCGGCGGCTCCTGCTTTACTTGCCAAAGTCCTGAATTCGGTGAAAAATTTCCAAAAGGGGCGGCTCCCTTAACGGAGATCACGAAGCTTTAGTTCAGCGTTGACTCGCTCGTTCGGGTCCCCATATTGTCGGTCAAGCCAGGCGATCAGTGATTGTAGGGTTGGGAAATCGTGGCCAAGGCGGCCCAGTGTGACTGCTGGTTCCCCCGAAATGCGAGATCGCGCATAGGTCAGCTTGGCTAATTCGCTGGGGTAGCGGTCAGAGTTGCCTGAGAGTTTATTCATCAGAGCGGCCTTCCATTCCGCTAGCTGACTGCGTCTGCCTGTAAACTCAGTGATGTCTGGAAGTCTCTCTGACAATTGTGTTCGAGTAACCAGGGGTTCCTTCTGCAGAGCAAGCCCGGAGCCATTCATAGACTCGGTAGGTGTATCTATTTGTTATTGGTCACTAGCATTGGGAGCAGTGAGAGCGATTTTGGGGGGGGAGCCGGGAGCTGACTTGAGGGTGGCTATCTCTTCGCTCAGAGCGAGTACCGCCTGATTCTGTTGCGCAAGAGCTTCTTGCAGGGCGTGAATTTGTGCAGTCATCTGTTCCTGCATGGTGCGGATAATCGCCTCCAGTTCCGTCGTCATGGCTGGTGAGGATGGTTGATGCAACGTAGTGTCACGGAACCACTAGAAGTGATCTGCTCAAGTTATCATGTAAGGTAAACTGATGAGGCTATCAACTATCTATTTAGTTATGCTGTACTAAAGTATCGTATAATAATCAAGACGTTGCATGAAGAAGGGAAGGCCCGAAAGTAGTTCTTGCTGAGAATATAAAGGGGGCCTTATTACACCTTTCCTAATTGGGATTTGGGCGCGCGCGCGGTGAAATCGAATTAGGAAGTCAGTTTAGTTCAGGAGTCCAGTTGGCCAACGTTAGGTAACGTTGGGTCATGTTAGGTCATGTTAGCTGATGTCGGTGCTGCTTTAATCAGACAGGCAACAGGATGGTGCCAATCACGTGTCATAGGGGTGACCCCATGACAGTCTAACCCACAAACAGTCGGCAAGAATTAGGCTACTAACTTTGTTAACCGCCACGACTCACTCTATATAATATATAACCGAAAATATGATTACCAGCGCGCAAAATATGAGGATCCAGTACTCATTCAGGGCTGGTTCAGCGTTGTACGAAACCTGATCGTGAAGTACGGTATATTTAAAGAAGATATCTATAATTTTAACAAGACTGGCTTTCAGATAGGGGTTATCTTAACCTCAAAAGTGGTTACAAGAGCTGAGAGAAAGGGTTGTCCGAAGACAAAACAGCCAGGCAATCAAGAATAAGTTACTATCATATATGGAATTAATTCACAAGGGTGGTCAATCCCCGCACATATCATCCTCGCGGTAAAGCTTCATCAAAGTACCTGGTATACAGAGAGCAATCTACCGCGTGATTGGGCTATCTCTGTAAGTGAGAAAGGGTGGACGGACGATAAGATCGGATTTGAATGGATCCAGCACTTCCATAAGTATACTTAGCATCATACGAAAGGCCAATACCGATTGCTCATACTAGACGGACATGGAAGCCATCATTCAGCCCAATTTGAAGAGTTTTGCAAGCAGAATCAGATTATTACAGCCTGTATGCCTGCTCATTCTTCTCACATCCTTCAGCCATTAGATGTAGGTTGTTTTGGCCCGTTAAAGGCGTCATACGGTAAGCAAGTAGAAGGCAAAATAAGGCTTGGCATCAACCATATCAATAAAGAGGAGTTCTTACACCTCTACTATCCAGCTCATGTACAAGCGATAACTGAAAAGAATATCCAGAGTAGATTTATAGTAACTGGCCTTATTCCTTTCAACCCAGATCATGTTCTTTCTACCCTTAATCCGGTCGTACGAACGCCCAGCCCTATTCCTACTGAGGTATCAGTATAGGAGTCAAAAGAGCCTCATACAATACAGGAAATCAAGTGTTAAGGACAGCATATTTAAGAGCAGCGTCGGCGCCGTACAAATGCGCCTTATTCACCATCTGATTCTGCTTTTCAACAGCTATTGAAAGGCTTTAAGACTGTTATATATAAATAAGCTATACTGCAGGTTGAGAACGCTGTACTCTAAGCTGAAAATTAATATTAAAAACGAAAGCAAGCAGTTCGTTATATAAGGGTTCAAACTAGAGGTACCTTAGCTATTAAAGATAGTCAGAATAAGATATATAAGCATAAGATAGAACATCAAATCCAGATTGAAGTACAGCAAGGTGGCGCTCATACGATAGATCCATAACCAAAAACACGTGCTCCACCAAAATGCAGCCTCTGTGGATCACTTAAGCATACTGCTTGTATATGTTCTATATAATAGATTTTAGCTTAGATAATTATTTAATTAATAATATGCTGTTGTACGACAATATTTTAATTTAAATATTTTAAGGTGTAAAAAGTCGCGCACTAGCTTGGGTCGCGCACTAGCTTGTGAAACACGTTATCGGCTGTCTGTCATGGGGTCACCCCTATAACACGTGATTGGCACCATCCTGTTGCCTGTCTGATTAAAGCAGTACTGACATCAGCTAATATAACCTAACATAACCTAACATTACCTAATATTAGCCAACTGGACTCCTAAACTAAACTGACTTCCTAATTCGATTTCACCGCGCGCGCGCCTAAATCCTAATTAGGAAAGATGTAATAAGGCCCCCTTTATATTCTTAGTAAGAATTACTTTTAGGCCTTCCCTTCTTTATATAATATCTTAATTATTATATAATACTTTAGTATAGTATAATTAAATAGATAGTTAATAGCCTTATTAGTTTACCTTATATAATAACTTAAGTAGATTACTTCTAGTAATTCTATAATACTATATTATATTAACTATCCTTACCAGCTATAATAATAGAACTGGAGGTAATTATCTATATTATATAGGAATAGATAATTACATAAATTCATACCCTGTAAGAAGCTCTTGCGCAATAGAATTAGGCAGTACTCACTCTAAGTAAAGAGATAGCCACCCTTAAGTCAGCTCCTGGCTCCCCCCCTAAAATTACTTTTACTACTCCTAATACTAGTAATTAATAATAAATAGATATACTTATTAAGTCTATAAATAGCTCCAGGCTTACTCTATAAAAGGAACCCCTAATTACTTAAATATAATTATTAGAAAGACTTTTAGATATTACTAAATTTACAGGTAGATACAGTCAGCTAGCAGAATAAAAAGCTACTCTAATAAATAAACTCTTAGGTAACTCTAACCACTATCCTAGTAAATTAGTTAAGTTAATCTATATATAATCTTATATTTTAGGGGAACTAGCAGTTATACTGGGCTACCTTAGCTATAATTTCCTAACCCTATAATTACTAATTACCTAATTTAACTAATAATATAAGGATCTAAATAAGTAAGTTAATACTAAACTAAAGCTTTATAATCTCTATTAAGGGAGCCGCCCTTTTTAGAAATTTTTCACTAAATTCAGGACTTTGGCAAGTAAAGCAGGAGCTGCTGAAGGAGCTTAGTATATACTCCTAAAAGGTGCTATTAGCCCTAAATTATAATACCTAATAATTATTTAACCTAAATTAGAGTATCTATGTAAGGGGTGAATGTAAGCGTGATATCAGGATGGGGAGCAATGAGTATGGATTGGTATCAAAACTGACGACTAAGGAGTCAAACTAAGGTGGGCACTGTGCGTAGCTTAAATACTGCTTCCCCCTGGAGCACGTGACCCGCGGCCTGAGCGCAGCTGTACCGTGCGTACGTTCCTACTCTGTTCCTCACAACTCTTCCCCCCCTTCCATAGTCTGGTCCCCAGACTTGCTAAGATTGTGTTCCTCTGCTGGTGTGGTGTCGTGTTGGGTGCGTTCCGTCTGTCGCTTCCGCTGTTTGTTGTTGTTATTATGTCTCGGTATCGCGCCGCGTGCGTTGTCGTGTTTGTCGCCGTTGCGTAGCAACAATGTTATGGTTTTCATGCTCCGTGAAGATATAAATTCTTCCATATTCCAAAATTCGTTCTTCCACCATTCGCACACGCACACACACACACCCACACACACACACACACATAAAAATGGCATCTTCACGGCGGTCGGCCGGTCGTTCGTCGGGGGCGAGACGGGGTCCGTCAACGCCTCGCTCCTCGGGTGCGGGTCGTGGGCGTTCCTCGTCTCGTTCCCCGATTCCTCCTTCGCCAACACCCGCGCCGCCATTGTCAAGTTCTCGGCGCGGTGAGGCAAGTTCTGGGCGTGGGCGTGCTCCCCGCCCTCGCTCCCCGTCTCCTCGTTCCCCGACCCCCGTGCCGCCATCGTCGGCATCCCGGCGCGGCGCGGCAAGTTCGAGGCGCCGGCGTCGCGGCAGCAGTGTCGAGGCGCCGGAGCCCCCCAGTCGCCGTCGCCGGGTTGCTTTTGAGGTGACGGAATCGTCATCTCCTCGAGGTAGGGGTGAAACCCTACCTCAGCTAGGGGAGGGGGACGAGGCGGAGGTGGACATTTTTGTCTGCCTCCGATGCAGTAAGGACGTTGACCTCGTCCTCACGTGCGACATGCCCGCGTTTCAGAAGTGTGCTGGGTGCTCGCGCCAGCATCATGAGTGTGAAGAGGTTCGAGTTCTGCCGTTATTGTTGCGTTTCTGTTGCTTCATCTCACAATTCATAGGTTCCTCCGCAATTTGGCCGCTGCTTGGCCCAGCTTGTTGAGCTCGCCAGAGCTCTAAGGGATTTCGAGGAGGGTGTCGCGTCGACCGTCAGGGTCGACCGAGCCGAATGCGTGCGTATGTTTGCGCGCTACAAAACAGCGGTCGAAGCGTTTGTCACGCGCGACAACCGTCTGGGCGGTCACCGCCGCCCAACGTTGGAGGTGATGTTTCGTGACCTGCTGGGTCAAATGCGGCAGCTAGTTCAGGGCATAAATGCCCTAGCTGGCATTCCGTCCTCGCCTGTTGGTGTAGCTTACTGCTAATGTGTTAGCTCTGCTAATTCTGCATAGGCTGCTGCGTTGCTGGGTCGTTTGGGGGGTGTCCCCCAAATTCCCCCCGAGCTCGTCTTCTCGTCTCGTCATCGCGGTCGCCGGGCCTTCCGGCCCAATTCTTCTCTCGATCGCGCCCCCTCTTCTCGCCAGCGGCGTCACGCCGCCGCTTCTTCCTCGTCCGCGGCGAACTCGTCAAGCCTGGGTGGCTCCGCCCCCCGTCGCCGCGAGAGCTCCGTCGTGGAGCTTTCTTCCGATTATTCCGATTAAGGACATGGTCCTCATATCTTTAATTCGTGTAATATATTTAGCATAGTTTCTTTTAATGCATGGCATGTGTTATTTATCTCTTGTGTTCCGTATGCGTCTTCTCTTCGACCGGTTGTCGAATTCGTCGCGCTTCTCCTGCGCATTGTCCAAGTTTTCCCTTGGCAACCATTGGTTGTATTCTGCAGGGTAACCCTTCCACTTAACCAGGTACCATACGCCATCCTTGCGCTTCTTCTTGTCAAGGATTTCTTCTATCTCCCATTCTTCCTCATCGTCAATGATTTCTGGGAGTGGCAGGCGATCCGCTGTGTTATCGCCGCCTATACGCTGATGGTACTTTTCCAGTAGAGAGACATGGAATGTATTCCAGACTTTCCACGACGCTGGTAGCTGCAGTCGATACGCTTGCGTGCCGACTGGTTCAAGGACTCTGAATGGTCCAACAAAACGTGGTGCGAGTTTCCTACTCTGGTGCCTCAGACGTAGATGTTTCGTTGATAGTAGGACGAGGTCGTTTGTTTTGAACGTCATCGGTTCATGCCTGCGGTTGTAGTATTTTGCTTGCTCTTGGCTTGCGTTGGCAAGGTGTTCTTCTAGCTTCTTGCGGACGTCATGGAGTTGCTTCACTCGCTCTTGCACGTCTGGTACTTGTTTTTGATTCTCGATGTCGTAATGGACCTCTGGGTGGAACCCATACAGTGCAAAGAATGGGGTTGTGCCTGTTGATGCATTGATGCTGTTATTGTATGCGAATTCAGCAATTGGCAGCAGTTTTGCCCATGTTTTCGGGTGCTCTCCGCAGTATGCGCGCAGGTATTCCTGAATCGTTTGATTTTGACGTTCTGTCTGTCCGTCAGTTTGCGGATGGAATGCGGTTCCCATGCGTCTACGTATGTATAACGTATAGCACAGCTCTGACCAGAATTCACTCGTGAATTTCGGGTCTCGGTCCGAGACAATGCCCTTGGGCAAGCCGAAGCTTCTCATAACCCTGTCAAGCAGTATGTCAGCAACATTTGCGGCTGTACAATCTTTTGTAGTTGGGGTGTAGAGTGCCATTTTTGTATATCTGTCAACGATCACCAGGATAGCATCGTATACGCTACCGTCGCGCTTGGACGGCGGGATGCCACTCATGAAATCCATAGTGATCTCTATCCATGGACGTTCCGGTACAGGTAGTGCCTGTAATTCGCCATACGGGCGGTGTCTCTTCACCTTCACCCGCTGGCACACGTCACATGTTCGCACATATTCTTGTACGTCCTGGCGCATTGATGGCCAGTAGTACTTTCTGCTCAAGAGTTCAACCGTTTTGGTTGCTCCAAAGTGTCCTGCATGAGGGTCATCATGGTACCTTCTCATGAGCTCAAACTTCACTGCCGGGTCGTCCGGTACGTAGGCTCGACCCCGGAACAGTAGGACGTCCTGATGGTTTACTGACCAATCGCCCGCCCTCTTCCCGACTCGCTCTTCTAATGCGTCACGCTTGCTTTTGGTGATTTCGCATTGAGCTTGCAGTTCTCGTAGAATGTCGGGGATCTCCTTTTCCATGTAGGCTGCTTCACCTTCCATGGCTCTCACAACGACACAACGTGGGTAGGTGCTTTTCCCTACCTGCCCCGCTGTTCGCTGCCCACGATGCCCGCACTCTTCCCGCGTCCGGGATGCGCGAAGACCGCGTAAGGCCGCAGTTATAGCATCGCCACAGGGGCTCGCCTCCCTGCACTCTGGACTAGTCCCTGGCTGTTGCCCTGTGTGCCCGATCGCTTTTGATCTGTTTTTAAGCACCAGGGTTGCGCACACAGCACTTTCTGGTAACACCGCCAATTTTTGGCGCAGTGTTGGAAGCAGGTCGTCTAACGGTCTTTCTTCCGTCACATAGTCTGGGCGTCTCGAGGGCGCATCTGCGGGATTAGACGGACCCGCGCGGTGGTGAAGGACAAAGTCGTACCCCGCTAATAGCATAGCCCATCTGGCTTGCCTGCTATTAAGCTGCGCAACCCTTGCGAGTCCGGTCAGATTTCTGTGGTCCGTATAGACTTCAATCGGAGTAGCACTTCCCTCCAGATAGTGCCTCCACTGCTTGAAACACTCCACAATCGCGAGCAACTCTTGATCGTACGTCTTGTACCTTGTTTCAGCATCTTTCATCTTGCGTGAATAGAATGCCACTGGGCGCCATTGGCCCTCTCTGTCACACTGGGATAATATCCCTGCTATCGCGAATTGCGACGCATCTGTCTCTACCCTGATTGGTAGTTCTGGATCAAAATGTCTGATGACTGGTGCTGTCGTGAACGCGTCTTGTAGCATCCGAAACGACTGCTCTGCACTTTCAGTCCACTTGAATGGTTTTGTCGGCTTACCGTTTTTTATTCCCTTTGTGAGGTTGGTCAAGCCCCTTGCAATCTTTGCGTAATCTTTGATGAATCGTCTGTAGAAGTTGCAAAACCCGAGGAACATTTGTGCTTCCTTCAGGGTCGTTGGTGTAGGCCATTCCTCAATGGTCGCTACTCTTGCTCTGTCCATGCGCATACCATCCGTCCCGACCACGAAGCCGAGAAACTCAACCTCGTCAGAGAAGAACTCACACTTTTCAAGGTTGCAGTATAGGTCATGCGCTTGCAGCTGCGCAAGTATTGCGCGCACGTCCCGCACGTGGGACTCCCAGTCCTCTGAGTAGATGAGGATGTCGTCAAGGTACACGATACATATGGTATCGACGTAGTTCCCTAACGCCTTGTTGATGTATGCCTGGAATGTTGCGGGCGCGTTAGCTAAGCCAAACGGCATCACCAGGTACTCGTAGTGGCCGTAACGCGTGCGAAACGCTGTCTTCCACTCATGGCCTTCCTTGATGCGTATTCTGTAGTACGCGTTCTTGAGATCTAACTTTGTGAAAATCTTTGCGCCACTCAGTCGGTCCAGGATTTCTGAAATGAGTGGTAGGGGGTGTCTGTTCTTGATGGTGACCTTATTGAGGCCTCTGTAGTCTACGCACAGGCGTAGCTCGCCATTCTTCTTTGGCACGAACAGAACGGGTGCGCCTGCAGGGCTCGTGGAGGGCCTTATCCACCCATTCTGCAGCGCCTCGCTGAGGTATTCTCTGAGAGCCTTAAGCTCCTTTGCCGACATGTGGTAGATCGGATAGTGCGGCGGTTCTGCCGTCGTCTCGATTGCGTGGTCTGTGCTCTTATGGCTCGGCAATGTTGTTGCAGCTTCTTTTTCGAAGACATTTGCAAAATCTTGTAATTCATCAGGCAGCGTGCGTTCCGCTTGCGCCTTCTTCGGCTCTGTGCTTAGGAGGAGTATACTGTAGTACTCGTCTTCATCAATCTCTTCCTCTGCGCTTATCATGCGCACTGTTGGTACTGTATCTTTAAAGTACCACTTCTCCTGTCCTGTGTCGATGAGAATGTCTTGTTGCTTCATAGTGGGCATACCTAGGACAATATGTGATTGCCCTTGGTCTACTGCAAATGCAATCGCTGGTACAGTCTTCTTGACTTTATTTGAGTCTTCCAGATGTAGTTTGATTTCATGTACCCCAAAGCAGTCAATGTCCGTAACGCCCCCCCAACGCAGGTGAGGCATGCGTATATCTGCTTCTGGGAGGTTGAGCTCCTCCGCAAGTCTTGGTGTTATCAAGCTGACATCAGCTCCTGAGTCCAATACAATTTTGACATTCTTGCTGTTGGTGGGGCCCTCGATTATCCCACTTGTGTTGATTGCTTTCCCTACGGCTTCGAGTTCCGTGCGGGTCGCATGCGTAGAGATCAATGCGACCCCAACGCTTTTCCCTTGTCGGTCGTTTCTCCCTTTGGCTTGCGACAGTCTCGCGCCATGTGTCCGAACTTGTCGCACTTGTAACATCTTATTTTCAACTCTTTCTTTTTATTGGTGGATGGTTCAGGGTCTTCTGACTTGGGTTTCGGATTCGCTGGTTCCCCGCTCCGATTGCGCTTAGGGAATGTATCACTGTCGCTGAACTTTCGTTTTGAGCCCACGTTCGCCGTCTCCATCTCCATTTTCTTCTTGGTTTTCTCCCACCTCGTGAGCAGCGTCACGACGCCGCTGCGCGTCTCTGGCATTGTTGGCAGGCTTGCTAGATGATACTGTAAGTCTAATCTAAGTTTTGCAATGAGGTTGTTGCGTTTCTCCTTCTCTGTCCATGCGGTGGTCATCTGGGCTTCTAAGGAGGTAAGGTATGCTTCAAAGTCGGCCACAGTTTGGCCCTTCCTTTGGGTCGCTCGAGCGTGTGCCATATGGATGCTTAGCTCGCGGTTTCCTGGATCTTCAAGTTTGTCGAGCAGGAATGTTGTAAGTTCTTCCCATGTACTCAGCTTATCTCCTTTGTTTCTGGTATGGTCAGACCAAGTTGTCCTTAAGGAGCTTGTAAGAAATTGTTGGGCCCAGGCAACCCGAACACTTTCTTGCGCGAATCTCCGAGGTGCCAATCGGAACGCATTCGTAGCGCAGTCGATCCAGTCGGTATACTCCCGCAGTGTTTTTCCTTTGTATTCTGGAAGGTCCTTTGGGTGGATGTCCTTCCCTTGAGGTAGAGTGCTTGGTGGCGTTGGTTCGGGGGTTTCAGCACTGGTGTTCTCTAATTGGCTATCTTCGATAGTGGTGGGGGTATTGCGAGTCGACTGCTCTTCAATTGCGGCCTCCATTTGTGCCACTCTCTCTTTTAGCTCTTTAAGTTGGATCTTTCTTCGAAGGTCTGCTTCTCTTTTCTTTAGTTCCCTGATTTGTTCGTCAATTGATGGTGTTGATGATGAGGGTTCTGGTTCAATGGTGGGCATGGAGACGCCGTCGTCGCGCAGTTGTTCCGACATCCTGATACCGGGCCTACGCCTTTGTTTTGGCAAAGAGTCGTCAGAATTGTAAGGGGTGAATGTAAGCGTGATATCAGGATGGGGAGCAATGAGTATGGATTGGTATCAAAACTGACGACTAAGGAGTCAAACTAAGGTGGGCACTGTGCGTAGCTTAAATACTGCTTCCCCCTGGAGCACGTGACCCGCGGCCTGAGCGCAGCTGTACCGTGCGTACGTTCCTACTCTGTTCCTCACAATCTAATAGATTATATAAACCTGGTAGCTAGGATTAATAAGTAGCTATATTTTATTAATAATAATTCTTGCTCAGCCCCTAAATAACTAACTTAGCCCTGCCAACCCCCTAATATAATAGATATAGATATCTTAGGCTATACCCTAGTAGGCTTGGCCGAACAAGAGCACCATTATAGAAAAGGGCTATACTATAAGTATAGTTCTGATGAATATATCTTACCTAGCTATAAGATACCTATCCTAAGTTACCCTAAAAGTCCTAAACGCTTTAAGAGTATTAATATTATCTCCTTATATACCTATTCCCCTACCTATTATAATAACCCCCGCTATACCTATAACTCCTAATCCAGCTCTGTTTTATTTAGAGGGTCTGACTAATTAAAAGGATGGTCCTAGAATTAAGTTATATTTTAGGACTATACCCTATATTACTATTTATTAACCTTACTAAATTAAGCTTCTTAAATAACTGGAAATACTAAATCACTATCTTAGCTAGATTAAGGTAGGGCGCCATGCTAGCGACCGCCCATACAATAATAGACTTAGGTATTATAGGAAAGGGGTTTATAAATAGCGACTTTATATATAGATATAGCCTGAGATAAATAAGATTAGAATAATATATTAACCCAAATGCTTTTAATAGATCCTAAACTATCTCTATAAAGGTCACCTACTTAGTAACTCTCTAGATGACCATTAATAATTACTATAAAGTAATTACTTTCTATTTAATAATTCTAGGTAAATACAACTTTATTCTTGGCTAGCCCTAGAACTATAAGCACTATATATAGATAGACTATAAATATAATAAGTTATAGTTTATAGCTCTAGTATACTGTAACCACTTTGTGGTCAAACAACAACCAGAATTACCTAAACCTAATAGCCCCCTAACTACCCCTAAAAAGGCCCTAGTGAGGGCTTCGCTAAACCGCCCTAATATACTATTATAATAGTATAATTAGTAGTATAAACTATAGATAATACAGCTTATAGCCTAAGCTCCTAACCCCCTAGATAAGCCCTTCCCTATAGATAATCTAGACTTAGAAGGGAATTGTTACGGCGTATTTATCAGTACGGTCAGAGTAATATGGGTCATTGCCAAGTAACGCCAAGCGGCAGTCTTAGTCTTGGCATATGAGACTTTCTGCACCAGTCTTAGTTTTGGTATATAAGACTGTATATATAAGTCTTATTAGGAGCGATTAAGACTTGGTCATAAGGGATAAAGAATAGGTCTATATAAGGAGGGTTAAGCTTAACTCTACACTCACTATAATTCAACTGTCTAGTTTATCTAGTAGTTAGTTTAAATATATTCCTATACTCTTAAAATTTAAACTATTCTAAGTTATAAATATAACTACCTTATTATATTCCTTCCATAATAAGCTCTAGTTATATATTATCCCTCTACTTTAAGAAGCTTAACCCTTCTAAAGTAGCTTATATTAGTAAAGCTAGTTGATATTAGGAAAGTATTCCTAATAAAAGTTGAATTACTGAACTATTAGATAGGGCAAGGAATAATATCTTATATCTACTGTCTCTAAGAGAAGTAGTAAAAATTAATAATAGTCTAATCTACTAAAGAAGAAGATTAAGGTTACTTTAAGTACTAATACTACTAGATTATTAATATATAGAATAGTAGTACCTCTACCACCTCTATTACTACTAAGAGATCTGGAAATTCTATCAGATATTTAATTATCTGATAATTCTGATTCATCTAATCTAAACTCAAATTTTAGAAGTAAGAACCTTTTCAATAATAATATAGCTTAACTAAAAGTTAATCTACCTAAACCTTTTAAAGGGGAATAATCCAAATATAAGGCTTTTAGGTCTTAGTTTAGGATTTATATTTACTGGAACTAGGATAAGCTTAATACTAAAGAAAAGAAAGTTATATATATAATCTCCTACTTAAAGGGAAATATATATATCTGGATCTAGAGATGAGTTAATTAATATATCCTAAAGAAAGGAGATATTCTATATAATATTAAAAGGATTTTCTAGAGCTATTTAATATTTATAGAAGAAATAGATTAGTACTTTTAGTAAGTTAATAAGGTTTACCTAACTAAAAAGAAGTTATTAGAACTATACTAAAAGTCAGATATAAGCTCCTATACAGTTAAATTTAAGAAATAGGTAGTAATTTTAAAATAGAATAATGATATACTTTATACTAAATTCTTTATAAGACTTAAACCAGAAGTTAAGGCTCAGTTATAGCTTAGGGAAAAAGAGATATTTACCCTTACTGAATTTATAGAATTAGTAATTAGGGTTAATTCCATCCTATTTAAAAATAAGCTTAATAAATAGGGAAAGATACCTAAATACCAACCTAATTATAGGAGACTATAATAATCTACTAATTATTATAAACTATAGCCTATAGAGATAGATAAGCTCTAGAAAGGCGATTAAGCCCTAAGAAAGCTTAAGAATTTTAAGAAAAATATGGGAGATTATTTTAAATATGGCTAACCAGGATACTTTACTCAAAATTATTTGAGATCTAAAAAATAGTTAATTAAGACTCTAGAAACTGGCGTGTAAGCACGGAAGATTACTATACTTAAAAAAAGCTCTTATAATATCTACTAATAGGGACTAAATCAGAATATAGGACTATAGGATAAAATAATAATTCAGGGAATCTTAGAATAATATCCTGATATTTAAATAAATATAACTTATAAATTCTATTAGGTACTACTAATTAGCTATTATAAGGTCTAGGATTACAGATTTTAGGAGTATAGTGAAAATAAGGACCTAGGAGAATTATTATAGGAATATCTTTATAGACCACTAAAGGTTTCTTTTATATAGGTATAATAAATACTCTAGATTAAAGATATTAAAAGTAATAATTATTATATATACTATAAATATCTTCCGGTTAATTTCTATATGGTTTAGGGTTATTAATACCTAAAATACTATATACTATTAATATAATAGGAAACTATTAAAGAAGGTAATATATTAATTAATATTAGATTATCACCATAAGGAATCCAAAGTATGATTGGAAACCTTAATCCTAAAGAGAATAAAATAATAAAAAATATCTTTATATATATTATAAAATTTATCTATATAACAGATAATTTAATAAGAAGGACTATTATATAGGTTTTATTTAAGGACCTATACCAAATTAGATTTCAGATAAGTGCAGATCTAAATTCTAAGGATCTATAGAAGATATATCAACTAAACCTGTAAATAATGAAAGGAATATCTAACCTAGATAAAAATTCTAAGGAATAGGAATTAGGCAAAGAAACACTTAATAACAGTAAAGGTAAGTACCCTTACTTCTTAGGAAATAAGGAGGTCGACTATTAGGGGGTATAATAGTTAACTCTTAAAAGGAACCTCAAAGCCTTAATAAGTTAAGGAAAGATAAACTAATAGTAGAAGTTAAGATTATAGGTAACTCTACTATAGCTATAATTAATTTAGGAGCTATAGTAGACTTCTTAAGTAGTTAGTATATAAGGGAGTGGGGTTTACCTTTATATAAAAAGGAAGATCTATACCTACTTATTACTATTAATAGAACCCTAATCACTTTAGATTAAGGTATAGTTAAATATAAGACAACCATCAACATAATAATATTAGGCAAAAATATTAAAAGAATATTTAATATTACTAATATTAGGGATTTAAATATTATTCTTAAATTATTATAGCTCCAGGATAAAAGACCGCATATTAACTGGTTAACCTTAACTATATCTCTAGTTAAGGATTGATATCCTGCCTAGGCTAAGAAATATACTAGAGGATAGATAAAAAAGCTTATATAGTAGAGTATATAAGATATAGAGATAGTAGCTATTTATTAGTTTTAAGGGGAGCAGAAGATAGTGTTCTAAATTCCTCTAGAATATAAGGAATTTATAGAATTTTTTGAGAAGGAAGTTCTAGAAGAAGCCTTATTACCACACCAGCTATTTGATTATAAAATAGTGCTAAAAAAGGGATCCTAATTAAAAAGGTTTAGTATCTATCTACTTAAAGCAGACTAAAGAGAAGCACTAGATAAATACTTAGATAAGAACCTAAAAAGAGGGTTTATTAAAGAGTCTAAGTCTCCTATAAGATATCTAGTATTTTATATACCTAAACCTAATAGTAAACTATAACTTTATATAGATTATAAATATCTAAATAGTATTATAGTAAAGAATAGTATAACACTACTATTAATCTAGGAGTTATAAGACTAACTCTAAGGAGCTTAATAGTTCATAAAGTTTAATATATTAGAAGTATTCTATTAAATTTAGATTAAATAGGGTGATAAGTATAAGATAGTATTTAGTACTTATTAAGGGTATTCTTAGTATAAAGTAATACTATTTAAGCTTATTAATATTCTAGCTACTATATAGATATATATAAACTATATATTATAGGAACACTTAGATAAGTATATTAAGGTCTATATAGATAATATATTAGTATACTTCTAGATACTTAAAGAATATATTAAATATATCTAAAAGGTCTTAAAAGCGCTAAAGAAACATAATTTATAGTTTAAACTATTTAAATATAAGTTCTATAAATAGAGAATTAAGTTTATTAGACTAATTATATCAGAAAAGGGATTAGAAGTAAATCTAGAAAAGGTTAAAAGAGTTAAGGAATAGCCTAAACTATAAACTATTAAGTAAGTTTAAATATTTTTAGGATTTATAAACTATTATTAATAGTTTATCCCTAGATATTTAAGGATTATAGTACTACTTACTAAATTTACTAAGAAAAGGGAAAATACTAGTATTACTTCCTAAAAATTTTAGTAGATTAAGAATACTTAAAAGGCCTTTAATAAGCTTAAGAAATTAGTTATAACTACCCTAGTACTATAATTATTTAATAAGAAAAGGCTGATAAAAGTTAAGATAGATACTTCTAAATATACTCTTAGAGTGGTCTTAAGTTAATAGGATAAAGATAGGCTATAGTAACCAGTAATCTATTACTTAAGAAAATTTATAGATATGGAAACTAGATACTCTATATTAGATTAGGAGTTACTAGCAATTATTAATATACTTAAATACTGGTAATATTACTTAGAAGATACTAAGGATATATTTTTAATCTTATTAAATTACTAAAATCTCTAAAACTTTACTACTACTAAGGTATTAAATAGATAATAGTTAAAATAGTTATATAAATTATTATTATTCAACTTCAAGATCAAATATTAGAGTAGGAAACTTAATACTAATATAGATATATTAAGTAGAAGAACTAACTATAATAAAGGAATAGAGGTTAAATATGCTTTTTTATAGTAAGAAGGAGACTGTTAGGAATACTTTCCCTATACCGACTAGCTTCACCAATGTAAGCCACTTCGGAAGGGGTTAGCTTCCTAGAGCAAGGGAATAATGTATAACCAGAGCTTATTAAGGAAGGAATATAATAAGATGGTTACGTTTATGACTTAGAATAGTATAAGCTTCAGAAGTATAAGAATGTATTCAGACTAATTACTAGCTATGCTAGACAGTTGAATTACAGCGAGCGTAAACCTGAGCCTAGTCTTCCTTATATAGACCTTGTTTCTGTCCCTCATAACCCAGTCTCAATCACTCCTGATGAGACTCATACATACAGTCTCATCTACTAAGACTAAGACTGGTGCAGAAAGTCTTATATGCCAAGACTGAGACTGCCGCTTGGCATTATCTAATTATAACCTATATTACTTCAGCTGTACTAGCAAGTACGCCGTAACATCATTCCCCTCCTTAGTAAGCTTGTCCCAAGTGTTTGTTTATTTAAGTATTATTTCACCCTCTATTTAAATCCAAAAATATCTCATTCCATTTTATCTTTAAAAGATTTCGGCAGGGTCTTATGAGCAACATACTTTCGCCATAAAGCAAAGCAAGCATACAGTAAGATTGAGCTCTATGGAGATATAGTGATCATAGCGTGTTAAAATTGTTTTAAACATGGTATCTGTTATGTCTTCATGTCTGGTACAAAATTGGTGAAATACGCCTTCTGTGCTTTAAAGGGAATTGCTTATATCAACTCGTCCTGGGCCTCTCTGGATAAAACCAGGGAAGAGGCGAGGTTGCAGATAGATGCTGACTTACTGGAGTTGGAAAAGATTACTGCACGCCTAAGGAAAAATCGAAAGATCCTAAAACTGGCTGAAGAGCGTGCGAAAGTAAAAGCGGTGTATCTCCTAGATAAGCTGGAAGAAGAAGAAGAAATACAGCACGTTAAAGCTGGTGGTCTCTCCAATACTGAGTTAGAGAAATTATTAAGAGATCTAGTTACTTAGAACAATATTCTTTTGAGTAATCCTCCCGTCTGGAGTGCCTAGGATCCTGAATCTTTTAATCACAGCCTGAAACGACAAAGGCTAGGTAACTTATCTCCTAAGGATCCTATTTCAAACCCGTCTTCCATCCCGGCGGCGGAGTATGGTTTGGGTGTTCCTTATGGAAACGCTGTAGTTCAAGCGGACAATCTAAATTCTTATAAGGTTCCTAAGTGTTTTCTTCTGAAGGATAACCTTTCCACTTAATAAGATAGAGATACTGATGTCCTTAGGTTCTGTAATCTAGAATTCTTTCCACTTCATACTCTAGACTGGTTGGGTCCTTAAGATTCGTTTCTTTGTCAAGTGGGGCCCCCGGGTCCGCTTTTTCCAATAGTAAGATGTGGAATATAGGGTGTATCCTCATATTTTCCGGTAGCTGCAGTTCATAATTTACTGGTCCTATGATTCTTTTGATCTTAAATGGTCTGATCTTCAAAAAGTCAAGTTTACTATTTTAGCGTTTGGTGCGAATGTTTCGTCGCCAAAGGTAAACTTTATCCCCCTCCTTAAGGTCTGGTCCCTCAGACCTTTTTTGATTAGCCTGGAGGGTTATTTGTTGATTTAGGAATATAATATTAGATCATAGTTAAGTATGAAGTGATTGTAGGTCTTCTGTAAATAGTATTACTTCTGTTAGCAGGTGTACCAATATATCAACTATTAATCTTGGTTCCTTTCCAAAGTTCGCGTAATACGGTGACATTCCTATAGTACTTTACTTAATTGCATTGTATGCTAGCGCTGCCTATAGTAAAAGCTATACCCAATTATTTTGTTTATTATTAACATATATTTGTAGATATTATTCCAGTATTTGGTTTACTCGTTCCGTCTGGCCATCGCTCTATAGGTGATATACTATTAACATTCCCTGGGTTATCTGTAGCATTTAATATAATTCTCTCTAGAAATAAGATATGAATACTTTATCTCAGTCAGAGATAATCTTTTCTAGTATATTAAATTTCCCTACTTCTTTCAAGAAAACCTTCACTAAGTAAGAAGTGGTAAATTGCCAAGGAATCGGGACAAATATCATATATTTTGTTAATCAGTCAACAGCAACCATAATGTTTTCATATTCTACATTATTCTCATCCTTAGAAGGTGGCAAAGGTCCTATAAAGTCTATTGATACTTCTTGCCAGGATTTCTCTGGTGCTTTATTTGGTTGGAGCAATCTATAAGGTTTATGTCGTTCATACTTGGCTTTCTTGCATAAATGGCAAGTCCTAATCCAAGTAAAGACCTTTTGTCGTATCCTGGGAAAGTAATAGTTTTGTTGTAATCTTTCTAGAACTTCTTCTACTTTCGCATGTCCTTGTAGTAGTAGCTTATAATACTTAAGTGTCCATTCCTTTTCGAGATTCGGGGGTAGTATAATTTTTCCCTCATGCATATAGACTTGTAATTTGTCGTTATAGTCCATATATTATTTAATAAAATCCCTTTTTGATTGTTCGGTTCGAATTCTCTGAATCTCAGGTATATTAATTTTAATTAGAGACGCCACTTGGTGTATCATCGAATCTCCTTCTTATTATAAGAGAGCATGTTTGACCTCCATTCCTTTGTCATAATCGGTTCTTCTACTTAATACATCTGTATTGGTATTAAGTTTCCCACTCTGATGTTTAATCTCGAAGTTAAATAACGATAATTTATATAACCATCTTAATTGTCGTCCATTTAACACTTTGGTAGTGGTGAAGTTTTGAAGGTTCTAGTAATCTGACAAGACTAAGAATGTATCTTTTCTGCCTTCTAAGTAATGTCGCCAGTATTTAAGTGCGTTAACAATTACTAGCAGTTCTTAATCTAATATAGAATATCTAGTTTCCACATCTATAAACTTTCTTAAGTGATAGGCTACTGGTCACTATAACCTATCTTTGTCCTATTAACTTAGGACCACTCCAAGAGCATATTTAGAAGCATCTATCTCAACTCTTATCAGCTTTTTCTCATCAAACAATTATAGTACCGGCGTAATCATGACCATTTTCTTAAGCTCATTAAAGGCCTTTTAAGCGTCTTTGGTCCACTGAAACTCCTGGGAAGTAACGCCAGCGTTTTCCCTTTTCTTAGTAAGTTCAGTAAGTGGTATTATAATTCTTAAATATCCAGGGATAAATTGTTAATAATAGTTTGTAAATCCTAGAAATATTTAAACTTATTTAACTATTTGTAGTTCAGGCTATTCCTTAACTCTTTCGACCTTTTCTGGATTTACTTCTAATCCCTTTTCTGATATAATCAGTCTAATAAACTTGATTCTTTGTTTATGGAACTTGCATTTGGATAGTTTAAACCATAAATTATGTTTCTTTAATGCTTTTAAGACCTTTCGGATGTGTTCGACGTGTTCTTTAAGCGTCCGGGAGTATACTAAAATATTATCCATATAGACTTTAATATACTGGTCCAAGTGTTCCCGCAACATATGGTTCATGTATACTTATATGGTAGCTGGAGTATTTATAAACCTAAATAGCATCACTCTATACTGATAATGCCCTCGATGAGTGCTAAATGCTGTCTTATACTTATTACCCTGTTTAATCCAAATTCAATAGAATACTTCCGGTATGTCAAACTTTGTGAACCATTGAGCTTCTTGGAGTCGGTCTTGTAACTCCTGGATTAATAGTAGTATTATGCTATTCTTCACTGTGATACTGTTTAGGTGTCTATAATCTATATAAAGTCATAGTCCGCCGTCAGGTTTAGGTATATAAAATACCGGATATCTTATAGGAGACTTGGACTCTTCGATAAAACCTCGTCTCAGGTTCTCATCTAAGTACTTATCTAGTACTTCTCTTTGGTCTACCCTGAATAGGTATATGCTAAACCTTTTTAGTTGGGATCCCTCTTTTAGCACTATTTCGTGATCAAACGGCTGGTGCGGTGGTAAGGCTTCTTCTAGAGCCTCCTTCTTGAAAAGTTCTGTAAATTCCCTATACTCTGAAGGAATTTGGAATGCTGTCTTCTGCTCCCCTTAAAGCTAATAAATAGCTACTACCTTTACGTCTTATATACTCTGCTATATGAGCTTTTTTGTCTGCCCTCCAGTATGCTTTCTGGCCTGGGTAGGATATCAATCCTTAACCAGAGATATAGTTAAGGTTGACTAGTCAACGTGCGGTCTTTCATCCTGGAACCATGATAATCTAAGGATGATATCTAAATCTCTAATATTAGTAATATTAAACGTCCTTCTAACCTTTTTGCCTAATATTGTTATGTCGATGGTTATCTTATACTTAATCATGCCTTGGTCTAAAGTAATCAGAGTTCCATCAGCAGTAATAAGTAGATATGGGTCCTTTTTCTTGTGTAAGGGTAAATCCCACTCCTTCGCATACCGACTGCTTAAGAAGTCTGCCATAGCTCCTGAATTAATTATGGCTATAGTAGGGTTACCTGTAATCTTAACTTCTACTATCAGCTTGCCTTCCCCTAACTTGCTAAGGCTTCAAGGTTCCTTCTAAGAGTCAACTATTACGCCCCTTAATAGTTAACCTCCTTATTTCCTGAGAAGTAAGGGTGCTTGCTTTCACCATCGTCAAGCGTTTCTTTACCTAACTCCTATTCCTCAGAACTTCCATCCAGGTTAGATATTACTTTTGTTACTTACAGGTTCAGTCAATATAACTTCTATAGATCTTTAGAATCTGGATCTATATTTATCTGAAATCCAATTCGGTACAGGTCCTTAGGTAAAACCTATATGATAGCCCTTCTTGTTGAATCATCCATTATATAGATAAGTTTCATAATGTATTTATAGATATTCTCTATTATCTCATTCTCCTCAGGGTCCAGATTTCCAATCGTACTTTGGATTCCCTACAGTAATGGTCCAGCGTTAATTAATAGGTGGTTTTTATTAATAGTTCCCTATTGTATCACTGGTACGCGGTGCCTTGGACATTAACAACCCCATACTATACAAAGATTGACTAGAAGATGCTTATGGTGTACATGATGATTGTTACCCTTAATACCCTCAATCTGGAGTATTCGCCGTACTTGCGTAAATGAAACCTTTGGTGGTCTGTAAGGATATTCTTATAATGGTTCTCCTGGGTCCTTGTTTTCGCTATGCTCCTAAAATCCGCAATTCTGGACCTTGTAATGGCTAATTAGTAGCACCCAATAGAATTTATAAGCTATATTTATCTGAATATTAGGATATCGTTCCAAGATTCGCTGAATCATTATCTCGTCCCACGGTCCTATATTCTGATTTAGTCCCTATCGGTAAGTATTATGAGAGCCTTTTCTGAGTATCGCAATCTTCCGTGCTTGCATACCTGTTCCTAAGATCTTAATTAACTGCTTCTTAGGTTTCGAACAGTTTCAAGTAAAATATCCTGGTTGGCCACACTTAAAACAATTTCCCGTGTTTTTCTTAAAGTTTTTGGGCTTTCTCGGGGCTTGGTCGCCTCTCTAGAGCTTGTCTATCTCCATAAGCTGTGGTCTATAGTAATTAGTAGAGCGTCATGGTCTCCTATGATTAGGTTGGTATCTGGGTATCTTTCCCTGCTTATTAAGCTTGTTTTCAAATAGGATGGAATCGACCCTAATTGCTAATTCGATAAGTTCGGTGAGGGTAAATATCTCTTTCTCCCTAAGCTATAACTGAGCTTTAACTTCTGGCTTAAGTCCTGTAAAGAACTTGGTTTGAAGTGCATCATCATTCTATTTTAAAATTACTGCCCACTTCTTAAATTTAACCGCATAAGAACTTGCATCTGATTTTTAGCGTAGTTCTAATAACCTTTTTTCAGCCAGATAAGCCTCGTTGACTTGCTGAAAATACTGATCTATTTCTCCCATAAATACTAAATAACTCTGGAAGATCCTTTTGATATTATGCGGAACATCTCCCTTCTTTAGGATGTACTGATCGACTCGTCTTTGAATCCATATATATGCATTTCCTCTTAAATAGGAAATAGTATATATCACTTTCTTTTCTTCAGAGTTGAGCTTATCCTGATTCCAATAGATGTAGATCCCAAGCTGAGATCTGAAAGCTTCATATTTGGATCACTCTCCTTTAAAAGGTTCCGGTGGATTGACTTTTAGTTAAGCTATATCATCATTAAAGAGATTCTCGCTTCTAGAATCAGAGTTTAAGTCAGATGAATCAGAGTCGTTAAATAATTAAGCATCTGGTAGGACTTCCGGGTCTTTAGGTGGTGGCGGAGGTGGTGGAGGTACTGTTGTTCGATATGTCAATAACCCAGTAGTACTAGTACTTGAAGTAACCTTAACCTTCTTTTTTAGCGGACCAGACTGTTGTTGACTTCCACTACTTCTCTTAGAGATAGTAGATATAAGATATTATTCCTTGCCCTATCCAATAATTCGGTAATTCAACTTTTGTTAGGAATACTTTCCCTATACTGACTAGCTTTATTAATATAAGCCACTTTGGAAGGGGTTAGCTTCCTAGAGTAAGGGAATAATGTATAACCAGAGCTTATTAAGGAAGGAATATAATAAGATGGTTACGTTTATAACTTAGAATGGTATAAACTTCAGAAGTATAAGAATATATTCAGATTAACTACTAGCTATGCTAGACAGTTGAATTACAGCGAGCGTAAACCTAAGCCTAGTCTTCCTTATATAGACCTTGTTTCTGTCCCTCATGACCCAGTCTCAATCGCTCCCGATGAGACTTATGCATACAGTCTCATCTGCCAAGACTGAGACTGGTGCAGAAAGTCTCATATGCCAAGACTGAGACTGCCGCTTGGCATTGTCTAGTCATGACCCATGTTACTTCAGCCGTACTGGCAAGTACGCCGTAACAGAGACTTAATGATATATTAAGTAGTGTCTCTAGTTAAAATTAATATATCTGAAATTCAGAGGATTTAAGTTAAATAATTAAAAAGAGATTTTATTAAATAATATATGGACTATAATAATAAACTATAAGTCTATATATATGAAGGGAAAATCATATTACCTCCAAATCTTGAGAAAGAATGGATACTTAGGTATTATAAACCACCTCTGTAAGGATATACTAAAGTAAAAGAAGTTCTAGAAAGACTATAATAAAACTATTACTTTCCTAAGATATAATAAAAGGTTTTTACTTAGATTAGAACCTACTATTTATATAAAAAGGCTAAGTATAAATAATATAAACCTTATAGATTACTTTAACTAAACTAAGTACTAGAGAAATCCTGGTAAGAGGTATTAATAGATTTTATTAGACCTTTACCACCTTCTAAGGATAAAAATAATATAGAATATGAAAATATTATGGTTACTATTGATTAGTTGACCAAATATATGATATTTATCCTGATTCTTTAATAATTTACTGCTTTATACTTAGTGAAAGTCTTTTTAAAAGAAATAGGGAAATTTAGTATATTAGAAAAGATTATTTCTAACTAAGATAAAATATTTATATCTTATTTCTGGAAGAAATTATACTAAGTATTATAGATAATCTAGGGAATATTAATAGTATATTATCTATAAAGTAATAGCTAGATAGAGTAGATAAACTAAATACTAGAATAATATCTATAAATATATATTAATAATAAATAAAATAATTAGGTATAACTTTTACTATAAGTAGTGCTAGTATATAATATAACTAAGTAAAATACTATAGGAATATTACCATACTATATAAACTTTAGGAAGGAACTAAGATTAATAGTTGATATATTAGTATATCTACCTATAGAAGTAATACTATTTATAGAAGAACTATAATTACTTTATACTTAACTATAATCTAATATTATATTCTTAAATTAAAGAATAATCCTTTAGGTAAATTAAAAGAGATCTAAGGGACCAGACCTTAAAGAGGGGGATAAAGTTTATCTTTAGTAGCAAAACATTTATACTAAATACTAAAGTAATAAACTTGATTTTCTAAAAATTAGACTATTTAAAATTAAAAGGATTATAGGACTAGTAAATTATAAGCTATAACTACTAAAAAATATAAAGATATATCCTATATTCTATATCTTATTATTGGAAAGAGCGGATCTAAAGACCCCACTTAATAAAGAAATTAATCTTAAAGATCTAGCTAATTTAGAATATAAAGTAAAAAAAATTCTAAATTATAGAATTTAAGGATATTAGCACCTTTACTTTATTAAGTAGAAGGGTTATCTTTCAGAAGAAAATATTTAGGAACCTTATAAGAATTTGAATTATCCGCTTAAACTATAATATTTTTATAGGAAATACCTGAACTATACTTTACTACTAGGATAGAGGTTGAGTTTAAAATAAGATCCTTAAAAAATAAATTATCTAGCCTTTATTACTTTAGGCTGTAATTAAAAGATTTAGGATCCTAGATACTCTAAATAGGGGGATTATTTAAAAGAATATTATTCTAAATAACCAGATCTTTTAATAATTCTTCTAACTTAATATTAGAAAGACCACTATCTTTTATATATTATATCTCTTCTTCCTTTTCTAGCTTATCTAAAAGATATACTGCCTTTACTTTCGCACGGTCTTCAGCTAGTTTTAAAATTTTTTAATTTTTCTTTAGATATATGGTAATCTTTTCTAACTCTAGTAAGTCAGTATCTATTTATAACTTTACCTCTTCCCTGGTCTTATCCAGAGAAGCCTAGAATAAGTTAATATAGGTAATTTCTTTTAAAATATAGGAAATATATTTTACTAATTTTATTCTAGATATAAAGATATAATAAATACTATATTTAAAATAGTTTTAATATACTATAATTACTATATCTTTATAAAGTTTAATCTTATTATATATTTACTTTATTTTATAGTAAAAGTATATTACTTATAAAACCCCACTAAAATCTTTTAAAAATAAAGTTGAATAAAATATCTTTAAATTTAAAGGAAAGGTAAAATAATATTTAAATAAATTAATACTTAGGATAAGCTTACTAAGAAAGGGAATAATATTATAGAATACTTATTAGTATAATTAGAGTAATATAGGTTATTACTAAGTAACACTAAGCGGCAGTCTTAGTCTTGGTATATAAGACTTTCTACACCAGTCTTAGTTTTGGTATATAAGACTATATATATAAGTCTTATTAGGAGTGATTAAGACTTGGTCATAAGGGATAAAGAATAGGTCTATATAAGGAGGGTTAAGCTTAACTCTATGCTCACTGTAATTCAACTGTCTAGTTTATCTAGTAGTTAGTTTAAATATATTCCTATACTCTTAAAATTTAAACTATTCTAAGTTATAAATATAACTACCTTATTATATTCCTTCTATAATAAGCTCTAGTTATATATTGTCCCTCTGCTCTAGGAAGCTCAACCCTTCCGAAGTGGCTTACATTAGTGAAGCTAGTCGGTATTGGGAAAGTATTCCTAACA
The DNA here is from genome assembly GCF_000836295.1 of Verruconis gallopava. NCBI lineage: Eukaryota > Fungi > Ascomycota > Dothideomycetes > Venturiales > Sympoventuriaceae > Verruconis > Verruconis gallopava. Next base: position 970,048 of record NW_015622144.1, on the reverse strand, counting down.
GGAATCTACCTTTTAATACTATAATAGATATCTGCATAATTAAAGTGGTCTCTTTTACCTAACTTATAAGAAGGCGTAATACTAAAATTTTCACAGTCTTATTAACTAATATTAAAAAGGCCCTTATAGATAAGAAATATACTGACCTAAAGACGAAACTGCCATATGATTACTAGGACTCCCTGGAATTATTCTTATATAAAAAAGTAGATAAATTCCTAGAACACTACTTATATAATTATTAGATTAAGCTGATTCCTAGGTTAAAACCTACCTATAGACTATTATATATAATATTCTATTATAAGCTATTAGCCCTATATAAGTATTTGACCGAAAACCTTACCAAAGGATTTATCTGACCTAGTTTATTACCTATATCTTCCCTAATGATCTTTATAAGGAAGCTAGGAGGTAGCCTTTGATTCTATATTAACTACTGAAAACTTAATAAAATCATAGTTAAAAACCACTATCTAATCCCTTTAATTTAAAAAATATTAAATTACCTTAATAAAGCCAAATACTTTATAAAACTAGATATTATTTTAGCTTTTAACTAAATCTAAATTATACCTAGCTATAAGTATTTAACAGCTTTCCGCACTCGCGAAGGCCTATTTAAGTACTTAATAATATTTTTTAGTTTAACTAATACCCCTAGTTGTCATGGGGTCACCCCTATGACACGTGATTGGCACCATCCTGTTGCCTGTCTGATTAAAGCAGCACCGACATCAGCTAACATGACCTAACGTGACCCAACGTTACCTAACATTGGCCAACTGGACTCCTGAACTAAACTGACTTCCTAATTCGATTTCACCGCACGCGCGCCCAAATCCTAATTAGGAAAGGTATGATAAGGCCCCTTTTATATTCTTAGTAAAAACTACTTTCGGGCCTTCCCTTCTTCATGTAACGTCTTAATTATTATACAATACTTTAGTATAGCATAATTAAATAGATAGTTAATAGCCTTATTAGTTTACCTTATATAATAACTTAAGTAGATTACTTCTAGTAGTTCTGTGATACTATATTGCATCAACTATCCTCACCAGCCATGATGACGGAACTGGAGGCGATTATCCGCACTATGCAGGAACAGATGACTGCACAAATTCACACCCTGCAAGAAGCTCTTGCGCAACAGAATCAGGCGGTACTCACTCTGAGCGAAGAGATAGCCACCCTTAAGTCAGCTCCTGGCTCCCCCCCTAAAATCGCTCTCACTACTCCTAATACTAGTAACTAATAATAAATAGATATACCTACTAAGTCTATGAATGGCTCTGGGCTTACTCTACAGAAGGAACCCCTGGTTACTTAAATATAATTATTAGAGAGACTTCCAGACATCACTGAGTTTACAGGCAGATGCAGTTAGCTAGTGGAATAGAAGGCCGCTCTGATAAATAAACTCTCAGGTAACTCTAACTACTACCCTAGTAAATTAGCTAAGCTGATTTATATGCGATCTTGTATTTTAGGGAAACCAGCAGTTATACTAGGCTGCCTTAGCCACAATTTCCCAACCCTACAATTACTGATCGCCTGGCTTAACCGATAATATGGGGACCTAAATAAATAAATTAATGCTGAACTAAAGCTTCATGATCTCCGTTAAGGGAGCCGCCCTTTTTAGAAATTTTTCACTGAATTCAGGACTTTGGCAAGTAAAGCAGGAGCCGCCAAAGGAGCTCAGTATATGCTCCTGAAGGGCGTTATCAGCCCTAAATTATAGCGCCTGATAATTACTTAACCTGAACTAGAGTATCTAACAGATTATATAAATCTGGTAGCCAGGATTGATGAGCAGCTGCGTTTTATTAATAATAATTCTCGCTCAGCCCCTAAATAACCAACTCAGCCCCACTAACACTCTAACATAATAGATATGGATATCTTAGGCTATACCCTAGCAGGCTCGGCCGAACGAGAGTGCCGCCGCAGAGAAGGGCTATGCTATAAGTGCGGTTCTGATAAATATATCTTACCTAGCTACAAGATACCTATCCCAAGCTGCCCTAAAAGTCCTAAACGCTCTAAGAGCATCAATATTGTCTCCTCACATACCTATTCCCCCACCTATCATAACAACCCCCGCCATGCCCACAACTCCCGATCCAGCTCTGTCTCATCCAGAGGGTCCGACCAATTAAAAGGACGGTCCCAGAATTAAGTCGTGTTTTAGGACCACGCCTTATATCGCTGTTTATTAACCTCACTAAACGAAGCCTCTTAAATAACTGGAAATATTAAATTACTATCTTAGCTAGACTAAGGTAGGGCGCTACGCTAGCAACCGCCCACAGAATAATAGACTTAGGTACTACAGGAAAGGGGTTTATAAGCAGCGACTTTGTGTATAGATATGGCCTGAGATGAACGAGATTAGAATAATACATTAATCTGAATACTTTTAATGGATCCTGAACTGTCTCTGCGAGGGTCACCCACTCAGTAACTCTCCAGATAACCATTGATAATCACTGTAAAGTAATTACTTTCTACTTAATAACTCTAGGCAAATATAACTTTATTTTCAGCCAGCCCTAGAACTATAAGCACTATATGTAGATGGACTATAAATATAACAAGTTACGGTTCATAACCCTAGCATGCCGTAACCACTTCGTGGTCAAATAAGAACCAGAATCACCTAAACCTGATAGCCCCCTAACTGCCCCTGAAAAGGCCCCAGCGAGGGCTTCGCTAAACCGCCCCAATACACCACCATAATGGTATGATTGGTAGTATAAACTATAGACAATGCGGTTTATAACCCAAGCTCCTAATCCCCCAGACGAGCCCTTCTCTATAGATAACCTAGACTTGGAAGGGAATCTATCCTCCGATACCACGATGGATATCTGCGCGATTAGAGTAGTCCCCTTTACCTAATTTATAAGAAGGCGTAATACTGAAATTTTCATAGTCTTATTAACTAATATTAAAAAGGCTCTTATAGACAAGAAACATACTGACCCGAAGACGAAACTGCCACGCGACTACTAGGACTCCCTGGAATTATTCTCACGTAAAAAAGCAGATAAACTCCTAGAACACCGCCCATATAATCATTGGATTAAGCTGATCCCTAGGGTAAAACCCACCTATGGACTATTATACGTAATGTCCTACTATAAGCTACTGGCCCTATATAAGTATCTGACCAAAAACCTCGCCAAAGGATTTATCCGACCTAGTTCGTCACCTGTATCTTCCCCAGTGATCTTTGTAAGGAAGCCAGGAGGTAGCCTTTGGTTCTGTGTTAACTACTGAAAACTCAATAAAATCACAGTTAAAAACCGCTACCTAATCCCTTTAATTTAAGAAACATTGAACTGCCTTAGCAAAGCCAAATACTTTATAAAACTGGATATTATTTCAGCTTTCAACCGAATCTGAATCGCACCTGGCTATGAGCACTTAATGGCTTTCCGCACTCGCGAAGGCCTGTTTGAGTACTTAGTAATGCCCTTTAGTCTAGCTAATGCCTCTAGTATATTCTAATACTATATAAATAATATCCTGCGCCCGTTCCTAGACACCTTCTGCACCGCGTATATCAATAATATCCTTATATATAGCAATAGTTTAAAGGAATATAAGGAACATGTGCGACTAGTGCTAAAGGCACTAGAGACTACAGGCCTCCAGCTTAATATTAATAAGTGCGAGTTCTATCAACAGGAGGTGAAATACCTGGGCCTGATCCTGACCGTAAACAGTATTAAAATAGATCCTAAGAAAGTCTCTGCCATCCTGGACTGGGAAGCCCCCTAGAACATCAAGGATATTTGTGGGTTCCTAGGCTTCGCAAACTTTTACCGCCGTTTTATTAATGATTTCTTAACGCTAGCTGCCCCGCTTACCCAGCTTACTTAAAAGGATGTCCCCTTCCTCTGGATAACCGCCTGCCAGAAGGCCTTTAACTACTTGAAGATAGCCTTCACTATAGCACCTATCTTACGATACTTTAACCCCTCGCTACCCTGTATAGTGGAGGCAGACTCCTCTAACTACTGCTTAGGAGGGGTACTATTGTAAGAGGATAGTGAAGGAGTCCTTCGCCCTGTCGCTTACTTCTTAAAAAGACTGAGCCCAGCTAAATACAACTATAAAATTTATAATAAGGAGTTGCTAGCTATTATCTAATACTTTAAATAGTGGTAACCTAAACTAGAAGGAGTAGTACATCCTATAAAGGTACTAAGTGACCATAAGAACCTGTAATACTTCTATACTATAAAATAGCTTAGCCACAGATAAGCTTAATGGTTAGAGTACTTATTATACTTCGACTTCAGAATTACATACTAACCAGGCGCCCAGGGCCAAAAGCCCGATACCCTAACATGACACTCTCAGGACCAGCCTGTTTAAGAGGAGGCCTGCTGTTTTTGTTAGTAAATACTACTGTAACCAGAAATCTTCGACTTTAGGCTAATGGAGACAGACCGGTTAATTAAGTAGATTATTAAGGAAGAGTATACTAACGATAAATTTATCACTAAGGTCCATTACTAACTTAGTAAGGGCGAGCATAAATCAAAACTGATTACTCTAGCTAAGTACGAGGTTATTAACAACCGCCTATATTATAGAGGCTGAATAGTGGTCCCTGATAATGATAAACTAAAGATTAAACTACTCCAATATATGCATAACTCTCCTGTTAGGGGCCACCCTGGTCGCTCCCGGACTCTGGAACTTCTATCTCGCCATTATTATTGGCCAAAGATACATGAATCAGTAAGATATTTTATAGCCTCCTGTCACATCTGCTCACGAGCAAAGGCCTGGAGGACTACCTATACCGGCGTACTGAAGCCCCTGCCTGTACCTAAATAGCGCTAGTGTAATATTTCAGTTAACTTCATAGTTAAACTACCTGTGTCTAATAGTAATACAAATATTATAGTGGTAGTAGATCGCCTGTCTAAATAGTGACACTTTATTGGATATTCTGAGATCTCAGTGCCTGCAGTCGCCCAACTATTCCTCTGTCATATATGGAAACTCTATGGCTTGCCAGACACGATTGTATCAGACTGGGGAAGCATGTTTGTATTGCTCTTTTAGAGACACCTATGTAAACGCCTCTGTATTAACACCCGCCTATCAATTGCCTACCATCCTGAAATAGACGGCCAAACTAAACGTGTAAATAGGGAAATAAAGTAGTACCTCTGAAGCTTTGTAGATTACATGTAAGATGATTGGGATAACTGGCTACCTATAGCAGAATTTGCTGCTAATAACAGCTGAAATAAGATAATGGGAATAACACCGTTCCTGGCAAACACTGGCCAGCACCCGCGAATAGGTTTTGAGCCACCCTCTGACAGCCCGTAGTCTCTAATAGTTAGCGACATTAACCGCTTTATAAGCCGGATATATAAACTAAACCAATACCTATATAACAAAATAGCCTAGGCCCAGGCTGTCTACGCTGAAAAGGCTGATCACAATAGGTAAATAGGACCTAACTACCAGGTAGGTAATCAGGTTTGGCTAAACTTGAAGAATATATGCAGCTACCACCCAACTAAGAAACTGGACTGGAAGAATACGGGCCTGTATAAGATTGAAAAAAAAGTGTCACCCTATATATATAAATTAAAGCTACCCAGCTCAGTGTGTATATAGCCTATAGTTAATATATCAAACCTGATACTATTAACTAGCTATAAACCGCTGCCCGGCCAGCAGTAGGAGCCGCCACCCCTAATTAAGATTGATGGAGAAGACGAATACCTGGTCAAACAGATCCTGGATGCACGAATCCGCCGCCGCCGACTACAGTTCCTGGTTAAATGGCGTGGATATGATAATCCAGATGATAACACCTAGGAACCTGAGGATGCTCTACTTAAAATAGCAGCTCTTGCTAAGTATAAAGTGTAAAACGCATCCTATATTAAGTGATTGTGATATAAGCTCCAAAACTATAATAGCCTAACCTGAACCTGAACAACCAAGCCCGAATACCTGAACCTAAATAACTGAACCTGAGCGCCTGAATCTGAACAACCAAGCCCGAATACCTGAACCTGAGTAACTGAACCTGAGCGCCCGAATTTGAACAACCGGGCCCGAACACCTGAACCGGAATATCTGATGATCTGGACCCGAACACCTGAGCTCGAACTCCCGGAACTCCCTCCCCAGGCTCCTCTCTGGAGGCTTTGCTGGCTAGGAGGGGGGTACTGTTATGGGGTCACCCCTATAACACGTGATTAGTACTATCCTATTGCCTATCTGATTAAAGTAGCACTAATATTAACTAATATAACCTAATGTGACCTAACGTTACCTAACGTTAGCTAACTGGACTCCTGAACTAAACTGACTTCCTAATTCGATTTTACCGCGCGCGCGCCTAAATCCCAATTAGGAAAGGTGTGATAAGGCCCCCTTTATATTCTCAGTAAGAACTACTTTCGGGCCTTCCCTTCTTCATGCAATGTCTTGATTATTGTACGATACTTTAGTACAGCACAACTGAATAGATAGTTGATAGCCTCATTAGTTTACCTCACGTGATAACTTGAGCAGATCACTTCTAGTGGTTCCGTGACACTAGTATATTCTAATACTATATAAATAATATCCTATATCTATTTCTAGATACTTTCTGTACTATATATATTAATAATATCCTTATATATAGCAATAGTTTAAAGGAATATAAGGAATATGTGCGACTGGTGCTAAAGGCACTAGAGATTATAGGTATCTAGCTTAATATTAATAAGTATAAGTTCTATTAATAGAAGGTGAAATACCTAGGCCTAATCCTAACTATAAATAGTATTAAAATAGATCTTAAGAAAGTCTCTACTATCCTAGATTAGGAAGCCCCCCAGAATATTAAAGATATTTATAGATTCTTAGGCTTTATAAACTTTTACCACTATTTTATTAATGATTTCTTAATATTAGCTGCCCCACTTACCCAGCTTACTTAAAAAAATATCCCCTTCCTCTAGATAACCGCCTACTAGAAGGTCTTTAATTACTTAAAAACAGCCTTTACTATAGCACCTATCTTATAATACTTTAACCCTTTATTACCCTATATAATAGAGGTAGACTCCTCTAATTATTATTTAAGAGGGATATTATTGTAAGAGGATAGCGAAGGAGTCCTTCACCCTATTACTTACTTCTCGAAAAGACTGAGCCCAGCTAAATATAACTATAAAATTTATAATAAGGAGTTACTAGTTATTATCTAATACTTTAAATAGTAATAACCTAAATTAAAAGGAGTAGTATATCTTATAAAGGTACTAAGTAATTATAAGAACCTATAATACTTCTATACTATAAAATAACTTAGTTATAGATAAGCTTAATAGTTAGAGTATTTATTATACTTTAACTTCAGAATTATATACTAACCAGGTGCCTAGGGCCAAAAGCCCGATACCCTAATATAACACTTTTAGGACCAGCCTGTTTAAAAGGAGGCCTGCTATTTTTATTAGTAAATACTACTATAACCAGAAATCTTTAACTTTAAGCTAATAGAGATAGACTGGTTAATTAAGTAAATTATTAAAAAAGAGTATACTAATAATAAATTTATTACTAAGATCTATTACTAACTTAATAAGGGTGAGTGTAAATCAAAACTGATTACTCTAGCTAAGTATAAGATTATTAATAACTACCTATATTATAAAGGCTAAATAGTAGTCCCTAATAAAGATTAAACTACTTTAATATATATATAACTCTCCTATCAGGAGCTACCTTAATTACTCTTAGACTCTGGAACTTCTATCACACCATTATTATTAGCTAAAGATATATAAATCAGTAAGATGTTTTATAGCCTCCTATTATATCTGCTTATAAGTAAAAGCCTAGAGGACTACCTATACCAGTATACTAAAGCCCCTGCCTATACCTGAATAGTATTAGTATAATATTTCAGTTAACTTTATAGTTAAATTACCTATATTTAATAGTAATATAAATATTATAGTAGTAGTAAATTACCTATCTAAATAGTAATACTTTATTAGATATTCTAAGATCTTAGTACCTATAGTTGCCCAACTATTCCTCTATTATATATGGAAACTCTATAGCTTACTAGATATAATTATATTAGACTAGGGAAATATATTTATATCACTTTTTTAGAGATACCTATATAAACGCCTCTATATTAATACCCACCTATTAACTACCTACCATCCTGAAACAGATGGCCAAACTAAATATATAAATAGGGAAATAGAGTAGTACCTCTGAAGCTTTATAGACTATATATAAGATAATTGGGATAACTGGCTACCTATAACAGAATTTACTACTAATAATAGCTAAAATAAGATAATAAGAATAATACTATTCCTAATAAATACTAGCCAGCACCTGTAAATAGGTTTTAAGCCACCCTTTAACAGCCTATAGTCTCTAATAGTTAGTAATATTAACTACTTTATAAGCCAGATATATAAACTAAACCAATACTTATATAACAAAATAGCCTGGGCCTAGGCTATCTATACTAAAAAGGCTGATCATAATAGATAAATAAGACCTAACTATTAGGTAGGTGATTAGGTTTAGCTGAACTTGAAGAATATATATAACTACCGCCTAACTAAAAAACTGGACTGGAAGAATATGGGCCTATATAAGATTAAAAAAAAGTATCACCTTACATATATGAATTAAAGCTACCCAGCTTAGTATATATATAGCCTGTAATTAATATGTTAAACCTAATACTATTAATTAGCTATAAACTGCTACCTGGCTAGTAGTAGGAGCCACCACCCCTAATCAAGATTAATAGAGAAGATAAATACCTAGTTAAATAGATCCTGGATGCATGAATCCGCCACTACTAACTATAATTCCTAGTTAAATAGCATAGATATAATAATCTAGATAATAATATCTAGGAACCTAAGGATACTCTACTTAAAATAGTAGCTCTTACTAAATATAAAGTATAAAATATATCCTATATTAAATAATTATAATATAAGCTCTAAGACTATAATAACCTAACCTGAACCTGAATAACTAAGCCTAAATACCTAAACCTAAATAACTAAACCTAAGTGCCTAAATCTGAATAACTAAACCTAAATACCTAAACCTAAGTAATTAAACCTAAATGCCTAAATTTAAATAACCAGGCCCGAACACCTAAACCGGAATATCTAATAATCTAGACCCAAACACCTAAGCTTAAACTCCCAGAACTCCCTCCCTAGGCCCCTCTCTAGAGGCTTTACCAGCTAAGAGGGGGATACTATTATATAGTTACCCCTATAATATATAATTAGTATTATCCTATTACCTATCTAATTAAAGTAGTACTAATATTAGTTAATATAACTTAATATAACCTAATATTACCTAATATTAGTTAACTAGATTTCTAAATTAAATTAACTTCCTAATTCGATTTCACCGCGCGCACATCTAAATCCTAATTAGGAAAGGTATAATAAGGCCCCCTTTATATTCTTAGTAAGAACTACTTTCGGGCCTTCCCTTCTTTATATAATATCTTAATTATTATACAATACTTTAGTATAGTATAACTAAATAGATAGTTGATAGCCTTATCAGTTTACCTTATATAATAACTTGAGCAGATCACTTCTAGTGGTTCCGTGACACTGTCTGGCGAAGTCTGCCTGACCAGGTATAGCTGCTGACTAAGAGTGGCTAAAACCGAGTAGGAATTCAAGTCAAGTTAAGTCAAGTAAAATATTAGGTAGACTCTATTAGTTAAAAAGAATATATAAATCTTTAGTTATAAGAGGGTATATGCTTAACCTGGGCTCATAACCTGTTAAGCTATGCTATTGGAGGGCGGATGCTTAGTAAGATTTATATAGAAGAAAACTTATATATTTAAGATATATATTTTGTTTTACTTATATTATAAAACTGAGGTAGGTCCTGTTGCTTATATAGACCAATTACCCCGCTTTTCATACAACCTCGGTTAGTTGAATACCTCGGTTATTACCTAATACCTGAATGACTAATATTTTCATTCTGTTATTTAAGAAATATATTATAGATCTCATTCTGGATTAACAAAGGTTAAGAAGATCTTAAATTATTAAATTAGATAATATTAATATTTTTACCTTATAAAGTAGAAAGGTTACCTACTAGAAGAAAATACTTAAGAATTATATAAAAACCTTAACTATCTGCTTAAGTTATCGTAATATTATTATAAGAATCTAATATATTTAAAACCTCTTAATTTCTAATAGTTTAATTAAAGATGGTAAGATTATTTATAAGTTTATATAGTTTACTATTAGAGTAACTACTATTTCTTATTTATTCTGCTTCTTCTTTCTCCTCTAATTTATCTATTAAATAAATTACCTTTACTTTTATATAACCCTTAACTACCTTTAAAATTTTCTAATTCTAGGAAAGTTAAGCTAAAAGCTTCTATTATATAATATTTAGTTTAAATAACTTTTTAAGATTCTTTTCTATAGCTAATTTAGCTTCTTCTCTAATTTTATCAAGGACTTCCTATAATATATTAATATACTTTATACCCTTATAAATATAGTTTATATATTTAATATTTTTTAAGGAAGATATAGTAATATAAGTTAGATTATAGATTAAATAATATTTATAACTAAGGATAATAATACTTCCGGACTCCTTAAGTTTAGAAGTAAGATATTTATGGTGAAGAGAAGAATTTAAAGATATCTTTATTTTCCTTTTAGTAATCTCTAAACTCCTTAAATACTAAAGCTTAGGATAAGCTTACTAAAGAGGGGAATAGTGTTATGGAGTAATATATAAATAGTTATATAAGAAATAATTATAATTATTTTGCTTAATAATAAGCAGAATAAGTATATTAGTTAATAATTAATAATTAAGGTATTATTAATTAATAGAAGCAATTATTTTACTTAAAATAATTAAAATAATTATAGTAAGTAAGGTAATAAGGATGCTAAGAATAAGGTCTACATAAGTACCCTGTCTCTATTAATATTGCACTTCTTCATAATTTAACTATCTAGTTTATCTAGTAGTTAGTTTAAATATATTCCTATACTTTTAAAGCTTAAACTATTCTAAGTTATAAATATAATTATCTTATTATATTCCTTCCATAATAAGCTCTTATTATATCTTATTCCTTTGCTCTAGGAAGCTAAACCCTTCCGAAGTGGCTTACATTAGTGAAGCTAGTCGGTATTGGGAAAATATTCCTAACAGAAGCTAATCCCTTCCGAAGTGGCTTACATTAGTGAAGCTAGTCGGTATTGGGAAGATATTCCTAACACCCTATTAGACTTCTTAGATGCCTTATATACTTACTTAATTATAGAAGCAGTCTTAGCTTATATAAGACCTTCTTTAGTACTAGTTACAGAGTCCAATAAGCCCGGCTATCAGCATATTAATTAAAGGATACTAAATAGTGATAAATTCAGTAGTTATTCTTATAGAGGAGAATAAGAAGCTTTATATAGAGAATTAATACTGGAAATAAAAGCAGTAGTATTATAGAAGATATATTATATAAAGAGGTATTCTATAGGCTTAATAAGGCCAGTTTCTGCTCTAAGGAGATGGAAATAGTCAGACTTAGGGTATTATAGATGAGGTTGCTATTGTATGGTAGTAAGTATTACCAATATATAATGGCTGCGGCATTCAAAGCCATCAGATTAATTAGTATTCTAGTACCTAAAGTATATATTTTAAGAATATTATTATTAATAATAAAGGTTGTTATTATATATTATAAGATAAGTTCATATTTAAGTAGTGAGGTGGACCACTGAGTGGTGAAACACGTTATATCAAATTTATATATTACTAAGTAATATTGATTTAACCAATATATCCGTATAATAGATGCTTACGGTTGCGAAATGCTGGTCAATTAAACTCCGCCCTTAGTAATTCAATCTCACTTATCATGTAAATATGGATATCCTCAAATAGGAATATGGATGATGCCATCCTAGATATAGACTTTATACGATTTATCCGGATGAGCAGGAACTCCATTGTATGGGGTAGTGTCACGGCGTATTTGGATAAGTGTCTTATTTTCAATTCCAAAAATTATTCACTAGGTCAATCGAGATCTAAGTTTAAATAGAGGAAAAAGAAGATTACGCATACTTTTTTCAGAATTCAATCAATTTTACTCCAGATCTCTAGGGATTAATTTTGAAGAGTTGATGAGATAAATCAGCAAATTCATCATGAGGAAATGCGAGGAACTTAGCTAGAATCGTGATGCCTAGGAGCACTAGTTAAGTTGCTGATACTGAAACTCATACTAAACACACAGTTAAACTGCCAGAAGATTATGTTATATCCTAGTATAATTTAAATAAGCCAGAACCACGTATGTAGATAGCGCTCGCTGTTATTGCATCGCGACCACTACAGATTTGCCACTCACGTGGTGCGTAATGCTCACATTAAGATGAAAGAGGCTTGCTAAAAGCGGTTCAATAGTGCCGCTTTTGAATAAAATACACAATTTATTTTGAGCTAAATAGTTTCATATAATCTCCCTGCCGAGGTTCATGGTTTTGGATCTCCAGCTTTGCGCTTAGCTTGAAGCGCCAATACTGCTGCCTGCGTCTATTCAGCCGAAATTTCTTCGACCCCTCCTGATGCAGTCCTCACAAGAGACAGATCATCCGGCAACTGATGCTGTCATCCATAATTTTTATTCTATCAACTGATCTCTGTTATAACACGAAATTGGCAAATGGCTCTCAATATCGCAAAGTCCCCTTTGATTGGTCCTGTTCTCGCCCTCAATGGCTGGACATTCGTCATGGAACTTTGGCTGTACAGAAAGCGCATTCCAGCTATCAATCGAGCCGCGGAACAAGGAAAGTTGAAGATAGATGCCAGCATGACCAAAGCTGGTAAGCCCCTGGATGCCCGTACGCTCACTTAGGAAGATGTATACTTATATACATGAGAAGACTTGGATAAAGCTCTTCCTCCTCATGTACGCTGGCCTGCGTAAGTTGTTTAATGCGCGCCTTTCAGGCCAGATAAGTTAATATCAAGGTTCTTCGCAGAGACAATTTCGCTCACTTGCATGAGCAACCTACATTGTTTTACGCCACTACACTATCATTGGTGTTGCTTGGGGCAGACAATCCGCTCAATATCAGGCTTGCGTGGGGTTATGTTGGACTTCGCGTGCTCCATTCACTTGTTCAGGCCAGCGTCAATAAGATCATGCTTCGTTTCTCTCTATTCGTCGCAAGTAGTATCGTACTTGCTGGAATGACTGCAAGAGCCACGCAAGCTTTCCTCGCCTAACGGACATTTTGGAAAAGCTTTCTGCGCAAGGCTTACCAAAAGATTAGAAACAATTTATTGTGTATATAAGGCATTGATTCAATGTAAAGAACGAATCACTCGAGAGTTTCCGAGTAAGTCGAGCATCACCTTTACGACAACAGTTCCTAGTTGAAAACTCGATCCGACGAGAAGTATAACAGCAATAGAATGCTAAGCTTAGGGCCTCCAAAGGAAAATCAATATTATTCTTTTGATTCTCGATTTGATGAACCGTCACACATAGTAGCTATGAGGGTCTAAGCTCTCAATTTTGCCCGAGGAATTCAAGTTTAGAGAATAGGTATGTCCATGTTAGGTAATGCTAGTTATAATTATACCAGACAGCTTTAAATTGCGTCTTATGTTGAAACAAGACGTATGCTACATTCACCCGAAACCATACCCTGAATTCAACATAAATGTGTGGTTGTTACGCTTTTAGAAATATCCCCATCTTTTATAGAGTTACTTTGCCAGAGTGAAACCACCGTAAACGTTGCAAGTCGTATAAAGAGTTGCACTTGTACTTATAATTTATCATGAAGAAATACCAACTGATGCAACAAACATGTTTAGATAGTCAACATTTGAGTGTAGTGAATCTGCATTGTATTAATGTATGCTGTTTCCGAGTTTGCTCGTAGTTATGCCGCTACTATAGCAGCAAGGTTCTAGATGTCCTAAAGGAGGGACCAATGGTTAATATCGAGTAATAGCAATGTATATTCTTGTATACAAATTTCCTCTTTACAGCACTACGAGACGTGCAAAGGGCGCAGATTCCGCATTAATTGAAGCATGAATGCGCGCAACGTGTATTGGTTGCGCTTCATCTGTCCCTAGGAATGACTGGCTCAAAACCATTGCTTCTGCTCAATGGATGACATACAATTGACACACACAAGCGCCGCCGCTCTGCAGAAACATACTGTGTTTATGTATATATTGCAAAAAGTCAGTCTTCAACATCCACGTCTAGATGGTTTTCCTTTTTTTTCTTTTTCTTTTGTGTCCCGTCTTTTGGCCTCTCTTTCCTGACCGAACGATTGTCTTCCTCTGGCGGTTGGAAGTCCTTTTCTCTGGCCTTGCGCTTTTCTTCCATCTTTTCCCTAACCCTCTCCTCTCTCAACTCCTTGGCCTTTCTTTCCTTTGCTTGCTTGCTTAAGAAATACTCGCCACTCTCAATCTGCAAATCGACTTTGCTCTTCTCCATTGGCGGTGGGAACGGCGTGTACACTTTCTTACTTTTATCTGTCACCTTGTGTGGCACCCGTCTCTTACTTAGCGTCCTCTTCCTGAAGTTTGGAAGGAAGCGATCCCACGACTGGTTGGCCAACTCAGGATCCTTTGCCAGCTCTCGCTTGATCATGAGCTCCTTGATATGGTAGATTGGATGTATATTAGCCATGCAATCCGTTACAACGCGACGAACTTCCTTCAGGCCCTTGTAAGGTCCCATAACGGCGACAGTGTTGCCTTGCACGAGAATGTAAGTTTGAGTGAGCAGTTCGAGGGCTTTCAGAGTGGTGCCGTTAGGACCGAGTATTCGCTGGCGTCGCTTGACAAAACGCTCCTTGTTGCGGACAAGATTGCGGATCTTGATAATATCGCAGGCAACACCATCGTCGAGGATTTTCACAGCTTGAGGTGAAGGCACGCTCCGAGCGAGCAGCTTGATAAGATCTCGAGCTTTAAGTATGGCTGCTGGGTCGAAGGTCTTGCGCGTTGTCTTGACTGTCATGCTTCCCTCGACCAGGTCCAGAGTGCACGCAATGCCATGCTTTTCAAGTGCGCGCGTGATCATTGGCCACGATTCCTTGAGATAGAATTCGCGGTACTTGGGAAATAGGGTAGCGAAGGATGATTCCTCGGCGAAAGCACCTCCTACATTGTCTTCCGGTTTGAACTCCTCGATCTGAACAGACCGTAATTAGCCGTTGGACATACTAGCACGACCTGCTTTGACATGCTGAGACAAGGGCGGGTGGTTGTTGCCGTGGAAATTGTCCCGCGCTGCGGGCAATTGCTCACCTTCCATTTGTCTATGTCATCCGTATCCCACGGCTTTTCCCTCTCGTGTGTGCCTCCCATGGTGAGTATGAAGCGGGTCGCCTACCGTTATGTACGTATGCGTTCTCTTGTGAGTGATGTTGTTCGCGAGCGAATACAGCGAAAACCAAACGTTTTTTTCCTCGGACTTGGCCAGGGTCAGAGCAGGGGTTGGCTGCACGACAAAGAATTTGTCCCCACCGATTCGACACGGTACTCTTGCTCCTCAGCCTTAGCGCACCATCCCCCGCTCAAATATCCACGAGGCGATCTCCACGGCTCCCTTCAAAGTCGAGCTTCTTCCACCCGTCTTGTTTCTGTAGCAATTTTGCCATCTGTTCTGACGATGTGCGAGAAGCCTACGCTCCCTCTTGTTTTCCTAGATGTATCCATTGGAACAGAGCCCGTGGGTCGACTTGTTTTCGAGCTTTACACAGACAAGGCACCCAAGACATGCGAGAAGTAGGTTCATGGCTTCAGCAGATGCAGACGTGACATAATGCTCCTTATTACTCTCTTGTTGACTTTGCCATAGCTTCAGAACACTATGTACGAGTGAGAAGTCCTCGCTTACGTACAAAGCGTCACCCTTTCATCGCATTATAAACGGATTTATGATTCAAGGTGGTGACATCACAATGGGCAATGGTCGTGGTGGGGCTTCTATCTATGGCGGAGAGTTTGAAGATGAAAATTTGGAATGGAGAGACATTGACGAGGCAGGTTTGCTGTGTATGGCGAATCGTGGCAAGGACACAAACAATAGCCAGTGGGTATCTTCATGGTAGAGCGAGAAGAGAACAGTGTTGAGGTTTGCGAGAACAGATTCTTCATCACCCTTAGGGAGAGCCCACATCTCAACGCTAAACATACCATCTTTGGCATGCTAGTCGAAGGCAAAGAAACGCTCAACCAAATGGCGAAAGTGCCGGTCGATAAAGAGGACAGGCCACTCACGGACGTAATAGTGGCACATTGTGGAGAGTTGGAGTATAGGAGGAAGCCTGTAGCCAAGATCGTGAGTATGAATCAGGACAATCATCGCGCAACCGTCAGCTCCACGTCACGGGGTCGTCATAAACGTAGACACTCGTCATCACGATCACGGTCACGATCGCCCTCCCCATCTCGCGGGCACGGGAGGCGGTCTGGGTCGAGACACCGTCATAGACACAGGCGACACAAGCGAGACGATACAATGTCTCGGAGTCGTAGCCCTACGCCTCCTATCCGTGTCAGACGACGAAGTGACGCATCGCCGGACCATACATTTCGCGGGCGGGAAAGGCGGAGATCGGGAAGTCGGACGCCAATACGAGAAAGCGACGGTGGGAGCCCCGAACCGGAAAGGAAGAGCAATCGCAAGCGAAGTTCGCCTCCGTCACGCCCATGGTCATGTAACAGCGTGCCGGGACGTGAGGGCGAGGAGCAGAGACGGCAGAGAAGTCTACCAAATCAATATCGAAAAGAGGATGTGAGGATTGGTGAAATGCAGAATAGGCAACTCGAAAAGGTTGGTGGCAATGCAAGGGAAGGTAGCAGTGTGGAAGGGGTTGTGTACAGGGGAAGGGGCTTAATGAAATATCACGAGCGAAGAAGCGGGTGGTAACATGTTTTGCGTTACCACGAGGAAAGGGACGGAGGCCTGTTTTTCTGGTTTCTTTACATGTTTTTGCTCGTGCATTCTAGATACCCCAATACTGACGTTAAGAACTGC
Source organism: Verruconis gallopava (assembly GCF_000836295.1). NCBI lineage: Eukaryota > Fungi > Ascomycota > Dothideomycetes > Venturiales > Sympoventuriaceae > Verruconis > Verruconis gallopava. The sequence goes on along the minus strand of NW_015622144.1, from coordinate 952,911 downwards.
TCGCTTCTTCCTGTCACGTCGTTCTTCCGCGTCAGGACTTGGTGTTTCGGAGACAAGTCGTTTACGACTAGATTCTATGCCCCTGCTTTGTGACATTCAAACGATGCGAATTGCCAATCCACCGTCTGACCTTCTTGCAAATAAATGAGCAAAAGTGCGACATAGTTGCGAGCAGAGTCCTGCAGGCAAGCATGCATGACGAATCATAGCCAGCGCGGCTATGTCGTTCCGAGATGTAGAATGAGAAGCGCATTCAAAATCACCGCAAACCTCTCGATACCTTTGCTAGCAGCGCTTAGTCGTTGTGGAACACTCTACAGCAGGCTGGAGTGGAGTCGCGGTGAGTCGAGGTGCCCAACCGCAGTCGCCTTGCACCAGGCGCTAGAAGCAGCAGTAGTGGGGCGGTGGCACTGTGGCCTAACTTAGCATAGCCTGGTTCCAATTAGTAGCTCGTGCACTTGTACGGACTGCAGCGCCCAACTATTTACGCCTGAGCCCCCACCCCCCCGCCAGCGCACGCGCCTGGCGGGGTAAGTTTGACAGCGGCGGTTGCTGACAGGCGCGGTCAGTTCAGCGACAAGAAACCTGCGCCAAATTCAAGGGGGAAACTTGGTCTTCTGCGTACAGTGCCTTCACATCCACCGTGAGCAAGTTTGTCCGGATGTTCAGACGCTTGAGCAACTGCGTCGTCTCGCATCCTCATTCCTCTCTTGCTGATTCGGGTCGACTTTCGATCGTGCATACGAGAACGTGGCGGGGACTACTGTGCACGAGATCCGCGGAAGAGTCAGAGTCTGTTTCTTTATGGAGCCGCTATTATCTTGTAAGTCGAGATGATTGTCTGTTAGTTGACCCTGTCATTCTTTTTATTTTGCCTCTTCTCTGTTGTCCCCACCATCGCCGTACTGCTGTGTTTGTTTTCCTTCTCACCACTTCTTACTCGAGTTTGACATGCAATCGCTTATCTCAATGTGCTGACATATCAGCCTATTAGTACCGAAATGCTACTAGTGTTGCAAGGCATGTGTAGCAAGTGTCGCACCTCTCGCATCTTGGAGCCATCGATCTTCCACAACGAAAAGAAAAACGTTATCCCATCACCATGGGTTCACTACGTGTTTACGCCGTCTCCGGCACGATCCTCCGATCCCGCAGATACCCGCGGTCTTCCTTGACATTTAGCCTCGATATGACCACTTTTGCCAAGCTCCACCCCTCAGATCTAGCTATCCGCGCGTGCTCTGCATGGAGGCGCGATGGGGGAGACACTCTGTGTTGGCATGCTTATAAACGACATGGAAAGAGCAGAGATGAGCTGCGCATTGCTAGCGAGCATGCGGTGAAGAGTGGGCGATCTCAGTCGTTGAACTCCGCACATGACCTACCCCACCGGGAGAAGATGTGGAGAGAACGTATGGAACGTGTACGTCGTATGGTTGAGCTCGATCCCTACGAAGCGCTCTTTGGATATAGTAACAGAATCTTGAGAGGAATGAGACCTGATTGGACCAGTGATTCTGTAAGCTGGTGGCGCAAAGAAATAAACTTCGTCGTAAAGAACCCGTCTGCCGCGGGAAAAAAGGTCGAGATTGAGAGCGACGGATCACAAACCGCGATAGGAGCGAAGCAGCAGTCAATAAGAGACGGCGATGACATGGCCTCCCTCAATACCCGCACTGAATCTATTAGCTCTGAGGCTGTACCAGAAGTTAATCTTGTGTATGACCCAATCACCAACCGTATGGTAGAAAAGGATATTACGGACAAATATCCTGTCGACATCCGACCTTCTAAAGGAGAAACAGAAGTCATCCACGAAAACACTGAACATGTAGACATCATGAATCCCCTCGATGACAGCGTCAGACCGGTCGAACAACGAAAAGATGGGGATGCTGATGTTTCAATCAAGCCTCGTAGCAAAGTTACGAGTTTCAACATGCCGAAGGAGGAACTGCCTGAAGAGTGGAGAGCTTTTCCGAATATTTCTTTAGAGGCTGGCTCTCCTCCGCGCGCAGAATACGAGGCATACAAGTCGAGGCGCTTTCCCAAAATTGTCGAATCAGAAAAGTGGCTCATGGATGAAAGATTAAAAATCTTTGACGACTCAAGCACTGCCATGGGACTACGAAGTAATCGGACAGATATGGAGACTCAATTCGATATACTCCATTCTGGCGAGCAAGAGGTAGCAGAGGAGCATCTCGTAGATAGGAAGCCTTTGTCGGTTCGACAAAACAAGGGAGCAAATGTGTCCAGCCCTATATTAGCTGAGTGGCGTGAGAAAGCAACGTTCAATATGGCTGCGTATGGCCAAGAACAGGCCGAACAGAAACCCCGCGATCATACAATTCAAATTCTTGGTAAAAACTCGAGGACTCAGGCGCGGATTGAGCAAGTGAACTCAAAAGAAGAGGACCCTCTTAATAAGCAGATTCTCCATCCTTCATTGAATATCAACGCAAAAAGAGACATTCTCAATTACACAAGAGAAGTCGCAAACACCAATATATGGACAAAGTACTTCGCAGATCAGGTCAAAGCGAGGCAAGAAGCAGAGGACCTTCTTTGCGAGATTCGAAACAAGAACATTCAATCATTCAACCATGGGAGCCAAAATTTCGAGGAGGGAAGCAAGAAGCGTCATGAGCTGCGCGATTTGCTATTAGAAGGACTCCATGAAGTCAAAAAAACGCTGCAGGAGGCCAGAGAAGAGATCAAGGCCATCGAGACACGTGGAGATAGAGAGGAATTTAAAGCGGAAAAGAGGCTAGAAGGACACCTAGAGCAGCATCAAGAAAGAGACGGTGCTTCTGCAAACACTCCTCTTGAGACAAGTCTGCAACGAATGAATAAGAAATCGACATCAAATCCAGGGCCAGTCGAAATCTCTACGGAAACTTTCAGCGCGCAGATAAGAACTCATGATCCTGTTGGGTATAGCCATGAACGTGAATCGAAGCGCCTTAAGTATCTCTCGTTGGAAACAGATCAATCCTTGAGAGATCGATCTTTGGCTGACATGGTTGGAAACACGATGAAGGCTAAGCAAAAGGACAGGGAGCCGATTGTAATGTCGAAAATAAGCTTAGAAGCTGCTAAGCTTAACAATGAGATCGATGCCCAGAAGACCTCTTTAAAAAGCTATGAGACATTTCGAAGATCCTCTGAGGCACAAAATATAGCAGAAGACGCCGCGAATAGAGGGAGCGAGTTGTCAGACCCGCAGGCTGAGACTAAGGAGTTGGATCCAAAGGAGAGTGATATTGCGCTCCTGGGAGAGAACCGACATGTCGACGAGGACGCGGATGGACCAACTACGGCAAGCCATACGCACCCGTTGAAAGTAAAAGCAGATTCGACTGTTCAGAAGAACGACGAGAATGAGGTGTTACCCGATGTCAATATGCCATCCTACGACGTTGGGGCTGCTCAAAATGCCGAGACACCGAAAAAGATAGAGGCTCCTACACCAGCATCTCAAGTCGAGTCAGTCGAGCCGGAACCTGCAACGTGTCTCTCACCCCCGGCTCCAGCCAAAGTAGTGAGATACAAGATCCTGGCCTATGACGCCAAGTCAAAGAAGATGACAACCGCTTCATTTGAGAGTGTTTTCTTCCCAAATGAGACCATAATCCCTACGACAATCACGCTCCGCCATCTCACATATGCAAACAGATTCTTACCAAAGCTTGTCAAATGGCAGCATCAAGGCTTTGTGCCTGTTCATGCAGAAGGAAACTTACTCATCCTCCGTCAAGATGCAGAGAGCAAGGCTGATGCCAATAGTGCTTTTGATCTGAGCGATGCTCTTGTACAGGAAGAGAGCGTAGCCGACGATGGCAAGCCTGTGGAGACGAAGGAGCCTAAGCGTTTAGAGCCCGTCTTTAGCGGCAGATATAGCCAGAAGTACGCGGAAAATGCGTGGAGAAAATGGAAGGATATGCGGCGACAGGCTCGAATTGCTCAGAGGAGACGCTTCAAGAGAGTCATCAAATTCATGGCAGGATGCGTAGTGGTCTCCGGTGCGATGATTTATATTGCAGGCGTTGTGGCGGAGGTAAGGCACGATCGTGGCAGGAGAAAGTTTGTGGTAAGCGAAGAGAAGAGAATTTAATGATGGGAACTAGATGTACTGCATAAGACGTGTTTGAGACCTTCGTTGAGTTGTTTTCTTGAACAAGATAACTCTGGAACGGTAAGAGACTGTTCATGACTAACGTACAATACATTTCTGACATCTTTTCAGATGGCTGGACTTCTCCCTACTCTTTATACAAGTCTCAAGCAATGGCGATTGATAAGGATAAATTCACTTCTTGTACATAAAACTTGATCATCTTGTCATGTTTGGGCAGGAACGATGTCTCGTCTCCAAATGGCTTCGCTCATCCTTGTGACCTGCGTCATCTCTTCAACGTCATGCACGCGTACAATGTCTGCTCCACCATGAACCGCTGCAGCCACGGTGGCTGCTGTGCCCCATGTCCGTTCACTCGCCTCCTTCACTCCCGTGATTGCGCCTATGAAACCCTTGCGACTCGACCCAAAAAGCCACGGGATCTCATCCAACGTACGATATGCGCCATTGGTAACACGTCCCCGCCCATTTGCTGAGGTGAATTCTGGCGCCCGCCTCAAAATTTCCAGGTTCTGAACTGCCGTCTTCGCGAAACCGATTCCTGGGTCCAAGATTATCCGCCAGCGACGGATTCCAGCATTTTCTGCTGCGATAACACGGTCGAGCAGCTCGTCTCTGATCGTAGTAACGAGATCATCGTCGTATGTCGTGTTCTTTCTAGATGACATCGTTTGTGGAGTACCTCGCATATGCATAATTACATATGTGCAACCAAGATCGGCAACTGTGGACAACATACGCTCGTCTTGTGCTCCAGCCGAAATATCATTGACAATATCCGCACCAGCCTGAATGGCAGCAGCAGCTACTGAGGCGCGATACGTATCCACGCTAATCGCAAACGACGGCGTGCTTGGGTCTTCACGGAGTGAAGACAGAACTTCAAGGGCAGGTCTAAGACGCGCGATTTCATCCGCGGCAGACACGTCTGGTGCGCCAGGACGAGATGACTGGCCTCCGAGGTCAATAATTGTTGCACCAGATCGGAGATGGGAGAGTATCGTTGAGTGGAGGTATGATTTATCATCCGACACGTGCTGGCCACCATCGGAGAAGGAGTCAGGTGTTACGTTTAGTATAGACATGACGTGGGTCTTCTTCGAGGCTTCACTGGGTACGATCGGTCGTATGGCCTTGCCCAGTAATGTGCAAGGATTGATCGGGCGTAATATGGGAGAGCTCCCTGACTTCATTTTTTCGTTCCACAAATGTTCCAGTATAACTCTATAAGGTTGCTTATTCCGGTTGTGGATGAATGTTTCTGGGATCGAATTCGTTGATGACTCTTTCGCGCAAGCTGTGGGTAATAGTCTGAATCACCTGATCAGCATGTCCTTATTAAAATTTATCTTGGTTTTTAGGTTGTGAGATTACAATGTACTACAATATACACAGAGGCAAAAGAGTAAAAGGGGAGGGCTGAATTACTGGCACAAAGGAGCCAAGACGAAGTCACGTTCCTCCATCAGCGGATGTGGTATAGTCAGGTCCGGTTCTAGAGATCGAAATTGGCCGCGTTCCCAGAGAATAATATCCAGGTCGATGTTTCTCGGACCTTTGTCAAGAAGCTTTACACGGCCCATCTTGCTCTCAATAGCTTGCAGTACCTTCATCAACTCAATGGGCTCGAGAAACGTTTCGGCCATACAAACGCCGTTGAGAAAATCGTCCTGGTCTTCAACGTACATAGCCTTAGTTTGCCAAAGGCCACTAGTTGCGTAAATATGGATGCTTGCTTCCTCCATCTCCCGACACGCTCGCTCGATCCAATGAAAGCGGTCGCCCATGTTGCTGCCAAAAGCGATGACGTATTTCATCATATGCTGATTGAAAGGCTCTGTTACTCTCGTTCTGCTAGTCGATGAGGTGTGGATTTCGCGAAGTGAAGCTGGTATATGTGCTCGAAGGCTGACGGCGACATTAGGCGACAGTGTTCTGACGCCACAGGAGCAGCCGTCGTATTGTGACGTATCGGTGTGAAGTATAGATGTGGTGCTCAGGAAATGCCCCTTACGACTGCTGGTCCGGGTAACCTTGTTCTGGGTAGGAGGCCAAGTTGTCTGATACGTTCTTCGACACAGCCAATAATGCTGGGTTGAGATAGAGGACCAGGGGCGGATACAGCCTGCTCTGGCATCGCAGCACTTCGCCGCGACGGTCGCTTTGACCGGTGATGACAGTCGGCAGAGCGCGAGCAATGTTTTTCTCATCGTTGCACATCTGAACATGACCATCGAAAGGATAGCGCAGCTGGACGTAGTAGGCAACGGGAAGTCCCGATAGCACGTGTCTTGCTGAACAAGCGTGGACTTTCTTGCCTTCCTTGTGGCTACTAACTTGCGTCTCTGCAACAAACAAATTTGTCCATCATAGGCCGGAACCGGCTGGCGACGGATGGAAAAATCCCCCAAACCGGACCCTGCATATGGGTAACGAGACCCCGGATTGATTAGCACACACCCCGCACGTTCGCTCTTTCCTCAACACACGCCAAGCTAAGCTCGGTCCTTCTTTCCCTCTTCTCTTTCCCTATGGCTGACTGGAGGAAACGCGGAATCTAGCAATTCAATACGCAGGCGCTGCGGTACTCTGTACATAAAATCATCCATAAAAAGTGATTGATCATCAACACAGCTTTTCAATCCCTTTCTACTGCTCGCTTGCCGCACAAAAATCTGAACCGCTGTCACGATTGTCGACCTCGATGCTGACATGGTCCATTATACTCCCATTGCGGCGATTTCCCTGTTGCAGGCATATTCATTCGAGCACATGTCAACCGCCCGGAAAATAACTTGAGTTGGAGGTCAGAGCACTTTTGCTCACTCACGTGATGCTTCACCTCAGCATCCATCTCGCCCTTGCTTGAGTCTTTGTGTCTGTCTCCACATGCTGCGACTTTGCGAGGGATCACTAATAAGAATACTAATGAACATTTACTCTAACCATTCCTAGTTTAGACTACTGACTTTCTCTTCTCTAAGCATCAGCAACACAGCAACTGCTTGTGCTCGTGTTCTCGTCTCCGCTAGGCCAAATTCAGCAGGCCGAGGTGTTTGGCTTCCCTTCTGTTGACGGACCGCGGCGTCTCCTCCACGACGGATATATACCGCGAATAATCAGGTCTTGCTCCCGCTTCGCCTGATATCTTCGATACTTTTTTCTCTCATCCTCATTATACCCTTCTGGTCGTACTGTTTATTCTCCTCGATCCGGCATAGGTCCAAGGAACTCTCTTTCTCTCCAGCCTCTTGCAGACACTGTGACAATGGCCTCTCCACGTATGTTCTACATACGCCCATCAACTGCCCCTACTCTTACTTGCCTGGATGTGATCAAGGATTGCGCTAAGATGTTGCACTGCAGAACAGATCAAGACCGTCACAACCGACCTTCTGGGCATTAAGCACCCAATCCTGCTAGCCGGCATGAACGTTGCTGCTGGCCCGAAGCTCGCTGCCGCCGTCACCAACGCTGGAGGTCTCGGCGTCATTGGCGGTGTCGGCTACACGCCAGATATGCTCAGGGAGCAGATCGCCGAGCTGAAGGCTGATCTGAAGGACAAAAACGCTCCTTTTGGCGTCGACCTGCTCCTGCCGCAGGTGGGCGGCAACGCACGCAAGACTAAGTAAGTCTGAGAATACCGATGAATGCACAAGTTTTGCATTGGAGATACAGAAATGCTAATAAGTGCCACAGCTACGACTACACTAAGGGTAAGCTTGGTGAACTCATCGACATCATCATCGAGTCTGGCGCCAAGCTGTTCGTTTCTGCCGTTGGCGTGCCACCGAAGCAAGTTGTTGACAAACTGCACAAGCACGGGGTCTTGTATATGAACATGATCGGACATCCTAAGCACGTTAAGAAGTGTCTGGAACTTGGTGTCGATATCATCTGCGCCCAGGGTGGAGAGGGCGGTGGACACACTGGTGACGTTCCAACCACAGTTCTGATCCCCACAGTTGCTGCGTTGTGTCGTGGTAAGAAGTCGGCGTTCACAGGCCAGGATGTGCAAGTCATCGCTGCCGGCGGTCTTTTCAACGGCCAGTCGCTCGCCGCTGCGCTGAACCTTGGAGCCACCGGTGTCTGGATTGGTACTCGCTTCGTCCTCTCGAAAGAGGCGGGAGCTCCACGTGCGCACAAGGAAGCTGTGCGCACTGCAGGCTTCGACGACAACATTCGCACCATCATCTTTACTGTAAGCACATACAAATTATTTCTCACCAAGAATCTGTGTAGGATTATGACTAACAAGCTAATGTTTATAGGGCCGACCTCTCCGCGTGCGCACAAACCCTTATATCCAAAACTGGGAGGAAAATCGCCAGCAAGAGATCAAGGAGTTGACGAGCAGAGGCAAGATTCCTGTCGAGCATGACATGGAGACCATGGGAGACGACATTGACGATGACACGCTGGACAATGCCAGGCCATTCCTCATGGGCAAGGCTGCAGCGGTCGTCAATGAGGAACTGTCAGCCAAGGAGATCATCGATGATATGGTGAACAGTGCAGTACAGTGGCTCGCTAAGACGAACAATTATGTTGTGACCAAGAGCAGCTTGTAAATTGTGCAACAGGCGGCCGAATACATAATTGATGTTTTGGAAAGTATTCGTCATGACTTCAAGATATGAACGCTTCGCGGAAAATCTTGTGTAGAAATACGAAAAAAGGCTCAAACGGCTTGCTTCTCTTGTAGCTCGTGGGCATATCGACTGTCTTGTTCTGTCCATATAGCATGCACCGAGAGTTTCCATCAGGCCATGCAATGAAAGAATAAGTCTTGACGTTCAATGATTGGTGATAGTGGTGAGCAAAGTGTGCTTAAGGTAGTCGTTGATTGCATCAAGGATTTCAAAATACCGAATATGAATCGCTAAATAGATTATTTAACCAAAATACCTCAGCTCGTGATACCGGTTTCGCTGCTCCGTAACTTGATTTAACTTATTACTATTGACTTGCCCAAAATCCTGCACTGGATGGACCTCGCTAGGGCAATTATTCCAAAAGTGTCGTCATTGTCCCACTTCCCGCAGAAATAGTCGCAGAAAGAAACAAACCACCGACGTATGATCTAAGTTAATAAGCTACGGCGGATCCTACACAGATTCAATTTTCATCCTCCGCACATCCTCTTCCCAATATTTAACATCCTCGCGATTCCAGGTGTCTTCATGTATCATCACACGCAAACGTGCCACCAATGAACTTTACGGACTGCAACTCAAGGTGAAGCGCAACTCAACGAATCATCTACCGCGCTCGCGTTTGCCGCGTTCTGGCCCCCATAACACAGCAAAGACAGTTTACTAAGATAAGCATCTATACCAGGCCAGACGGGATGATGGCTGGTGACGGGAAATTGCGTCCTTGCGAATGCGTGTGTCCATTTTGCTTTCTCCCCCATTCCTTTCACGTTTTGTTCAGCTTTGCAACCCTGGCCGAGTCTGTTGACCGGTGAAAGAAAGCTTAAATTTGTTCTTTCACCGCAGTTTTCTCTCTAGCAACACTCCTTTCGCAGCATCTACTGTCTTCTTCAAGAGCACGGCTACGTTCGAAATACGTCGCCGATGCCGCCAAATTCTGTACAGAACCAATTCATACCGTACTTCATCTCGTAGCATAGTCCTTCGCACACGAAGAGCCGCGCATTCGTATCATCTCAAATCGCAGAATATCGACAACTTCCTCCAGTACATTCTACTCTCAGCGCTCAGTCTAAGATGGATCTGCCCGAGCCTGTACTGAACCCTTCTCCGCCTCCTAATCTAGAATCTTCATCTGGACCGAAGCACGACGAGTTTTACAAGTATTGGGATCGTTTTATAAGTGTAAAGGAGAAGACGAAAAAGAGTAAGTCCAGAACGTCTTTGATGGTCACCAACTCTGCCACAACGAATGCGAAAAGTGAACATCCAAGTGGCACTTTCACAACTGCCCGCACATCAAACGTCGACTCGCAAGTGTACAATGACGGCAGGAGGCAAGGTACTAGTCTTGAGAAAGACGTCGAAGGTCGTCCAGGTCATCCTATGGTGCGAAGTAATACTGAAGGCGTGATCTCAAGGCAAAGAGCAACGACGTCGTACGAGGAGGCGGTCGCAAGCTGCCGTGCAAAGGTTGACGCTATTAGGCGCGAATGCAGGAGACTTAACCTGAAGTATTATGACCGCCTTTTTGATCTACCCGCTCAAGACACGCTTCTCTCTCTTGACTCAAAGGAAACCCCTGTCTCTGTTAAGCAGCTGGTGGGTGTTGGCAGTGTGAAGCGTGTAGAGGACATCTATGAGGAACCAGAATTTTTTATCGACGGTGCGACAGCCAATGACATTCGTCAGGGTACCAATGGAGATTGCTGGTTTTTGGCCGCTATTACTGCTCTATCTGGAAAGCCGGAGCTGATCAATCGCATTTGCGTGGCGAGGGACGAGAAGGTTGGTGTCTATGGGTTTGTGTTTTTTAGGGGTATGTTGACCATTCCTGTCGTGCGATTGGCGTACGTACTAATCTAGTGATAAGACGGCGAATGGATTTCGGAGGTTGTAGATGATCGACTCTGCCTTCGACAATCGGATGACTCAAAGAACTACCACACAGAATACATGCTGACCACAGGAGGCGATCAAAATCCTATGACCACCCCGTTGACCAATATGGCTTACGGAGTCTCAAAACTTCCGCAGGAGTTTAGGGAGAGCTTACGAAGAGGTTCGAATGCCCTTTATTTTGCTAGTTGCAAGGACAGCAACGAAACATGGCTGCCTCTGTTGGAAAAAGCTTACGCAAAAGCACATGGGGACTATCAAGCTATAGAAGGCGGCTTTGCTGGTGAGGGGGTGGAAGATTTAACTGGCGGTGTCGCCACATATATCTCCAGTGAAGATGTTTTGGACAAAGACAAGCTTTGGAACGAGTTATTGCAGGTCAATGATAAATTTCTCTTCGGCTGTGGGTCACGTCAAGGTCGAGATTATGACCCCGCAGATGATGAAGGATTTGTCCGTGGGCACGCGTATACCGTGTTGGAAGCACGAGAAATTACGAAGCCGAAGAATATCGTCGACGAGGAGGAGCGACTGGCTATAAAAGCAGGACGTAAATACACTGACAAGAAGCGGAACGAAAAGGTGCGACTACTGAAGCTGCGGAACCCATGGGGCCGACAGGAATGGAATGGAAAGTGGTCCGATGGCTCAAAAGAATGGACACCAGATGTGATGAAGGAGCTTCAGCACACATTTGGTGATGACGGCATCTTTTGGATCTCATACCCAGACTTCCTCAAGTTCTACCCCGAGATTGACCGTGTGAGGCTGATTGGCTCGGAGTGGACAGTAACACAGCAATGGACTGCTGTCAACGTTCCCTATACAGCTGAGTATCTTGACACTTCTTTTACTCTGACCATCAAGGAGCAGGGCCCTGTGGTGCTAGTATTGAGTCAGCCGGACAGCCGATATTTTCAAGGATTGGTTGGTCGTTTCTCGTTCGATCTGCACTTTAGGCTGTACAAAGACGGCGAAGCGACATATTTGCTTCGCTCAATGGAGTCGGCTGGCTCGAACCGGAGCTGCTCCGCTGAACTAGACCTCGAGCCAGGCTTGTACACCATTCTCGTCAAGATCACAGCCACACGTACCGCATCTGATAGAACCGTAGAGGAAGTGATCAAACAGTATCGTGAATCCCGACGAGATAAATTACTCGCTGTTGGCAAAAGTTTTGATGCAGTCCATTCCAAAGGCCGGTTACGTGCATTGGAGGAGAATGATGCTCAGCAGGAGAAACTTGACGAAAAAGCTAAAGACAAACAACGCAAAATTGAGGAAAGAAACCGAAAACGAAAAGAGAGGCAGCGAGAGAGGCTTAGGAGGAAGCGGAGGGAAGCAGAAGAGAAGAGGAAAAAGGAAGAGAAGATAAAGACTGCAAAGGAGAAAAAGAAAGCAGACGAGAAGACCAAGAAGCGTCAAGGAAGTCGAAAGAATATCGAGACAGAGGACGCTGAAATGGGAAGACGGGAGGAAGTGAAGGATTTGAATAAAGAATCGCAGCCTGTGGAAACAAGGGTGACGCCAGATACTCAGGAACTTGCCCAGGCTAACCTAAAGGACGCGATCGTAGCTGACAATGCTGCCAAAGAGGCCATTGATAAGCACATCGGGAGTGTTGACACTTCATCTCCAGCTTCCGAACTACCTACCCTAGAACTAACACATGAGCCATTATTTGATGGAAGAGAATTAGACAAAGTTGACAAAAGCAACTGTTCTGAAGATAAACCTGTCCATGTGGAGACGGAGAGTGGAGCCAAGGTAGTTGAAGGTGTTCATATTGCCCTAACACGTGACGAATCCAGCACAAAGGCTGAGAACCTGAATGTTTCCAAAGCAAATGAAGGGAAGGGCGAACCAAACAATGATAAGGTCGAAGGCAATGAAGGCATGACAGTGGACAGGACTCATGAGTCGGCTGATGATGAACTCAACGAGGAGCAGGAATCTTGTCACTCATCAGACGATGAGGATCATGTGTCGGACTGTTCATCGGTTGCAGATAGTGATTTCACTTGGGATGATGTTGTAGACGGATCTGGCGCAGAGAGCGACAGCGATATAGACGACGATTCCGATGACGATGATATGTTCAAAGATGATCCATGGCGTGCACGATGCGTAATCGGACTCCGAGTCTGCAGCTTGGACAAAAGCGTGGTCATTGGATTCAAACACGGCAAAAATGGACCTGTGGGTCACGAGGAGGTTGAGGATCGAGGCTAAATATCTCCTGTCGTATACAAAATCGTGTCATTGACTGCGATATTGATTTAACTGTTACTTTCTATGTTTTAGCTAAATGTAAGGTGGTGATTGCATATTCTAGGACATTACGTTGATAAGTGGTCTTCTTGCTCTAGTATACATACACAATGAGTATATAATGTTGGAAAAGCCGGAGTATATCTCTAACACATAATGGAGATATGAATTTGCGGTGAAGATAATGCCACAACCTGATCAACAGACGTTGGTGACAATTGAAAGTTAGGCATTAATTTGGCATCCTTGGAACGCGCTACTTCTAACGACTTACGTTAAGGTAGAACGAAGGGCGGCACTGCAAATCATGAAAAGTATCATTTGCTTATAGCGCTTACGGAAAGACCGAGGAAAAGGTTCATCTTTGGTGCTCTCGAAAATGAACTGTACCAACCTAAAATTTTAATAAATGCATAACGGCTCCTTGGAGGAACTCATATCAATTAGCTCATAAGCAAAAACAAACAAATGATATATGCTGTGAAAATCTGACGAACTGTGGACACTTTCTGATTGCTGTCGTATCCACGAAATGTACCCACGTATCCAGCACTTCCGTGAAAGACAACGTAGATAAGCCTATAGAAAGAGAAGACAAAGAGCAAAGTGAAGTGATAATTTTATGCATACAACATTCCATTAACCCTTAGTCAGCTTCTCAAAACCATTCGAGATTTTGGATATAGGTCTCTTTGCTCGTACCAGAACAGGAGCAAATGTACTCCAAGTGCAAAACAGATTGTTGCTCATCGGTATCGTTTTCTACTTTATCTCCTACTTTAGTCTTGAGAACTATACTTGATCATAGATGATTTTTTCTAATTGAGGAAAAGGCATGTTCTAACCGCTTGGACAGAGAAATATAGCTTTATCATCAAATGCCTGCATGGACCTAATGTCTCTTCACAACACGTAGAAACAAAAAGTAATTATCATCTCGTGTTGAATAGCGCAAATGGAGAGGACTATAGTCTTTAGCTTCTCTGATCTATTTCAATTGTAGTTGGAGACTTACATTGAGAAGTCGACGACAGTCCTTGATGAATACGGATCCCAACGTTGCTTACAATAAGGGAGTAAATACTGCGGCGAACTACAAGTTCTGCTAGCCCATATCTGCGACCCAAATAGCGGTGCTTTATTTTCATGTCAGAAGATTTTTCAGATATGGGCAGAGATTCTATGCTTCCTTTATCCAATCATGACGTTCACAGTATTGCGGATCATCACGACGGGGACAATAGCATCGGCTCCATGGTCCTTATGCGAATCGATACAGTAGCTCATGGAAAGCAAGGAATTATACTCCCCCTAGAGCACAAGTGGAAAACGGGATCAGTCTTGCGTACCGGTGAGCAGTAAAAGAAAACAGAAAATGCTACCAGTGATCACAATTTCGAGCGCTTCTTGTGCTCTGATTGGGATTTTGCTCAGCGTCTTCCCAAAAAGCGTCTACTGGTAGAAACCATCTTGACAACCACATTATCTTGGAGAAAACCGTCAAGTTGTTGCAATTACGAGAAATATCCTTTCTAATACCCAACAAGAAGTAATTTGACTTCCGAGATCGCGAATTTCTAAGATATATGTATCCTAGTTCGAGGCAGTTCTCTCCTGAAATCAAATATTCTATTGTACTTCATTGGTAAGAGTGCTTGAACATGTTCATTTCGACTCTTCATAAAGTGAACTGCTCTCGCATCAGGCAGGGAACTATCCTTCTTCATCGGCGCGGTTATTCGCATTTCATGTCCAGCCTATAACCCAGCTACGCAGCAGCTTTGTATTTCATCTCTAGTTGATCTTCCAGACATGACCAAGAGATCTAGGAGCCGCAAGATAAAAGGCCACATAAAATATACGCTGCATGCATAAATCTCGCTTGGTTGCTGCTAGACGAGCAGATTCCTCTCCGGGATAACTTGAACTGCCTGGGCTTGTTGAATGGCTAATGGCTCTTTTACATCCAGCAAGACAGCGAAAGCCTTCTCATTGCACCCGTGTAGGTCAGCCACTGCTCGGTTTTGTAACCTAACTCAAGATTGAGGAAATGTGATCTCGAGCAAGAATAGCTAGATATATCGTGTGCACTAAGATTGCGGCGGAGGATGTGATAATCTCTCGACCGCCCACTATTCCAAGTCAGGACGAGTCAACCACAAATCTCCTGGGTTGAGTAGTCATCCAAAAATTTAAAAAAAATTAAACAAAATAACTCGGAAATATAAGAAGTTGACGACTTCTTTCACTTTCTCGCACAGAACTCCGTGTCAATATGAACATATATCCCGTAAACTGTCATTGGCGCTATAATTGTCACCACATCTTGTGAATAGACACAATTCTGACGCATGATACGTTGAGGATAAAATCCCGGTTATTTGAGAGCTCAAGTAAAGGATTGGGAAGAAAAGTAGTAGAGTGTTGATATATTTCGCAAAAGACGGTACACGCGGAACGAAACGAAGAAAGCGAATTGGTCTTTGAAAAGGGGGTAGTTAGTACGACTTCATTTCCGACGTCTCAGATCCAACTCGTGGTTTATTGGTTTTCCCAAATGAATTCTGCGGTCTTGCAGAGCAATTCCACCCTTCAAGACAACTCAAAGCAGTTAACCCTGGTTTGACTTTTCCTCTTTTGACCCATCGTTAGACTTAAATTGTTGAGTTTATATTTGCTCGCCTTCCAAGATTGGCTTTGCCTCCTCGCTCTTCCACCAGCTAACTCCTTGTTCACCGGGGTATTCAAATCGTTTCATACTCTCTGGTTTCATCTCTACGCTGTAACCCGCAGCAGTAGGAGATACGAAATGCCCATTCTCGACTTTACACGGGTACTTGAAATGTTCATGCAAATGATCAACATACTCCAGGACGCTCTTCTTTCCAGACACTACGACATAGTCGATCGTGCTTAAGTGACTCGTATACTCTGGCAATCCCACACCTCCGCTGTGAGGCACAATTGGAATACCGTACTTTGCTGCGATCAACAACACGGCCAGAACTTCATTGACACCGCCCAATCGACAAGCATCAATTTGACAAACATCTATTGCGCCACTCACGATGAGTTGCTTGAAAACAACTCGATTCTGACACATCTCACCCGTAGCAGTACCGATATTGTACGGTTTCAATGCTTCTCGAATTGCTTTGTGGCCAAGGACATCATCAGGGGATGTTGGTTCTTCAATAAACCAAGGCTTGAATTCTGCAAGTTGTTTCATCCACTCAATAGCTTCTGGCACAGACCAAACCTACACTCTATTAGTATATCATTAGAAGGACAGATGATATCATTCACCTGATTTGCATCAACCATAAGGATATTTCCTTTGTCATAGCCAATAACGCTACGAGCGATTTCTAGCCTTTCGCGATCCTGGGATACACTTGTTCCAACTTTGAGCTTGAAGTGTTTGAACCCTTGGTCCATGGTTTCTTGCAGCAACCTTTTCATCTTGTCCTTGTCATATCCGATCCAACCTGCGGATGTTGTGTATGCGGGTACTGCTTGGTTTTGCTCGGCCTCCTTGATCCTGGCGGCCTTTCCGGATTCAGACTTCTTCAGCAAATCCACGGCTTCTTCTGGAGTAATTGCATCGGTAATGTACCGAAAATCTATGCATCTTACGTATTCTTCTGGTGACATGTCGGCAACAATCCGCCACACGGGTTTGCCCAACACTTTGCCCCATAAATCCCATAGGGCATTGACAACAGCTCCAAGAGCGAGGTGAATGACGCCCTTTTCTGGCCCTATCCATCGTAGTTGGCTGTCGTTAACTAGATGGCGCCATGTCTTGCCCCAGTTTTCAACTAGACTTTCCAAAGTGCGACCCTTGATTCTGTTCGCAAGAAGAGCTATAGCAGCACAAACGATCTCATTGCCACGGCCAATTGTGAACGTCATCCCATGGCCAGTATATTCCGAGTCTGTTGAGAGCACGCAATAAGCAGCTGAGTAGTCTCCGGCTGCGTTCATTGCATCGGAGCCTGTCTTGTCTAGGGATGTCTTGTAACCATCGGGTTAGAAGCTTAAAGCAGCCGTTGCAGGAAATATTGCCTACCGGAAAGCGGACATCTCGGGTCTCACAACCTGTAATTGTGATCATCTTGAGCGGGGAACGCAAGCTATTCCAATTGCAAACACCCTCTCCCAATAACGACTGCAGTTCAAGGATAATAAGACAGGAAAGAGTCAAGCTTGTTTGTGCTTCGGTGCTGCCGGTATGCGCAATTCAATTTTGACCTCCAAAAACAGAAAATTTCGTCTACTTATATACATGCCGAACATAATGGCCCTGACGGAAGAATCGCGACCTTATGACTACCCTGTAAACCTTGCAACCATGACTTCAGGTGGGTCCGAGGAAGGACTTCTGTCAGTTCCATTCGTGGAAAAATTGTTTCACGGGAGCTTCTCTTCCAGTCTAACCAACATGAGCGCCAAGGACCTCACAGAATCTCCCGCTCATGCTTCACAGGCATTTTTCAAGCGCTCGCGTTAAAGTCATGGTAGCGCATGTGCTTTTTGATGTGCTGAAGCTGAGAATATCAATCGTGAGCGGATGCGCTGCCTATCAAGACCGAAGGAAATGAAGAGAACGATTGATTTTAGACGCGTTGAAGCAGCCACAGCGACCTTAAAGCTGTACTAGAAGGAAAGCCTCGTGTGAGAGGCCTTGTGTTTCGTGCTTCATTTTATGGGTCCTATTGCGACAACACTGACGACAGTGAAACAGGCAAGTGCCTACAAAAAGGGCGGACGTAGTGAGGTTCGTAACCCGCTAATAGCTTAAAAGTGGAATAGACGAGAGATCAAACGTAGAGAACAACTTGCAGCCGAAGCACAAGTTAGTTCAGATCAATACACCCTGTCCTCAAAATATCCCTCGTCTTCCATATCCATGTCATCATCGTCTAGGACTTCTACTTTTGTGCCAAGAGCCTGCCGACCTTCCCTCAACAGTGCCTTCAGTTGCTCATTCATCCGCCGTATGCTTGCGTCTTGCTGTTTCTCATCTCTCTTCCTTTCAGCAAGATACTTTCGCGCTTCTGGACTTAAGGGGCTTTCTTTCGGTACAACAGCAACATCAGAGGATGCCCGACGATGAACATGCGATGCTGACCGCTGCAACATGGGAGAAGTGTTTGAGGTGACAAAGTGGGAGGTGCGACGAGAGTTCGGGGTGAAGGAACGTCTGCCCTTGGTTGCTAACCGTATGGGAGACGGCGGTGGTCGGTGGAAGGTCCATTTGCCGTGCAGCTCTTGTTTCTTGGGATCCGGCACAAACACCCAGGGTGACTCAGTGTCCTCAAGATGCATTCGCTTCGCCGGTCTTTGCTCCTGCTCAAACTCAAAATCATCATCATCTAAGGGAAATGAGCCCGGAACTGGTGTTGAATCTTCCCCAAAGCATAAAGAAGGCGCCCCGTTTATCGACTCCCAAGTTCTGCTATTGGCACTCGGTTGCGATTCGCGCCTTGGGGTAGCCATTGCATAGCCCTGACCTCCGCCAGCGTAGAATCCTTTAAATGCACTTGTTCCAAAAGACCAGACCTTGCCAGCGACTGAAATCATAAATTGGCTCCAAGTCTGTTGCTGCTGTGATTCTGCCTTGGCGTAAAGCGGATTGGGGGTGGTTCGGTCGTGTATCGACTCTGCATGCGTGCTTCTCCATCTCCTTCTCAAGCCAAAGTCATCCTGGCTCTGGCCCTCTTCTTTGCTCTCTCGCGCAATTTTTGGCGTGTCCAGTCCGCCAGCCAAATGGTATCGCGTGTTGACGAACGGCTCGGGGCTGGCGAAATCACTTCGGACCGCGATATTGTCTCGACTGAAGATCTTCTGCGTTGTCCCCAACTCAGATCGCGGCGTCACTATCGACGATCGACCTTGCTCCTTCAGGTTCGTTTCGTGCCTTGACCGCTTCTTGCTTGCGCTCGTTGCAGTAGCTTCGGCATATCGTGGATTTCGGCTTTTTGCCATGTAGTCTGCAGGTCGTTGGATTGGCGTCGAAGGGATATGCAGCGGGTGAACTTGGCTCGATTTTCGTGGGCCTGCCTTTCGGCGGCTTTGCAATTGAACGCTGATTGATTGTGGCAAACTGAAAGCTGTTTGGCTCGTGTAGGCCATTGTTTGCGGGGTTGTTAATCGTGAACAAAACGCTTTGGATGTTCTGTTGAATGCGAAAAGCTACGAGAGAAACAGAGGGATCACTGGCCCATATCTGTCAAAAATTCAGGGATGTTGAATTAAGACCGAGAATTCGGTCTACGATTCGCAGTCAGACAACAATTTGACGAGGAGCAACAAAAGATGACGGAGTGCAGACGCCCGTCGTCGCGTAGCCAGATTTCGGAATACGCTACTGACGGCTTCATACGGCTTAGTCGCGGCGTGGGTTGGTGAATTGCGTTTACGCGAGCCTGAGTTGGCGATAAGGGCCACGTCTGGATGCCGTGACTCACTAAGTTGCCGAATGTGAACCTGCTTCAGCTCCCAAATGACTTCTTACACGCTCATTCTTCCGTGACAAACATCCTCTCAACTTTTGCACCTTATAGAAGCCTAGGTTTGAACTCTATCCACATCACAACACCTCCGTCCGATTCGGCATGTCAACCTGCTTCAAAGGTAGCTGCTCTTGCGTAGCAATCACGGTACAGGTTGACGGCGAGCCTTCTATGGTAGTACGTAAAAATTATTGCTTTTGATAAGATCCACGGAAAATGACTGAAAAGGCTCTGTGTCATTGTTTGAACTGTCAGAAGACTACTGGTTCAACGTATAGTATGAATTGGGTTTTGCCTAGATGTGCGTTCAAGGTATTGTCCAGTGCACCAGTAACATATGAAGCTCTTGGCGACAGTGGTAGTCCAGCACTTCGCCGGTTCTGTGGAACATGCAGCTCGACGATGTGGACCGAGTCTTCTCGTTTTCCGGACATGGTTGTCCTCAAGGCCGGAATCTTGGATGAGGGCGGACTAGCTAGATTTACACCTTCCGCTGAGACATTCACCTCCAGAAAACCTAAATGGGTAAATGAAGTTGCAGGTGCAGTGCAATGTCTAGAAGCGTTTAGTTCCTGAATATTGTCTATGCTTGGCAGTAGAGAAAATGGGAAGGTGTGCAGAGTTAGAGTGTTTCTCGTTGGATGATTCCCTGTTACGTGTGTTTATGCTCTCTTTTTCGGCTATGACGACAAGCAGTCAACACGACGAAAAACTCATGAGTCATCAAGATTCCTCATTGTAAAACTCCAGAACAAAGCCATAGCGGCCACGACCATGAGGTAGAACCACCAAACCATTCCCACCATATTTTGCTCAATACCCTTCGCCAAAATCCACCCGCCCAAGGCTGGACCTACAGCTCGTGCAAGGCTGGCTCCTGCATTACCTGCACCATGGATACGTCCTAATGCGCTCTTGCTTGGAGCTGACTGCGTAAGGAGAATGACTGTACTTGGTATGGCCAGCGTCCGTGCCATGATTTGACTCCACGTTATAAGCCCAACACAGATCCAGCGCAAGACGCCCTGTTCTGGAAGCAATACAAGAAATGGAGTCAGAAAATATGTGATTGGAAACATGTACAGGGCCACTCTGAATGTTCCAAGAGTTCCTAATCTAGCCTGAAAGCGCGGATATACGAACATTTGCAGTGCAATCCCGCATAATCCGAAAAAGGACAGGTATAGGCCGATACTCGATGATCGAAGGCCCAACCCACCATGGGAATGTAATTTGGACTCCTGGTAAGATTTATCCATGGGTAACGTGCTCATAAACACTGGATATATGTGCATAAACGCCGAGTTATGCAAAGGTAGTATACCGAAAGAGATCAAGGCACATAGAACATCTCTCGTCCATAAGTTCTTCGGCTGAAGAGGTTGCATGACTGGTTTTTTTTGCGCAGCATCGGAATGCATTGCTGTTATTTGCTGATTCAACATTCTATCGTCCTCATCATTTGTAGGCACAGCTGCATAATCAGCGAAGCGGCTCGAAAATCTCCTCCGAATCCAGAGAATGATAAGACTACCAAATCGAAGCCCAGTGTCTTCATTTTCCTCACAACCCTCCAGTGTCTCCCTAAGTCCACAAAATGCCATTAGAAGGCTTATGGTCAATAGGAAGAAGTTGAAGATTGCTGGAAGAGCAAAAGGAAAAGCAAGCGCAAAGGGGGCACCGTCTGGATTTCCAGAGAAATTCAGGATTCCATTGCGTCCGAAGGCCCACGCCATATTGGTGGTGGGATCTGCCAGCCAACCACCAATTGCAAGACCAAAGACCATGCCAGCATTGAATATCAGTGGCAAGAGCAAAAAGGCTTTGGTCTGAAATTTGCGTTCTTTCACAATTTCAGCAGTAACCGTTCGCATCACGCCAACATTACCATTGAAAATACCTGCAAGTAAACGCCAGAGCATCAAGCTCCCGAAACTTCTAGAGAATCCGAAGCCGAGATTCGAAACTGCGGACACAAGCAAGGCGCCAACGATGACCGGCCGCCGGCCATATTTGTCTGCCCACCGCGCCCACAACATTGATGTCGCTAGTTGGGCCAATGGGAAAATGGCCACGAGGATCCCTGATAGCTGGGCAATCTGTTTGTGCTGATCTTCGTTTGGTGAATCCTGGTTCGGTACGACAATTGACTTCATCAGAAAATATATGTATGGTAGAAGACAAGTATTACTGAGTGGCTCTGACAGTCTGCATAGTCCTAGAATGAATAGTTGATCTTTCTTGGGTAATGAAAGCCATGGTATGCTTTCTTTTGTCGCAACTGTCCCTTTATATTCGATAGCTCTGGTGCGCTGAGAGTGATCAGTGGGGTGAGAAGAAACCTCGTTTGCTTCAGCGAGCTCGATGTCGTCTATGGAAGAAAGCTCTGGTTCACGCTCAACACGCGCCATTGGCCGGAATAATGAGAATTCTCAACTGGATTCGTGGTTTGAATTGAGCTCGTTTTCTCATGTTGTTGCATCTAGATCGTCGAACGGGACGTGCCATTACGCGTTTACCTAGATCAGGACGATCAGGGGTGTCCGAAAAGGGAAACTAATCCGCAATGCGGACTGGATTGGGGTCCGAAGACAGAAAATGTAATAAGCGTCTCCACAATATCTGCTATTGGTTCGTGAAAGTGATGCCATTAAACACAAAAGAAAGTCTCTTCTTTTCTTTCAAGAATGTACGTTTACTACGTGTTATTCTGCAATATTAACAGTGGTTTGCTCCTTTCCAAAGCCACTATTAATGACCTCGACTCTAGAACTACGCCAATCCTGAGCAATGCTGTCGCTGTTATCAAACAATACATTAATCGTCTCCAGTGGCCTCTTCTTTGTTTCGGGATAAAGGAACCATATGACAGGCACACAGGCGAGATTGATGGCCATAAAATAAAAGTAGATATTGGATCCGACATTGTCAATACCGACAGGCCAAACTTGAGCAGTAACTATTGAACCAATTGCACCAAATGAAGCTGCAACATTTAGGCCAACTGCTCGATGCGTGGTTGGAAAGATCTTGAAAAAAATTAGCTTTCGGAAGAAATGGATGCTAGAGAAGAGAACGCACCTCGCTTCCATAAACCCAAGCTCCCGGTCCAAACCCTAGTGAGTAGCTAAAGGTATATATGAAAATGAAGACGATACAAGCATAGTCAGATGCACGGTTTGCATTATTCGGGTATACGATTGGTAACGCACCATTAATCTGTTCCTGATTCAGCTGGAAAGTCCGAAAGACTAGATTGTCTAGAACTTACAAGCATAGCTATGCTCATACCGAGAGCTCCTGCTGCCATGGTGTTTCGTCTTCCAGCGCGATCTACAATCATCATCTCAATGACTGTGCAGCCGATCTTTAATGTTGACTCGATTCCACCAACCATCAACGCAAGACGCGTCCCAAGGCTGAGCTTTCGGAAAAGTGTGGGCAGGTAGTACTTCATGGCAGTAGCGCCACACATTTGAGCCATGAACTGGAGCAGTGCCGCGCGCCACAGACGCTGAAAGAGAGCTGGTTTGCTGAAGAGTTCTAACCAACGCGTGAATGTAGGCATCTGTGCACCAATACTTCTATGAATGTCTTGAAGCTCATCACGGATTTGCTCATCGGAAAATGTGCCCTCTCTAAAATAGATGAGGGATTTGAGTGCCTCATCGGCACGGTGTCGTAACAGAAGCCATCTAGGACTTTTGGTCGTTGGCATTAATGCCGTAACAGTTCTTTTAACAGACTTACGTTTCAGGTACGAACGGCATACCCAAGCACATGATCGCCGCCGGGAAAAATTGGAGTGATATAGATACGCGCCAACCTACTGAACTGCCTCGAGGGCTGTCCCAGTGACTGATCCCATATCCGACCCTGGAGGCGTGTTTTTAGTATTGTTCAGTAGAAGGTTCAGACAGTTCAGACCAGAACGCCACCGCTAGTCCTGCAACAAGTCCAATGTGGTTCATAACAACCAATTTTCCGCGCTGTTTTGGAGGCGCTATTTCACTGCACTTATTTTAGCTTCCCTGTAGTGGGGTTCGCAGAAAGCACGTACGTACCTTTGATACAATGGAACAGAGGTAGACACAACAGCAATGCCTAGACCGCCAATGATTCGTCCGATGATTACCATAGTGTAAGCTCCTGAGGGACCTCCTGACGCTCCAGCTATCAATGCTGAGCCAAAGCAAGCTACGAGCATCCCTACAAGTGCCGCATAACGTCTACCCAAGAGGTCGCTTGTAGGATGTGAGAGGAACAGATAGCTAAGCCATGTGCCGAGGTA
This sequence comes from Verruconis gallopava, assembly GCF_000836295.1. Classification (NCBI taxonomy): domain Eukaryota; kingdom Fungi; phylum Ascomycota; class Dothideomycetes; order Venturiales; family Sympoventuriaceae; genus Verruconis; species Verruconis gallopava. The sequence continues at coordinate 929,136 of NW_015622144.1, read as the reverse complement.
ATAAATTGCGGTAATTAGACCAGTCTGTGAAGATGATGGGTGACCAAGTGCCTGTTTAAAACCTGGATGGACATATACTGTCGACAGAATGCCGATGTTGTAACCCCACACGAACGAACCGAGAGCGAAATAGCCGCACAGAAAATGAAGACGAAGGCTCGATATATTTATCGGCATAGCTGATGGAAGCACAAATCAAGGCAGTTTGAGTTAAAAAGATCTAGAAATGAAAAAATTTTGGGTGACATCTCTGTATTTCAAAGGAACAAAGTTCGGTGTGGATTGTCTGATTGACCTTATCTTGCATCCGACAGCGGCTAGCTATACAAGCACCGACTCTCAACGAAATGCAGTTCTCTTGACAACAGCGGAAAATATGAGCTTTGTATAACAGCTATCACCATTCCTGCTCCGACTCAATAATTGGTGCATCCTCTTCACCATTTGGTATTATTGGGAACGATGAAACAACTGGGAAAAAAAATCAAAATTGGAGGTGCATTTGAACGGGAGACAGCACATGAAATCACACGAACAAAATATTTCCCAATCAAGGATGTATCCTCGGAACTCTTAAGTGATCCTGTCTCTTTTGCGCTTGTCTCAGATCAAAAGATTCAAAACTGCTCAAGGGCATGTTAGATGCATCACGTGACTTTAAGACCCTCTTTGTCATATCGTCATGAGTGAATTTTTTCTTGAAAAATAGGAAAAGAAAAGAGGCCTAAGACTTGAGATGTAGTCAGTAAACGTTTCAAGTTAGAATTCGTATAGCGAGCGTAGCAATCTTCACGACATACTGCGCAGTCTGACGTCTTTTGTTTACGGGTCTAATTTTTTGGAATTCTAACCATCTAAAATCACTTACACAAATTCATTTACAGTGAGAGATCTCCTAGAGCTGAGATCCACATTCGAGTCTACGTTTACGATGAGAGGTAGTCGAATGAAAAGAAACGTCATGTCTTGCTCACAGAGTCTCAAGACTTGGCCCCGTCCCGCTAAGTTCTTCCCAGCTGTTGTGTGGCACCAAGAATTGTCAGCTTGAAGGGGGATATCCGAGATAGGTTTGCGCTTCGGGTGGAAAGGTAGTGAGGTTGTTTACTGTCAGTTTTAAAGACAAAATAGTGATGTGAAAGAATATGAGGTTGCAGATTTTCCAAAGGGCTAATTTGACTCGTTCGAATAAATAATAAAATATAATGTCAGATTACCCTGGATTTATGCCTTTAGCTTGCACATGCACAAGGATTTTAGCCTTGTTCTCACGCGTAGTCACTTATGGTCCTATGCGATTGCATGATAAAAATAACGATAAATATATCTCATATAGTGCTCAAAATTTCAGATGATCTATCAAGTACTTAACCACGGTTCTGCTAAAATACTAACCGTATAAGCAAATTTAGCTCAAGGGTTGTTGAGAAAACTGAACGAACCGAAAAGGCGGAGGATTCTGAATTAAACGAACGCTCTGGGATGACGGAAGAGGGCTGATACCAGAGCCTGCATATGCCCTGTCCTACAAAGTTTAAGTTCGGAACGAGGTGGATCAATGTAACAAGGCTGCTCTTAACGAAGCAGGCTGCTCTATTGATAGGAGGCAAAACATGTGATTTCCTGGCTCAATCTTCATGCTGACTAGATCGTACAAAGTCAAAAGTAGCTTGCCCCCTGCAAATACTAAGATAGAGAGCGCAGATATGGTGGGCTTATATTGAGGAAGATCCAGATATGGTCTCGCTGGCATTTGGCGGTATCAACGAGCAAGCGCTCTCAGAATAATGCTCAGGGAATACAAGAGCCCCGTGACGTGAGAAGTATTCAATTTCGAAATAAGAGTGAAATCAAGTCACTTACCAACGGTAGCGTATCCATTTCGTCGTGTGGCGCTGACCCTAGCGAAGGAGAGTCCAGCAATACATCCATGTCAAGATGTCAGCACATTGATGGCAGAAGGGGTGCAGTGCCGCGACACTCACACGCTAGACTGTTTAAAACCTAGCGTCAGCCTCAGAGTGGGTGTGATGGCGTTTGCTTCTACCGCGAACGAGGGATACTATTTTGGACCACCCGTAATTTAGAATCTCAGTAGTGGAAAGGATGTGGAATTCCTCGGCGAACCACGGCAAGTTTTCTTGTGACGCATGAGCAAGAACAGGCTTTGACGAAGAATTTAGCCCTCTGCACACCTATTGTTCAAGTCTATTGTGCCCAATAATTACAGCAAGTTTTCCATTATCGTACAGTTAAAGCGGCTTCAAGATTGAGCTCCCAACGTTAACAGATCTCAAAACTTGGTAAATTTTTGGCCTTCTGATAACCATGAGTTATGCCTATCCTTGCGGATTCCGTAGGATATGAACATTTAAGCTGAATGGCAGTCCCAAGCATTACTTGTTGCTCCGCCTTGTATGACGACGTTTCAAAGACACTTAGCATTTTTGTTTGATGAAGAAGGGACCGGATTCATTGCGTGTTCGCTCTGGGCACCAAAGGGCCCATTGAAAAAGTGCCATTCGAACTCGGTTCTGCGAGGCGCATGCGAAAAGCTTGGGGTTGGCGAATTGGCATCCTTCTACCCGTTCTTGATTGGATATTCTTTAGAACACCCGAACTCTAAATTCATGACTCGTGACATGTGCTCGGCAGCAGGAACTAATGCACTTTGCCGGATTCCGGAGGATCATTCAACGTTGACAGGAGATGAGCACCGGCCAATAATGGAAAAATAGCAGTACTACTAGGCCAATTGAGACAAGAAAGAGTCGATGGATTCTGGGGGTGGCGAGACGATTTTGCCTGGGGTTGGTTCTTGAAGACTCCATTTACCTCCACTATGTTCCCTTTGGCGACTTCGTATTCCACTCAACTTTCTTCCTTCATTATCAATAATAGCCGTGGCCGTAGAAATCGTGGGCTTATAATACGAGGCTCGGCTGCTCTGGTCTGAGGGACATTGTTTTACATACAATGGCCGGTGGAAGTAAGTAGAAACTCCTGATTCTACGGAACGACATAACTGACAAACGTTAGTCCACCCTCCGCCAGAAGTGATTGCGGAATGGGCCGCCAAAGCCAACTATGTTAATCCAGAAACACGAGGCGGAGGTATCGTCGCGATGGAAATTGTACTACTCATCGCTTGTTTCCTTGTAGTAGCTCTTAGAATATACACCAGGATTTTCCAATCAAGGACATACGGCTGGGATGATACCGTGATTATTTTCAATCTGGTGGGCGTCCCGGTGTAACTTTGTGGAGTCAAAACACTCACAAAGCAGATTCCCTTAACCGGTATGGCTGTGTCACTGTGTCTTGGTATGGTCAAATAGTTGCAGCCGTGTCTACGACACAGGGCTAATATGTGTCACAGCCCTTTCAAAATATGGATGGAATAGGCATGCATGGGACATTCCATTGGACATGCTATATTCTGCTAGAAAAGTATGTAACCTCGCCGCGACTTTGATATTCATATTTGATTGATATTCTTTAGGTAGGATTTTGCGTTCAGATCTTCTACCTATTATCGACGGTAGCGACGAAGATCTCCATTCTACTCTTCTACCGTCGCCTTACATCTCGGGTTTCTACCGCGTATCTGTGGGTAATCTATGGGTCCATTGCATTCGTTGCAAGCTTCGCAATGGCTGGGGTGATCACTATGTTTGTTGGCTGTCGACCGTTGAGCGCTTACTGGCTGCAAGTAAATCCTCTCTGGTTTTCTGCGAACCAGGGCAAGTTCTTTTGCTACAATGAAGGAGTTTACATTGTGATCGCTGCTTCGATCAGCATGGTTACAGACTTTGTAGTTTGCGTGCTGCCTTTGTGTCTCTTTCTCAAAATACAAATACACTGGAAGCAGAAGCTTGCACTTACAGCAATCTTTGGCGTAGGCTTCTTGTGAGTAAAGGTTTCTCAAAACAATTCTAAGTCCTTGTACTAACACGTTTCAGCCTCTGCATATGCGGAATTTTACGGATGGTCAAGATAGTACGTACTTACTACGGGACCTTCGACATCACATGGTCTTCTGAGCCTGTCTGGGTATGGACAGGAATCGAAGCACACATGGCCGTTGTGCTCGCATCTCTTCCGGCACTGAACCATTTCGTTCGAAAATCTTGGAACGACAGCTCACTTTCTAGCCGTCTCCGATACTTCACAGATCGTCATGGCAGTCGTTTCAGTAGTGGCTATAAAAGGACGCAATCAAAGTCTAACAGCGAGTGGGATGGCAACACTCAGCGGGAATTAGCCAACGACAAACAAGGTATTCATGTGGTTCAAGAGGTGCATCTCGAAGAGTTTTTGCGAGACAAGTCGTATGATGACAGATCAGGAGGAAGGAATGGCGTAAACATTGATGAAGAAGCCATGAAGAAGGATAGAAGAGCTTGGCTGGATGAGACGACATCTGATGATGATTCGATTCGACGTCATAGACTCAAATAAAAGACTCGAATTTTGCTACGTGACTCTCATGTATTCTCACACCTTCATGACGTCTAAGTCGCTAGCTTTCCGTTTTATGCAGACGTTGCCTAAATCAAGTGCCTCGCAATGGCAAGTTTTTCAATGGTAGCAGATCATACTAATCCATCATAAAATGTTGACATAGGTAGACACGCAGATACTGTTCTGGACTCTTCTGAAGTCTATCTCAAACTTTGCACAAGTTCACACGAGGAAAGGAATACGTTTACGCGTGATCAGAAACGAAATGAGCAGACCATCACCGTCGATGGCACTGAAAAAAGACGTATCAAGCAAAACTATTTTGTAAAATACACCTTGTTAAAATATCTCAACGGCCAATAGGGTCTAATGAAATAGCAACGAATAACTTTCAATTACTTCCCGTGTCCAGGGAAAATAGTGCTTCATGATAAGGTATTACTCTAGGCGTGTATGGCCTGTTGAACATGAGGGTATACGGCAACCATCTGCGCATACAAATCGGGGTGGTCTCTCATAAGCACCTCAGGATCCCAAGCACAGGCCACAAAGATTGTGTCGATGCCACTACTCAATGGCGTCGTGAAGATGTTGCAAATCTGAAGGCCAATGAGGAAAGAGAATGCGAGCACAATTGGTGTATATGTGCCGTCTCTGTTGTAGGCAGGAGAGGTAAAGATCAGGTAACAGTATGCCATGAGCGCGCAGGCGTACGCCACAAAGATGGAGCCGATTGAGAGAACGGGACCAATTAGACACTCGTTGACAATTGCATCGATTCCACGATCTTTGATCATACTAATTCACAATATTAGACGTTCCGCTTGAGACTCGAACAAAACATGTCAAACTTACGTCCAAGTATCCTTTGCGGCAGAGAAGTAGGGCTTGCCGTAAAGAGCTATGTGTGAAAAAGCATATCTGTTCACAAATTGAACGGCCCAATCAAGAAGTCCAATAATACAGCCAAGTATGCAGAAAAAGATGACGCCGATGATATTGCCATCTTGAGCACTCTGTTGCTGCGCAACGCTGCAAATTTGCCGTAGCATGTTGATGATAGCCACGATTAGACTACCTAGACTAATCGAGCCAAAGCTGTAGGTTACAGCACGCCTAAAGGCACCACGTGTCGCATTGGCTGGGAAATTGTGACTGCAAAAATACCAAGATCCGTATACGCCGGAGATGGTTGTATGAATCGTGTTCTTAATCCACTCGGAGATCCAATAAGCTGCAAATGTAATGACGACGATGAGGCCAATGACCTTACCTGAGCTGCACCCACCGACGCCTTGAGAACACGCTGGATTCTGGCCTGGTTCGTACTTGACATACACAGCAACAAGGGTAACGGAGTACCACGCGCCAAAAGCCGTTGCAGTGAGACCGCCCAAGAAGCTGACGAGGTAAACGTGGCCGTACCGTTTGGAAACATCGATGCTCGTCTTCAGCATTAACGATGAGAACGGTATCCTTGGGATCCAGGAAATAAAGCATATGCTGGAAAGTCCAAGCAGTTAGAACATACTGGGCAGCTCGTGACAGCGCCAAAGCACCTACACAGTAAAGATGCCAAAGATGAGAAATACGATGCCTCCAGACCAGTACTTGCGGCTCAAGAAGTAGATGGCGGTCGCAAAGGCAAAGATGATGTTCAGAATGCCTGTGATCCAAATGAATTGCTTGGTGAAGAGCCGCGCAAGCCATATATATCCGTAGCCAAGCACAACGGCTACAGCCAGACAAAAGACAAAAAGGACGAGCGTGTTTGTGTCGAGGCCGAAGTCATTGCTAAATCCGCCGCCTTTGTCAGCGCTACGTGATCGCCGAACGCCCCTGCGTTCAAAAGAGTTGAAGACAAACATACTGGCTGTCGTAGATGCCACCTCCGTTGAAGCCTTTCGTCGTGGAATATCCCTGTATGCTGATCCCACTGACCACGACGAAGCCGGCGAACGTAGCCAACAGCAGCACACCGGCCCACAAGTCGTTCCACTTGGGCCTGTCCACCTTGAACGCCTGATTGAAGTCCAATTTTTCGCCAGTCGCCTCATAGCCCTGGGGACCGTAGGTATTGATATGATTGTACTGGGGCGGTTCCTGCTTGTAGCCGTACGGGATGTTTGGCATCGTCTGCGGGTTGATGTCTTCCCTTGGTTGCTGTTGAGCGGGTGCTGGTGCTGAGGGCGCGTTATAATAACTGGCAGCTTCACCCGACATCTTCTCGCGACTTCGGTCCTCGATTTTCGGATTTTGCCTTGAATCTCGCTCTCTTCTGGAAGAAATACGCGTGTCGCGATGACGTGCGACTTGCACCGACGCACTGCACTTGCTGTGGTAGTTGTAAAATAGAACAGGTTCCGGCCAAGTATTTGCGCAAGAAAACTTAGCTCATTGCTGGCATTGGAAAGATGAGTTCTGAGCTGGATCGAAGGATCCCTGGTGATTGGCTCCGTGTCCGTCTTAGGCTTTTGAGATTAGCGAGGCGCTAGCTCCCAAGGCGAAGATCGGTCGTATCTCCATGGAGACTGGATCGCAGTCCCGCGCATTAGTTCACAACGATCGGACGTCATTCTACAAGGCTGCAATCCTTGCCAGACGACCACGAAAAAACGAACACGTCATATGGGAGAGATATGCGAACGAGGAAGAATTGCAGGAGATCGACCACCAGAGGAACCCAAGCTAGGGAAGCTTCATTTCTTGGTGTATTGAGTGAGGCAACGATTCAGGGATGACTTGACCCTGGCAATGCAAACACGCAGACAATTAGTAGACAAATACAACTCCGTCTTTCATTAATTGGGCTCCTATATACGTAGAGCCTCGGGAGATGAAGGGCAGTACATATATATATATATATATATATATATCAGACAGCAGCTTCTTGTGATAGACAATAGACAAGGCCCCCGTTCTCGAAATTTCTGCATTCCATGTCGTGAGCGAGGCGTGAAAAAAAAGCTAGACGGGCCTCATCAAAAACCGGTGCCGATAAGTGACAACCAGCAACTTTTCTCCGGTCCAAGTCCTAGAGATGTATGTGGTATCGAACGCCAGACGCCATGCTAAAATGCTTCGAGAGTTCATATTCCACAGGTAAACAAACACCGTTCATAGCGTTGCCGCCGGGTCCGATCCTGAAAAGCGCGCCCGCTTGTATATGGGACACTAAACCTTCGTAGCCGAGGAGATGGAAAATACAAAAATTCATGAAACAAAATAAGAGCGTTCTTAACCAACCGCTGATCGTGGGGTGTCGGCCAGACAATAGTGAAGCCATGCTTAACGATCATGCAGTCTGCGCGCTCGCGTTCACCCTCATCGGAATCTTTAATTTCATTTCGCTTGCGGGGATTTGCCTACTGATAAGGCTCGCCTGGAATGCTGCCTGCTGAAACGCCAGCATCCTACGGTACAGCTGTTCGTTACTGACCTGCAGGTCGAAGTCCATCAAATAACATACGGCTACCTCGAGCAGGTGTAGCTCCGTATCTTTGACGCCGCCTACGCCAGCGAAGCGGTCTTGCGGATAACGGAGATCTTCCAATGCTTTCATCGCCACGCGCAAACACCCAAGTACCAATCTGTGCATTGTTCGTGCAGTGCAGGGAACCACTCTTTCCTCGACGCTGAGGCGAAATATGTATGTTCCTGCAGCCAGCCAGACGGCAGTGCTCATGGGGCAATATCTTTGGAGGCGAGCAAAATACTGCTCAAGCGTTACCGGTGGCGGCACTCTGCAGAAGAATTTCCGGGCAATGGCTTGCAGCTCGGCATGTGCCTCAACCGCATCAGCGCCGACCACAGGCGTCGCAGGCTCCTTCTCTGTTGCCTCTGGGGAGCCAACATCTACCTTGAGGAAATTCGGCGCCTTGATATCATCGCTCGGAACGGGGGTTGCAGGCCTGCTCGATGTTCGACGATGATGTCTGCGCGAATTCTCCTTCCCTCCTGCTTCCGTAGTCTTCAATTCAACTAATCTGTTCCCGCTCGCCGTGCGTCTGATTGGAGGAGTGGGAGGAATCTCCCCGTTCGCATTGGCTAGCGCCTGTACAAAACGGCACAGCATTTTCATAGCTGTCTCCGGCAGAATGTCATTAGCGTCCCATACTCCGTTTATTGGCGGCGAGGGTATGGCACTCTGGTCGACGGGGGATGATATGTTGGGTATTAGGCCGGTATCTTCCGAGGGATTGGGCGGCGAAGGCGGGCGCTCAGGAGGTGTAGTATGCTCGCTACTCATGGTGGTATTGGTATCGTCGCTCGAGGTCGGGGTGGTGGCGTTGGTAGCGTTTGCCGTGGTGGGCGTGGTGCTACTGCTTGTACCGGCGGTGGCGGCAAGGGTAGACGCTGATCGCGACGAAGCGGAGGAGACGAGGCGCGTGACGTATGCGACGCGAGAAGCGCGCGCAAGCACGAGTGGCATAGTTTGGGAAGTCGCCTCGGTGGGAAAGTGTCAATCACTGTCGGAAGGAGCTTCCTGGTCCGTTGTATGCCATGTGGCACGCGCGAGGGTGAACGTGTGAGGGGTGACGGTGACGACGACGGCCTCGTAGCAGGCACATGCCCGGACACACGGTGGCGTGGGACACAACGAGACACAGAGGATGACGAGGAAGATGACGATGATGGTGATGGTGATGGTGATGGCGAAGAGGATGACTGCGATAGGCAGGAAAAGGGAAAGGTGGTGGATCTGTCAGCAACAGAAGCGCACTAGCAGAGTCGCCAGTAGGTGCGATCGTGGCAACGGCGTGAGTGGGTGGTATCGTGACGGTGAGTATCCTAGTAGGGAAGGCGCTAGGCTGATGTGGAGGGTCCGAAGGGTGGGTGAATTGGGGCGCCGGAGATTGGCCTGGTCGTGTGAGCGGGTGAACGAGAAAGAGGACGGGGCGAGGGCTGGAGGCGAGCGAAGCTTGGAGCGTCGTCTGTCCGCGGCGGGGAGGTTCACCTCGAGCGCTCAAGATCCAAAATGACAGGCGATGAACGACGGTCAGGACGAGGAGGAGTGGACGGACGAATGGATGAATGGATGAATGGATGGTAGACCGTGACGACCAACTGGGTGGAGGGCTGGATGAAGGCGTCAATGAGACTGCGCAACAAGAACAACCGTCCAGCACAGCGCGAAGGCTTGTCTACTTGTATTAAGGCAGCTCACGCTAAAGTGTCAAGTTGGTTACCACGTTTTGACGTAGCCCGGCATGAGGGTTTGCTGCTGCGTCTGTCGATCCCTGGCCAACTTAGCGAGACGAACTAAGTCACTGCTACTCTGCAACTGAGCAGGCCAAGCTGGCAGCCCAAACGTCGAAACAGAGGGAGAGGTGCAGATGGACGGCGGGTCAGCTTAGGCCAGGGCCGTCTTCGTCGGCTTGCTTTGGCCGTATCTCGATTGCATGTACGGAGCATCCTTGTCTCTGCCTCTCAGTCTGACCTGTACGTTCCCCCGACTTAACGTGAAGAGGTGAAGAGCCACGGCGCTGATGCGACAGGCCTCGCCGTGCAGCGCAACACGCACAAGACACATTCATGCGGGAAAAAATACACAAGCACGAACAAACACACGGTGCACGCGTGCCTTCATGCACACACTATCTCTCCTTCTCTTGAGCTCGCCAACTCTCCTCTGTGACTCCTGTCCGTCAGTCGGTCGCCATCCCGATGGTATGGAAATGCCTACTTCACGCCCATGCATTCTGCAGGGCTTCGTTCATCTAAACGCCAGCCCGCGACTCCAGTCCGTCTGCACTGCGCCCAATTCGGCCGCCAGCGAGTCTGTAGTCCGCATAGCTTCGCCGACGTGGCCAGGTGTCATGTGTCGTCCATTTCCACAACATCTCGACGCCGCTACGCGTTCTTGGGTCGTCTTAAAATCCTGTCCCGAGCCACATGCCAGGTCGGGGCAGACCGTGTTGCCTGCAGCATCCACTTCGACGTACGTCGGCCCACTTGCGCGTCACGAGCGTGTGTGAAATCTCAGGAACAGTGTCCACTCGTATCGTCCTCCACCTCTAACTTACTCCACCTGTGCTGTCCCTGGCCGGGCTCTTTCCTTCCATGGCAGTGCAAGCGCTCTGCCACCCGATATACTTTTACGTGGATCTCCGAGAAAATGCCCTGTTGCTCTGTTCGGCCAATCCCAATCCGTGCTTCGTCATGCAAATCCTGCGGCGGTGTGGGTTTCCACTGCATTTCCACTTTTCTTCTACGTGGCTTCCAAATGATGTTCGATAACATGTCCTCGACAGCCTGACTGTTTGGCATGCACTTTCGTGAAGCAATGTGCGATCGGCGGTAAGCTGGCCGACTGGTTCCTTACATACGGGGTCTGGAGCACCCAGTCAAATCTTCGCTCTGTTCTTGGTTCCGTGTTTAACCACATGATCACCTGGCATGAAAGCAATCTCATTCGGCCACCGGAAATACCTCACGATGCACTACTACTGTACGGTACTGTAGGCTCTTTCAGTCGGCCTCGTACCTCGGACTGTGATCCACATCGCGTCAGACATGGCGCTCCCGACACAGTGGGTCAGAGGACCACGAGACCCTTAGGACTTTGTTCTGTTTTCTTTCTGCCAGTGTATCTTCATCTTAATGCTGCGAACATCGTTTCTCTCTGTAATAACGATTCCTTGCCGTCTGATCGAAACTTGTGTGCTGATGCTCACGTGGTCATACAGAAATGCGTCCGCCTGTTCTCCTTTGCTTTGCCTTGTCTCGCTTTGCCTTACATGCGTCTACAGCCCAGCCCCGGCCCAGTCCAGCTCACAACCCCACTAACGATGCGTTGAAGAATTGTTCCCCCCCACACGTGGTAAAGCCGATTCACGAACCCTGTATATCATCACTGCGGCATGGCTGATAGATTTCCCTGTTTCCTTGACCTCGCTCAGAGCAAACATCCTGGAATATGTGACCCGAGGACTTCTCATTTCTCTGGCGCCAACCGGTGATTATGCAGGGTCTAGAGTTTCCTGGCACGAAGCGTCTGGTCTAAACGGTACGTCGTTAATCTACCGAAGCGGTGCCATCTCCGTCATCGGCCATTGCTGGATTGAATTACGAGGATTGAGAGAGATTCCGTCTCGAGCTATATTCCGGAGGACCCGATTGTCGCCTATAAACTAGGAGGGGTCCTAAGTATGCAGATCTCATGAACCACAGGCTGGACGAGCTTGAGCCTGAAACGAATCAGCAACCTCCCATAGTATCTGAGTCAGGCTCAATTGTATGTTTCGTCGAGGCTCAGCTGCGTGAAGCCATCCTCGCACACAAGCAAAGATGCCCCTCTAGCGCGCAGAAGCTGGTAGCTGATTGAGGAACGTTCATGTTGAGACTATTTACGTGATTTGTTCGAGTTGAATTGGGTTTGAGCGATTATCGCTTTCTCATCTGGCCACAGCTTGATATTAAGACTGCTCTCCACTTCATTCGCTTGAAGATGTGCACTCGTCTACACGCGGCTTGATGTTATCAACCACGAAAGACTGCACCCAAGGCTTTCCCGTCTACATTACGTTGACAACGGCTAACTTGGCAAACGAAGTCTAAACAACACTGATCTATGAACTCCAGGCCATTTAGCCATAGAATTACATCGCTTCATCACGCCTTGGCTCATCTGCGTACATCTATTGCTGGGAGCAGCCGACCTTCGCTTTCCGTCTCCCATGTTCGGGATTTCGTGCTTTCCTTCCTGCTTCTTTGTCTCCACTGCTCACATCTTGGATTTGGGTCCATAATTGATCAAGGACAACCAATACGTCATCAGTTATGCCATGCTACCATCTCCTGCATACAAGATATAAATCTGTATATTGACGTGGGTGGCACGGTCCTCCATCGTGCCCTTCTCTTTTCTCCAGTCCTCGTAAGGATCGTATTTTCTGCAAAGAAGATAAAACTATCTCATCCACCTCGGCCAGCTGGTTAATCCTCTCGCAGAGACAGACTTGTTACTGAGCTGTAAGTGCTGGTAAAGTTGATGTGGATTTCGGCCGTCCTTGGCGACATTGCCTTCGTTGTCACTTTCACAGAAATTTGCGAAGCTAGTTGGCTTTTGGAATGTCGGTGATGATGACTTTCCAAGCAAGAAGGGTGGTGCCTATTTGAGAAAGTGGTTGTTTGACAAGGTCATGGACGAAATGGGAAAGAGCAACAGCGCGAAACGTAACCCTTCTCGACATCAACGGGAAAGAGCCACAAACCGGTTAAGTTACCGTGCTAGGCTGAAAGTCACGTGCGTAATAAGACTGTAACTAAAAGAGGAATGGCTGACGTAAGACATTCGTTCTGATCCTTCCCTGTGCTGAGGCCGTAAAGCGAGTTCTTCAAAGTGTCTTTATCTCATCCAAAGACTACGTACACAGCGTGCAGTTCTGGTCTGTGTTCTATCTCTCCGTAATTATCGAGAAGGACGACGTAGAAAATAAACAACGTTGCTATCTTATTTTGCTGCACTATCAGGATTGTAAGAGGATCGGAAAGCTCCGCCGCTGAAATTGTTCTAGGTGGTGTGACAATTGTCATCGGCTCACACCACACCTAGCAAACTCACACCACTGCCCCCGTTCATTTTCGTAACCTCATTTCTTCGTACCGTGTATAAGATATGATCGTCGAAGATGCGTTCCCACCTTGCAATCACTCAAGTCTCAAGTCTACGGCAAGGATATATCTTGATCGCCAGCAGAGCAACAAACGAAGTACATTGCAAGCCAGGGCGAACCCTCGCTGATAGTTTCATAAAATTCAGATCATAATTCGCTGCGCCAAAATAAAAAAACATCATCCTCAAGATGTTGGCAGCCCTAATGAGACCTGCTGTCGCCTCGCACAGCATCAAGGGATTGGGCTGGGTAGTCTTTGGGTCATTCACAGGTGAAGTTGAGAGTTTCGCAATTGTCTGAACGCTATACTAACTGAATAACAGTGCTTAGTGCTGCATATCTTATGAAAGAGCTGCCCCGAGAGGCAGGTCAGATCGACAGTGCCCGAGCGCGTTTCCAGACGGCGAAGCAACTTAACGAGCAAAGGGGAATGTGAGAACGATTGGTATGGCGATGATTTGTGACGCACTCACTCATCGTGGATGCTCTCATTGGCTAACAAAGCCCCGATTTGGATGGGCCCCAGTGAGCAGATGTGTTTACATGGAGTCTTCCTTGTCCATGGGATACCCTTTTAGACCGTTTCAAAATTCTTGATCATTTGTGTAGAGCACTACTGGCATCATCAGATAGCATCAAGTCTATTGTTTTTGGCTTTCCGAAACATTATGCCATCTTCTCCGCAAGGCCTGCTTGTCCTTCAATGCCTCATCGAGTAGCCATCCTCAATCGTGTTCCACTTTTTTAAGTCCCTCCGCTTCCCTCCTGTACTCCATTATGCATTTCATATTTTCACATTCCAAAACAATGACGTTGTACCAAAATAAAAATGGCTTTGAGAACTCCATAGGTAATGTTCACAAGTGCCTAAATGATAATAGCAATCGTCTTCCGACTGGAGCCAGCAAAGATCGATGGCTCGGTCAGGAAAGATTCTGATTCGTGAAGTAAAGAATGAATATGGATTAGTAGAGTTTTAGTATAGCGTACAGAGCATGACAAGAGTGCCATTTCTCATCTCCAATACGGAGGTCCCTGGTATTTGATCCTGTCCCAAGCTTGATCTAGGATCTGCACAACCTCATCTGGAAGCGGACCTTTCTCAAGATCAGCAAGATTGGCCTCGAGCTGCTCAAGGCTGCTCACGCCAATGATAATCCCGTCGTGGCCACCATCCTTCGCGAACACTTTTAGGACACTGTGATGGACAATCCATCGTAAAGCGGTCTCGATGAGTGTCAGATTGTATTTCTGCGTCACGGGTTCAATGCTTTTCAAGGCGTCAAACAAGCTATCTCGGAAGTACCGCTCGCGATATCTCTGCGCTGTCGTCAGTACATATCACCAAGTTGATGCTGCCTCGACTTGCGTTTCCCGTTTCCGAGCTGGTGGTTCCAAAACGGCCTTCGTTGGGAACATCCTTGTTCTTGTATTTGCCGCTGAATAAGCCGCCAGCCAACGGATTGTACACTACGATATCGATGCTGTATTTCCGGCAGCACGGAACTAATTCATTTTCAAGGTCTCGAGTGATGGCATTGTACATGCCCTGATAGATTGTCGGCTTGACCCAGCCGCGCTCATTTGCAATGTTCCAAATCTCAGCCACCTCCCACGCAGCATAGTTTGACAAGCCTAATTGCACAAATTTGCCCTCCTTGAAGAGGTCATTGCACGCCTCGAGAGTCTCAGCGAATGGCACACTCCGATCAGGTGCGTGCAAGTAGAAAATATCAACACTCTTTGCTCCCAGCTCTGCTAGCGAATGGTTGAGTGTAGCCTTAAGCTTCTCCGGCTTATGGTCTCCAGGAGCAAGCGGGAAACACTTTGTTGCGAGAGCTAGTCCACGTTCCTGCCATCTGGCTTGACGAGTCAATGCCTCCTGCTCTCCAGAGATATACACGCGAGCTGTGTCGACTTCGCTATAGCCGGATTGTTGGAAAAAGTCGAGGTTCTTGTTGAAATCATCCAGGCCTGTAATGCGAGCGCCTTTGCTCTCTGTACCTGGTGGGCCAAAAGTCATCAGACCCAAGATGACGCGAGGCTTGTCGCCTAGAGCACTTGTGGACGAAATAAGAGGCATTGTCGCTGTTGTTGTCAGAAGGCTGAAGTTTCCCGACCGAAAGCTCACGAATCAAAAGATAATAGGATTGCTACACAAGGTGTGCCGCCGTTCCTTCATTGTGTAGCTATGGGCTAGAAGTTGCGGACGAAAGCTCCAGCTAAAGGTACGTCATGCACCTCCAGGTTTTTGCGAACTCGGGCGGAGGTTGACCGTGAGTTTCTTTTATCGGCTGGAGGTTCCCGAGGCCATCAATCTTGCGTCGGCAGGTCTGCCGCAGCAGGCTCAAACATACCATCGCCTAACCAGCTATTCTCGCCTGCGCGATGCATCCCACAACGCTGATTCGACCATCTCATAAACCAGGCTAGACCTTAATGCTGACACAGAAACATGTGTCTACGTGCCGCGGAAGTCGCCCAATCCACTCTAAAAACGGCTTTGACGACGGACTGCGAGGATTGCTGAAGGTGAACGTGTTATTGAACTTTTACAAATGATTGTACCTGACTGTGTGCTCGTGTTTGCTTCAGAAAATCCCTTGGCGGAGGAATGCAAAGGGTGACAAATCGATGTGGCTGACAAACGACTGTGAGACTTCGCAAGACAAACGCAATGAATTTACTGCGCCCAGCACCGCAACTGCTTGGCACATTGAGCCAGACGCAAACGTCCTGGGTTGAAGTGGTCCCAAATAGCTCTTGGATTTCAAAACAAATGCAGAGCTAACTGAACTTCGTAAACACCTGGTGGCAACGATCATGCTCACTTGGGCAACAACTGTAGCGCCTCGTGCGTAGCACAGCTTGCGCGGAACGTTAAGCTTGTACAGTATTCCGAGATGGAGACTAAGCTTGTATTCCGAGGTGCTGAATCATCCAGGTTGTGGACCTCATGGCGGATAGTTCTACCTTCAGTCGATACTTGCAATACGCATGCGCAGCTTAAGCTCCTAAAACCAAAGGCTCTCTGTATATAAAAACTACTATGATCTCATTGATGTCGGCCGTCTTCCTAACAGCGTTTCAATTCTGCTTTCCAGTATTTGCACTGATCCACAATTTTCTTCTGGATTTTGCCCATACACAAAGCAATTATACTTCCCAAACGTCTATCAAGCCGGGAACTCATTCCAACTTCGGTTTGCATCATGTCTGTCCTTACCATCCTCGTCTCCCCAAAGATTCAGAGATCCTGATCACCGGCACTACAGGTTACATCGAGTCATGGGTAGCGTATGAATCCCCTTTCTCTGGGCTACAAGGTCTACGGTGCTGTTCGCTCTATCGAGAAGGCGTCATGGCTGCAAGAGGTCTTTGACGCCAAATTCGGCCCATGCCAATACTCGCAAGTCACGCTGTCAAATATATCTGATAGATTGCAGCTCTAGCCCGCGATCAGCGGCGTCGTTGGAATTGCGCACATCGCTGTAAACATGAATCTCAGTTCGGACCCGGTGCCCTACATTCCGAACATCGTTGCGGAGACGCTCGCCATCCCTGAAGCCGCACAGAAAGACGGGGACATCAAGGCCGTTGTTCTGACTCCTTCATCCATGGCTGGCGTCCCGTGGGGGGTGACAGGACGAATAAGCGAAGACGCATACAACCAAGAGTACATCGACCTTGCCTGGAACAAGGAGTCATTGCACCCACTAAAGACGACGGCCGTCTACGCCGCTGCGAAAG
Source organism: Verruconis gallopava (assembly GCF_000836295.1). Classification (NCBI taxonomy): domain Eukaryota; kingdom Fungi; phylum Ascomycota; class Dothideomycetes; order Venturiales; family Sympoventuriaceae; genus Verruconis; species Verruconis gallopava. The sequence goes on along the minus strand of NW_015622144.1, from coordinate 912,307 downwards.
CCCAGGCCGAACAGGCTGCCTGGAGGTACGCCGCGGAAAATAAGCCCGTACATCGTGAACTCGGTCTTGCCGTCTTTGAACTTCGGACCTACCGTCTCGTTCGAGCACCAGGGCTTCGTTTCGACCGGCCAGTAGCCCAAGGCTCTGTGCGATGGAGATCTTAAGCTGATTGGCAACATACCCGCGCACAACTTCATCGACGTGAGTGACGATGCTAAGCTTCGCCTTGCGGGACTGACCGATCCCTCGACCGAGAATGAGCGGCTGTGAGGCTTTGCTGGCGGCCAGAACTGGAATATCATGCTGGCGATCTTTCGCAGAATCTTTTCCGAAAAGGGTTTTATCGATGGCCTGGAAGGGATCGCGACAGACTCGAGTGTGCCGCCGACTGAAAGCGCTCTGAACGCGCTCAAGAACGTGTATGGAATCACCGAATGGACATCCCTGGAGACGAGTCTCAAGGATTCTCGTTTTGAAAGGACCTTGGTGAAATAGTCACGTCCCTTTACGGCATGAGAAAGCGGAAGGAAAGCACAGAAATGGAAATGAAGGTAATGATGATGATGATGATGATGATGATGATGATGATGATGATGATGATGATGATGATGATGATGATGGTGGTGGTGGTGGTAGTAATAATAATAATGGTAGATTGGCTTCAGAAATTTCCGTAGTGGAATGTACAGTGCAGAGAATCTTCCTTTTTTTTAATCTATCTCTTCTAAAGAGCACACTACTCGCTTCCACGTTTTGAAACCAGTCAACTCTACGCGTCGCATACACAATGCGACTATTCTCCGACATCTACGAGGTCTCTTTGACCACTTTGCTGATTGCATTCGCAACGTAGTCCACGTTTTTGGTGTTGATTCCAGCCATGCTTATCCGGCCATTCTTCGTCATGTATATGTGATATTGCTCCCTCAACGTCTGGACCTGCTTCTCATTCAAGCCCGTGAAAGAAAACATGCCGATCTGGTCCGTGATGTGGTTCCACGTTCCCGGTGTGCCCAAGGCCTCAATCTTGCTCCGGAGTGCGTCGCGCATCTTGATGATGCGTCCGGACATCGTGCGGAGATCATCCTCCCATTGTGCGAAGAGCTTGGGGTCGTTGAGGCAAAGGGACGCGATTCGTGCGCCGTATGCTGGAGGGTTGGATATCTCGGAGCGCTGCAGGATGGCAAGCTGCGAGGCAACACGAGTTGCAGTGTCCTGGCTATCAGGGCCAGGCGCCGCAGCGAAGTGGAAGCAGCCTGCCCGTTCACCGTAAAGACCAAAATTCTTGGCGTATGACTGGGCGACAAGTAGCTCGAAACCTTGCTCGATAAAGTACCGTATGGCCCAGGCGTCTCTGTTCAGGTCTCCCGACGCGAAGCCTTGGTAGGCGGTATCGAAAAACGGGAACAAGCTGCGCTGCTTCATGACTTCTGCGATCTTGGCCCACTGTTCTTGCGTAGGATCCACGCCGGTGGGGTTGTGAGCGCAAGCATGAAGCAGCACAATGGAATGCTCCGGCGCAGCTTGAAGCGCGGCGATCATGCCGTCAAAGTCCAGACCGCGTGTCTTTGCCGAGAAATACGGGTACTGGGCGAGTTTGTGACCAACGTTGGAGAAGATCTGGTTGTGGTTTGCCCACGTCGGATTCGACAGGTAGACCGCAGCGCCCGGGAACTGCTTGAGGTAGAACTTTGCCAGAAAAGCGGCGCCTAGATGGACGGCGCCGGTGCCGGAGATGGTCTGTAGGGAGGCGACACGCTTTTCGGCGATGGCGGGGCTGGAGGAGCCGAAGACTAGCTTTTGCGAGGCCGACGTGAACGGGGCGAGACCGGCGATGGGGAGGTATTCGTGGTTGAGCTCTGGGTCGTTGCGGAGGATCTCGTCGGCCTACGCGATCCGAGTCAGGAGGAGATCAACTGGACGTACGCTAAATTACTCAATGTGTGAGGCACGAAAACTTACGGCCTTGACGACGGGTAGAACCCAGGGTTTTGCGTTGTCGTCTCTGTATGCACCAATGCCCAGGTCGACCTTCTTCTCGAATGTGTCGGCCTTGTAGGCGGCCATCAGGCCAAACAAGGGGTCTTCCGGCGCCTGCGGCACCAAACTTGCTCCAAAGACGCTCATGGTTGGATTCAATTGATGTGAGAGTTGTTGGAGTCGGGCTCTGGAACGAGACTTCTCAGTCATATTTGGCGGGGGGCGGGTGGTGGGACGATGCTAGTATCTGGGGTAGTCGGTGTGCCAGAAGCGCTAGTCTGCTTCAGGAAATGTGACTGGTCTGTTTTTCTTTTAAACTTTGTCGCAGCCTTCGTGTTCCGGATGGATGGACAGATGGATGGATGTGTGGACGTACGCTATGGGTGAACGGAGCGACTTTGCTCTCCTTTTGCCTACACGCGCCCCAGCCTGGACTCCCGGCCTTCTATGTACTCAGTCTCGATGGCACAACGGCCGAGCCGGTACCCAGAGCTTGACCGAGGCCCGCTCCGTCATCGACACACCACACTGGCCACAAGCGGCGGCATGACATCCTGATCAACATCCACCAAAGGTTGGTCTTCACTCCGTCGTCGTCATCGGAATCAGCATAACCATGGGTCTTGCGAACCTCAGCCTTGTACACGGTCATCGACGGCACGGCTCTGCTCTTCATGGCGTGCGGCATGCAGGTTCCCGTCCTCGACCCCGTCTCTCAGTCGGTGCGACACGGGCGAACGTGCAGCACGCCTGGGTACCGTTCACATGCGCTCAGCCCAGCTTTTGAACAGGCGTGTCAGCGAAAATCACCTGCACATGATTGGCACATGCATCGTTGGCTGGACTGTAGCTCGCATGACCCCTCAAGTATACTTGCTCGGTTGTGTTGTGCCAACGCATCACTGCGTCTTTCCAGATTTCGTATTTGGTGCTGCTAAATTCTATATCATGAACGAGTGTACCCGTAATGGAGTGTATTTACAAGTGTTGCGGTGCAGGCTTTTTTTTTCTTTTTCAAAAAAATTTTTTTTGCTCCTCCCCCATAGGTGAACCAGACAAAGAATATGCAGACAAAGAATATGACGACCATCTCCCGTCATTAGCGTTCATGTAAACAACATGCTATCAACACAACCATTTCCGTGTTTTTTTGCCACACCTGGAGAGTTCGAGGCTTTTGCGGAAAGAGGGAAGGGGGTATTATGCAGACAGAAAGAAAACCGAATGATGAACGACGAATGACCAAGAAAGGAGCATGGATACCTGTGCCCGCAATGTACAGAGGTGACGAGGCAGAAAAGGGAGGAGTGGTCATTGAGGATATCTCTTCCTCAGATCGCGGTACACCTGTTCGCGGTCTCGGTCCCGACCGCCGATGGTGTTTCGTCTGCCCAAGCCAGGCCCGGCGCCAATGGCCCGCTGCAGGCTGCTGCTCGCCGCCCTGGCCTGCTCAGCTTGCAACACGCGCTCACCCACGGCTCGTCGGTAATCCTCGTCCTCGTAAGGACTTGTCGTTCTCTGTTGCAGAACTTGCGTCTCTTTCGTGGGCGGCAGTCGTGTGGCTGATGGTCGAGGTGGTGCAGGGTATGGGGATGCACGAGGCAGATACGACGGCGGAAGCGGAGAGTAGCGCTGGTTATCGTAGCCTCTGTTGTAGAGGCGCTGCTCGATACGTCGGAGCTGCTCATCTCTCTCCCGTTCTTCCTCCAGCTCGCGAATCTCTTCCGAAAGCACGTCCATGTGTTTGATCTCCTGCTCGAGCTGCTCGGCGCGCTCACGTGCCTGCCGTCGCTCCTGGATCTTGGCAAGCTCAAACTCCAGCCGTGCAAGCTCGGACTCGACTTGCAGTAGCTGTTTCTTGCTCGAAAATTCGCGCTGCCGCTCGATCTTGGATAGTTCCTCTTGCAGTTGCCTTTCGATCTTGGCGTCCTCACTGCGTAGCTTCTTTTCGTACTCGGCTTTTTGTTCGAGGCGTTCTGCATCCTCGCGAGCTTTACGATTTTGCTCTTCTTCGATCTTCATCTGCCTAATCTCCTTTTCTAGCTCGTCAATCTCGTCAGAAGGACCATGTGACTTCTCCTCGGCAAGCGCGGCGTCGGCGCGTTCTCGCCTCTTGCGGTCCCGCTCCTGTAGTCGCGCGTACTCGAGCATTGAGAAATCATCCTCGGCCTTTTCACGACGTTCTCTGGCCTCGAGCTCTTCTGCGATCCTCCGATCGTCAGCCTCTTGCTTCCGGCGCACTTCGTCCTCGCGGCGAGCGCGTTCGCGGTTTTCGCGGCGCAGGGCCTCACGTGCGTCTGCACGGTCCTGCAGCTCTGTGTCGAGGGAGTCGTCATCGAAGCGGACGGCTGCGTCGGGGGCGGTCGCGGTGCGTCGGTGATGAGAAGGTGCTGGCGTGGATGGGCGCAAGCGGGGAGGCTGCGGCTGACTTACTATCGCGGGTGGTTGGACGACTCGTCGCATAGATAGGGGGAAGCCCAAAGGCGAACGATTGCGTCGCAAAGGCGAGATGGGCGAGATGTGTCCATCCTCCTCGATGGCAATAATGGAGTCTGCATCGCCATTGCTGGACGCGCTCCGTGAACTTCCGTGATAGGATCTACGCTTCCTGCTGGGGCTGTTCGGGCTTGACGACTTCCTGCTGCCTATATCCAAAGACAACCCAAAGGTTTTCCTGGCCCTGCCCTTGGACGAGCTGGGCTCCCGTGCATCGTTGGGTTCGCGGTAGACGTAGTGTGCGGTCGCCATAGGCGGCGTGCCCGGCATGCTGACCGAGGCTGGAGTGGGGACCTCGTCGCCGGCAAGCGACGGCGTTCCGGACGAGACTAACTCTGTCATTTCTGACACTTCCTGGTGAAGGCATGGGTTGGTACCATCGCTGCGGAAGCAGAGCTCCTTCCGCTCCGTCGTCCTGCGTCGCCCGTCCGGCGACACGTACTTGATTCTGATGACCTTACACATTGCGATCGCTTCGGATCACCTGTGGCCCGCTTCGTTCGGTTGAGGTTGAAGATTGCGAAGGAGAAGGTTGGTGTGAGCAAGGTCACATCACGTGATAGAGAGGATCAGTATGCTGGGGACATGCCACTGCAGCAAAAAGCTCCGGTTTGACGTCTGGACTGAACGGCGGAATAAATGCTCAAGCCAAAAGGATGAACGGACTTGAAATCGTGCCTAACGAGAAGGGAAGAAGGGCGAATGCAGCGAAGGCTGGGATCGAGGAGCCCGACGGGTTGGGTTCAGGATATGGATTCAAGGAGGCAAGCCAGGCCACAGATATGGCAGATCCAAAAGCGGTACGCTAGAGACAATGGAAGTATTGATGATCAGGATGTAGAGGTATATGATTAGGTCAGTCGTTACTCGAATTAGCCAGACGGTGTTGTGCATGCGTACTGTGGGTTGTATGTACGGTCGGGTCACCTGCACCCTCCTCTGGTGAGACACCGCTGCAAAAACCAAGGGTGTGGCAGAACGCGGCGTGTAGGTGGTCGTGGATGTGCGCGCACGCAACGAGCACAGCGACGGTCGATAAAATAGAATGAGGGCGATGGAAGAGGAGGGCAGCAAGAGGAAGCGGACACGAAAAGTATTTAACCGCGCACGCGGACGAGCAAGAGCAAGAGGAAGAGGACGGACACTGCGGAGCGCAGCGGGCGCTGTGGTTGCTGTGCCGGAGGGACACTGGACCACGACGACCGGGTACGGGCACGAAGAGATGGGAGCGCGAAGGCAGCAAGGGTCAGGTCGGAGCAGCTGCCTCAGCCAGCCCGCCGATCATGGCGATTTGAAGAAATTTCTTTGGGGAAAAGACGAAAAAGAGGCACAAGCCACAAGACTCTGGCACAAGTTCGTCGGCGCTGTGCCGTCCGCATGGGGCCATAACCCAAGGGGTTCAGCTTTTGGAGCGAACTGCATGTTCACGACGACCATCTTTTGTTTGGCGGGCAAGGGCGGGTGGAGAGGCGGTGCAGGTGTCGAACGAGCCAAGGAGGCCCCCCTCCTCTTCCCAGCCAGGCAAGACGAAAAAAGATCAAGATGTCATTCGCTGGGGCGCGCGGTGGTGCCCGATGACGCGGAGGCGCATGGAACTGTCCGAATGTGGAGGGGAGGTTTGGTAGAGGAGGAGGAGGAGGTGGTGGTGGTGTTGATGATGGTGGTCGTCGTGGTGGACGCGTGCAGGAGTACCATGGGCTGGAAAGAAACAGCGTACGCGACGCACTGGCTAGAGGCCCTGCGAGGATGGACCTGCGCGGGGGCCGAATTGGTGGCGCGCCGCGTGAGTGCGCACCTGGATGCAGCGTCTGCACGAACGAGGACGACCAAGCCGCAAAGGGAGGGGGAGGGATGTGTATTTTTGATTGTGGAGAACAGCAAGCGCGTGAGGGCGGTGCGTTGGACGCAAGCGCAGTGAAGCGTCAAGAGAGCAAAGTGTGAGTGTGTGAGTGTGTGAGAGTGTGAGTGTGTGTGTGCTCGGTGGGCCGGGGGGTGCGCATGCGCCTGAAGGCCCAAAGGGCAACGGCGACGTGCGGATGCGCTAGACGCGTGATTGGTCCGGTGACGCTGCTCACAAGGCTGTGTTGATCAGTGCACTGCGGGCCAGGGGGGTGCCTGCTGCTGCATGAGCCCGCGGTGGCTGCTTCCGTCTTTCGCTGACCTCCTCTGCGTTTCTCTCACCACTTTTGGCAGCCACCACTACCATCATCATCACCTCCACCACCACCATCATAACAACAACGACTACTACTACTACCACGACTACCACCACCGCTGCGCCGGCGTACAAGGTCTATGGAAGTAGAGTACGCTACTGCTGTTTTCTTCGGCCCCTATCCAGCACCAGCCACTGCTGTCCATTCGCACCACCGGAATCCAGCGTTCCTCCTGACGGGTGGACCAGAATGCGCGTGCCCATGCCATGTCGCATCTGGTCCATCTCACTTGTTCGACCCAGCACATCCCATGCATCCACCCGTGAACACACTGTTCCGCCGCATGTTGCGGGAGCGTCCGTCCCCCCGCGACAGACGCTTTCTTTGTGCTGTCTGGTGTGCGCTCGGCACGCATCTCCTAACCTTCGCCTGCATGAAGAATCTGCTGTGTTCATCCGCGCACTTTCTGCCCTCCCAACGTCTGCTTTACTCGTCCCATCCGTCCGGCTCCGTGCTCGGTCACGGCTAAGCATCAGAGTCGTTTCTGCCTGGACGCCCAGAGCACACAGACGCGTGCTGCTTGTTCCAGCTAGCGTAGGTCTCTGGCAGCGCTTCTTGCCCTTCCCAAACCCTCCTTTCCGCTCGTGCAGACGGGTTTCTCGCTTCCCTTGCATCATCGCATGAAGAATCTCTCGATGACTCGTTGAAGCGCCGTGAGCGCTGACCTGGAGCTCGGACGTGGGCCTTGATGGTGGCCTCATCTTGGTCGCCGCGTAGGACTCGGCACGACCTGGTTCATCCGTGGAAAGAGTGCCACAAGTGGCGGTGCTGAGGCTCGCCCTTGTGTCGAATCATGCATGAAGGCCAGACCGGGGCGCCCGGCCCAGCAAGAGGCAATGCAACACGGAGCCTCATCTGCTGTTCGCATAGACGATGCCTGGCTCCCTGTCCATCACGATCGCGTTGCTGCTCACTGGGATCCCCCTTTGCCATCTTCTCCCACCACGTCCAAGTGTCCGTTCCCCCGCCTTCTCAGCCCTCCACTCGGCCAGACACTGTTTCTCTTTGGCGACGCTCTGCGAACTCCGATCAGGGCCCCGTCTGACACGTTCCGCCCTGTTTCCATCCCTGCCGAAAGCCAACGCCTCGATTTAGCACACGTTCCCCTGCGAGCAGCCACTGTGGCGAGTGAGCATGAGGAGCCTCTTCGCTGTCGAATGCATATCACGACGGACGCGTGCCGCAGTTTATCAGAATCCCCACTTGAGTAAGCGCTAACATGAAAAATCTCAAGCTACTGTACACATGCATCGACTGTAGATCGCGAGCCTTTACTCTGCCGGAACGAGGCCGCAGTAGATGTTGTCCTCACCCTCTAACGAGGCTTTGGCATCATCGCACAACCCAGCCTTCGTTCTTGCTCATTCTTTACCAACCACTCAAGCAGCTCAGCTTCACTGGATGCTGGAAGCCTGCTCGGATCATATGATAATCTCTTCCAGGTCAACTCCCATCATCCAGGGCTCATGGACCTGGTGTCCATCCGGTCCGTCCGCAACGGAACACACGCGCTCGGCACCGCTGAGGCAGTGATGCGCAATCAACTTCTGATTCTTATCTCTATCTCCATCCCCAGATCGCCGATCACCCCCAATGTCTTTCAGCCTGGAAGGAGTTCAGAATTTGTTTCCGCTCTACATCTCAGGCCACCCGTACAAGTCACGACTGCGCTTTCGCCGTTGCCTTGTCTCAAACTCCTAGCCCTTCAGGAGAGTAGCCACACAGCCGCTACCGTCAGGTAACAGCAAGCATAAAGTATGCTGACAGGAAGGGTAAAATCGCCGGTGCGTGGAGGACGCTGATGCAAACTGTACGTTGCTCCGGCCCACGATTCAGTCCAGTCTAGCCTGAGACATCAGTAACCGGCGCGACACTCTGCCATTTTGTGAAGGCGACATCATCCCCTCCTTTCTCTTGGACCGTTCAACCTTTTCGTCAGCTTTAGCTTTCCCCCTAAGGCCTATGGACGTCACTCTTGGCAAGTAAAGCCGCGTGGTAATGCTATACAACCCGGCTTTCAGTCCAAAAGGGTGCATCTCGTCATGCTTTCAAGCCCTCAGTGGTCCGCTTCGCCGCTTGTTGCTGCCTACCGAATGCCCGCTGAACCGCAAGCATCACCAGTACCGCTATTGCCGCCTCTGTTTCAACATGCAAAAATAGAGTGGACTGTCTGCGCGAATTTGGCCGCAAGACTACCATTCGCTGATCATATCTCCTTGCGTGACGCAGACCCTGCTGACCCACAATGCTGCATGAACGTGAAGGATACACTAAATGTTCAAGTCAATTAAACCTTTGCCAACATCTGAACTTGAATTTTTTTTTTTCAGCTGTCAACCCTGAAAGTTCTCATATCTTGTATTGTCTGCTAACAGTTTCTTGATTTCACCCAGCTTCACCGGTTTGGTCCAGAACTCATCCATGCCGCAAGCAAAAGCCTTTGCCTCACTGCCTTCGTCACCCAGTCCCGTCAAAGCAACAATTCGTACAGGTGGGATGCCGTTGGTTTGTTCATACTGTCTTATTCCTCGTGTTGCATCGAAGCCATTCATGACAGGCATGGACACGTCCATGAAAACAATGCTAAAAGGTCGTTCGGTTACTCCTCGTGTATACGCCTCCACAGCTTCGAGACCATTCATCGCTGTAGTGTACGCGTGCCCCAGATTGTCGAATAGTTTCGTCAAAATCTTGACGTTGATGGCATTATCGTCGACAATCAGAACATGATGACCGGAAGCACAAATGTCCCGTGCTGCTGCGAAGGAGTAGTTAGAATCGTTTGCACTGGTTTCAGAAGATTTTGTGGGTTGCAATCGTTGCATTGCTTCGGGCGACAATCGGGCTACCTCTGGATTGATTGGTTCTCCTTGAGTCTCTTCCTTGGCACTTTCCATGGCTCTAGTAATCGCTGCTGCAAGCTGTCGAGGACCTAAAGGGGTTCGTACGTACGTGACAGCCGAGCCGAGCAATCGGTATCGCGAACGTGAACTAGTGATGACGACTACCGGCTTCTTACCCAGCACAAGTGGACTCACGGATTCCAGCGAGTATTCAAGAGAGCCGTCTATCACAAATACATCCGCGCTGGTTCCCTCAACGGTCGTGGTACGTGTTACTTTCATACCAAGCCAAGATTTTGCGATTCTTTCAACGGACTCCTCTAGGCGTTTGGTGTAAGCGCATCGTTTCGGATCCAAATCGAGGTGGAGCAGATTGGGCGGCCGAATCAGGCAGAGCTCGTTACCATGCAGCTGGCCGAAGGTCTGATTCGTGCAGGGAGGCGAATGAGTCGTTGAGAGGGGAAAGGGAACGGTCACAGAAACCAACGTTCCAACACCAACTTGGCTTTGCACGTCGAGACTGCCCTCAAGATTCCGCACAATTTGCTTTACGATAGCCAGTCCAAGGCCTGTTCCCGAAGAGAATGAGTTTTCTTGTGCGAAAGGCGTGAAAAGCCTATACTTCAAATACTCGTCTCCGATCCCCACGCCTGTGTCCTGGACTGACAAGCGGATAGTGTCTTGACACGCAGAAAGTGCGACATTGATATATCCGCCAGGAGTGTACTTCAATGCATTCCCAACTAAGTTCATGACAATGCGTTTCCACGCGCCAACGTCTAGTGTCATTTGCCAGCGGTTCGATGGTTGAATATCAAGCGTGACCAACACTGGTAACTCTGGCCCATTCTCGACAGCAGGTGTGGAGGCAATACCGTCTCTCAAAACGTCATGTCGATGTGGAGTCATTTCAAAGGCATATCCCGCGCTGACACTTTCAACAACGTCCTCTACTAAGCGACTGAGGTCAGCTTTCTTCAATATGCCAACCTCGCCCTCTCCCTTCCTGCTCTTTGATTGACTGAGGTTGTTGATTTTTGCAAATTCCAGCAAATGATTCATAGTGTCCAGGAGTGTCGTGCCACAGGAGCGAATCATCGCTAGCATCGAGCGTTCCTCACTTGATACGACGGTGTCGCTAAGAAGTTCTGTTGTGGCCAAAATTCCATGTAGAGGAGAACGCATTTCGTGGCTAATGGAGGATATAAAATCACTTTTTGCATTACTAACTGCGAGAGCTTCGTAACGCATGACTTCATTCATGATGCTGTCCCCAAAAGCACTAAGATAGGTGGTGTCACACGATTCGAATGAATAAGTCGAGTCACATGTCCATCCTATGCCTGCAGCACACCATCTTTCCTTTTGGAAGTGCCACATTGGGAGAAAAATTGCCGATGTGGCACGAGGTAAATGCGTGAATAGTGCTTGCACATCCACACTGGTGTCCTCTTCCTTATCGGTGCCCGAGTTCAATGTTGGCGTTACGTTGCCGCTTGAAGCCTCCGATACCGTTGATCTACCCAGTACACCATATTGATCTGCCAAAAAAATTTGTCCTCGTGGAAACCGATCCGCGAGTCTGTCGACCAGCACCCGCGGAATGGCGATGTCGGCTGAATGCCCGTGAGCCAAGCTTACAGCAAATACCGGAGAAGCTTCTACATCCTCGGGTTTCTTTGATACATGTTCATCGGGAAACTGGATGTTGAGGAGTGTGGCGTGGTCTCTCAGTGGACTGTTCATGTACGGGGGTGAAGCATCAACAAATATCATACCATCCATCATCAAACTCTCACGTATTAGAGATGCCGAGCGAACGAAGAGTGTGCGAATTTCTCGCGAAAACACATTAGTCTGTATTTGATTTTCGCTCGTGATTGGAATTTCACTTGGATCCGATTCAGTCAGATTCATTCTTTCCGTTTTACTTAGGAGCGATGATGCTGCGGATTCGGACTCCGTTATTGAGGAAGGCTGAGTCGCATACTTCATCTTTGCTGGATCCTCTTTTTGATGCAAGCAAGCATTAGGTTTCCTAAACGAAGTGCTGGATTCTTCCTTGATGAACTGATCTAGTCCTTTGATAAGCTGGACAGAGCGTTCCTGGTACTTCTTGATTCGAACGTGTTCTAGATGGGACATGATTATTCTTCCAATCTCGGTGAGGTTGTTGACAGAATCATCATCAAACTGTCGGAGTTTGTTGTCAACCACGGACAGACCACCAATGACATGGCCGGAGGAAGAAATGATAGGTACTTCCAAATATGATGTTATGTATGGCCAATTTTTGACATAGGGTCGCTCGCAAAGATTTGGGTCCGCGCGAAGATCTACTATGATGTAACAGGTCTTATTGGCGATGATGTTTGGATCTGAGCATCTCAATTCGCTTTTAGTGTCGCAGAAAAAGTCCATGGCTTTGGGGCAGATTCCCCAGTCTTTGTCCATGCACATGGCACCGAGAAACAGATCATTTTGTCCGGCAGCATTGCTCAACGATGTCTGTTTTGTGGCCTCCGCGACAATGAAATGTGTGGTGCCGTCGATCAGTGACAAGAAGGATCGCTCAGCGTCGAGCCGAAAGGCTGCGAGCTGGACGAGGGAAGTCAGGCTTCGATCGGAGGACGGCTTAGGAGCCACGCCACGTTGGATGTCGTCAAGACGTGCTAGGTCTGTCGTGATCGACGCTGCTGAGAGGTAACTGTGCGAACGACGTCAAGTCAGCTGCCACAAGATATTCGACATTTTACGCGAGTAGGCTTTTGAACATTGACCAACCTCTGTATTTCACGTTGTCGCGTTCGCTCAGCCAGCGACAGACTGGCTTCAAGATTCGCGCTTCCATTGGATTGTTCGCGCTGCGCATCGCTGCCCTCGTCCATTGTCCACCCTCGCACAAGGACTCAATGGGAGCTGCTCGATCGCCAGTGCTGGAACGTGCGGGGTATGTGGGAGTCGCCAGATTGAGACGAATATTTGTTCACAATTGAATCCCAAGCGACAAGGGTTGCAGAGTACGGGGTTTTCACCCTCTTCGCAACCAGCGTCCGACGACGCTGTTCATGGTTTCTTTGCGGAGCAAGCTAAGGACACGCCGATGACGAGATTTGCTGCAGCTTAGTGACAATCGCGCCCACATCGGCTGCCGTCCGTGCTCGTGCGCCGAGTCTAGGCCTTGGAACAATGGCCAGCAACGTGCGTATTCGGTGCTCGGACGGCGACTCTTCAAAGCGCAGAGACAAGCACTGTGTGGGATGCACGCACGTTCTGAGAAGAGATTCAACGGTCAATGTGTCGCAAGTGACAGGCAATGTTGCTTGTACGCTTCTTGTTTTCGACAGTCGTCGCGTATAATGGTCGCTCACTTGGACAGTCCGATTCTATGCCGGGTATTGCAAATGGCACTCCTGCGTCTATCCATTGTCTGATCAGAATCCAAGTCCGTTATCGAGAGGGTCTGCTTTCAGTCGTATCGATTCTAAATGGTCGTGGGTGAGCTGGTAATTTGAGACGTTATTCGCTGTGTCCGATGATCTCCGAAGCTAATCCTTTGTGCCGCAAATGCAGACACATCCCATAATTAGTACTACGCCGTAACAATATTTTACGCATGACTGACAGAGATCCAGGCGCATCGGCGAAGGAAAAAGTTAATGAATGTCTCCCATAAGTCACATATACAAGTATAATCCACGTACATGTGGGTCTTATGACATCTTCGGCTCGGCCCGCTTATACAAAGATCATCGAATGCTCTGCGCTCCTGCTGCTCCTGAAATCACGTCAACTGATTCATACTCGGCCCGCACGAACGATTTTGCGATCACAAGCATAACGTAGTCGAAACACATGAGCTTTTGCAAACTCATGGATCAGGCAGCTAAGACGTTCTTCTCATCACCACAATTCGCTGTGGCAGGCGCATCCTCGGATGCCTCCAAATTTGGTCATAAGAGTGAGAGATTCCGGTAATCCGGCTCTATTTTATTCTGTGCTGTTAATACTCTTATGCAGTATTCACCTGGTACTTGGCACACTCGCTGCCAGTAACACCTCTGAACCCTCGCGCATCTTCTATCACGGTCGGATCGAAGGAGTACCCCACCCTACAGTCTCCCTCACAACTGCCTGCGCCACGAGAAACCTCGTTAAGTGTGATCACTCCACCAAAAGTAACTCTTGCGGTGCTGAAAGAGGCGAAAGAAGCAGGTATACCGGCGGTTTGGCTTCAACCTGGTGCATTTGATGATGATGTGTTAGCATATGCGAAGGAAGCCTTCCCTGGTGCTGCCGTCGCTGGATATGAAGGGGGAACAGTTGGAGACGAAGGCTGGTGCGTGCTTGTTGATGGGGAAAATTCTCTTCGTGCTGCAGGGAAGAAAGTACAGAGGACTAGATTGTGATTCAGTGTCGAGTAATTGCTCAAGTCCTGTGCGGATAAAAAAAATAGCTATCGCAATCGTGAAGACAGCCTTGTGGTCATTAGCTATGATATCATACTTTTATCGGTTGCTGAAAGCTCATGAGTCCAAGTATGAGTTCGTGGATCAGCCCTCATTCGACCAAAAGCTTCTATTCTGTGCTTTAACACTAAACTTATGGGGAGCATTACGAAGCATCCACAACGATAGTTGAACTTCGCACAGTTAACTTTATCCCTCCACGGCTGTCGCAAAAGATTTTGTGGGAGGTAATCTGTCTTTTCATATTCTTAGTCACCGTGTGATCTTAATGCTGTTTCTACGGATATTGTGTTGCAGACCCAACCAATTACCCACGCCTCTGGAGAAAGTGTGAGCGTTACTTCATGCGTCTCTTCAGCGGCTGTTTCGTCAAGTTTGGGCTATATCTTTGAATGTTTTGCGACACTCCCAGGAGCAGAGAACGACCGACTTTGTGATGATAAACTCCCCCAAGGCTGACATGTACACATTCCTTTGGAAGACAAAAGCAATACTACAGTTCGTCTGTGTTGTTTCCAGCACTCAAACCCTTTTGCTGTCGAGTACTACTTAGGTTCAACTCATTGCTCTTTAAAGACGTGGGCAGCTTCTCGTCCCACCTGCTGAGCATGATCTATACGTTTGTCACTTGACTTTGCTCATTCTTGCCCACGATGTTGATATAGGATTGCCAAAAGGCGCGATGCTTATCCAAGAGCAGATATTTTCATCAGTATGAATATGAATCGGCTTTAAGAGCACTTTGAAGTCACTTGTTTTCCGCTCGAAGCATTCGACCTCTCTGGCAAGGTCGCAACTTTGAGTGATTTAGTCTTCCACAATGTCCCTCCCGTTCTTCTGATTCGTTTCGTAAAATTTCGAAAGCTCTAACTCGAACCCTCTCAGCGCTTCGCCAAACTACCAAGGTTCCGTCAGCATGTATCACTTGATCATATTTTCGGGGTTGGCTAAGCCTGCATTTGTCGGTACACCGTCATTGTAAGACTTAAGAGTTAGGATGGCAAATTTAAGACTATGAACACAGGATTTGAATGTTCTTAAACTTTAGCAAATGGAAGTCTTAGAAATTTCAAGACTGCGAGAATGTCGAAGTATTATCGATTACCCTATTTGTAGTCGGCCGCGTAAGGATCCTAGATACGACTGACCTAAACCTTGAACCCAGGCCTTCTCATTTTCTACAGAGAGTTAGAAGGAAAATAAGGTTCAAGAGCCAGCAGATTTCATCAATATTGTAAAAATATTCGCTGCCTTTGGTGTGACAACCAGCTATCCCTACTATTCAAAATTGTGATGCAGCATCATGAAGAATGTGGTAGTGTTTAGGAGAACTGATTACAATGAGCTGGAACCCTTAGTTGTGGACACATCCAGGTTTAACGATCAAAGAGTAGCGTTAAAGAGGCATCGAAAAAAGTATGGAGAGATATATCAGCCAAGGAGGAAACATTTCACTTCCACAGTTCAAAGCCCACCTCGTTCCCTAACGCAAGCGTCCCAAGCCACTCTACTGGAGGTTAAATTAGGGAAGAGCACGTATGAACCATGAAGCATTCATTCAAGTGCAAATATCTTGACAGGAACTCCATGATCTTCAAGAACTCCTCCGTAGGCATTTGCTGGTACGCATAGCGGGTCTGCGGTACATACATCAATATACATTTGTGGTAACTTCTTCAAGAAATCAGATTTCGTTAGAAGCGGTGACAGACAACATGAGCTTCTTGTGGCTGGATCGGGAGCAAAAACCCCAAGCATTGTTGCCAAGGCAGCGTCGTTGAATATTGGTACCTTAGACCGCTCGGGCAGCTCGCCTTTGAATTGAAGTGGATCGCAGACGAATGGAATAGGCAGAATCTGTGCAGCAAAGCGTAATCCATACGCGGATTCGCTTGCTCTCAAAGCAACTGCGGCAGAGATATGACCTTTTCCTAATTTAGCGAACTTCAACTTGCTGAGAGTGGTGTTGAATTACTGCCAGCCGAGCTGCCTGTGACGTATATCTTCTTCTCGTCAATGTTCACTTGACTTGCATGTTTGACTATCCAGATGAAAGCGTCATAATCGTCGTCAATGGCGGCTGGGAAGACGTGCTCTGGAGTAAGGTGATACTCAACACTAACGACGACATGGCTCAGACCTCTTGAAATCAGGCGACAGAAGATGTCGTCAGCCTGAATTTTGCCAAGGGCCCAACCACCGCCATGGTAAAATACTGCTCCTGGTGCTAAATAACGGAGATTTCTGGTGTGTAGATGCAAATTGGAACCATGTGCACTGCACATGCCTCAAACTCACTGGCGCTTGCATCTACATCGTACTCAAGTGAATCTCGTTCTTTGAGAGTCGAATCGCGATAAGCTGCGCCAGTATTCAGAACCTCACGCTGCTGTCCAACGGTTCTATCAAGATTGACGGCTGGTCGAAACCCCAGAGATTTCTCGAACTAAGTATATCTGTAAGACAGTTTACAGTCCCAATTCCTGTGAGACATCCTCTTACTGCGAGCCATTCTTCGGATAGTCCATCTATATTTAAATCGCCTGACCTGTGCCAAACGATTGAATCAGAGCTTGAATAGTTCTCAAAGCTCATAGCTGATGTATTGTGAGTCTTAAGGTGCATAAGACGATTCATCTCGTTTAGATCAGAGCTTTTCCTCCAATATCACTTTTCAAAAAGGGCTCACAAAATATAAAAATCATCAAAAGACTAGATAAAGAGCCAAGTTGAAAGTTATTGTAAACTGTGTGGCGAGTAATCTTACTTTGATACTTATGAGACGCCCTTCATAATGAACTCCACCTTTCGCGCTGCTAAGGTTTTGCGGATAGTAATTCTCGCTTCCGGAGCGACACCTAACGTCTCTTCTCTGCTTTTATAAATTAGAATACGATAGAGAGTACTGATTCAAGTCGGAAGTCACGCAGATTGAGGAGTTTTGAGAAGCTGCTTATAAAACTAGCTAAACTCTCCTCTCACTGAATCTTTTCCAAGAGCTCTGTTGAAAGTTCGTGCTCGGATATTCAAATAGCGAACGACAAAGGCTGGACAGGAAAGACATTACTCTTGTTGGAAGCGAAAAGTGCACTGATCTATAGCCCTAGCAATAGCATATTGTCATATAGTCGCGGTAATTTACTTGATACAACTTCCAAACTACCTTAAGACTCAACGCCATTACCTGGTTGTAAGCCATTCTTTTTATCGCACTCGCTGTGATGGTAGGTGCTCTACTGAGTCACCCGAGAGTATTGCAAGGAACATGTGATATCATACAACAATGCATCATTGAGAACTAAGCTTGAGCGAGGTTAAAATCCGTGAATCATTGGGATACTGGGCGCGCCGTGAAGCATGAGGCTCACATTGAGATCCTCAGTATGTTCAGCAAGCCTTTCCTCCCAACATCACATACGGTGCCATGATTCTCAAGAGGGGTTCTGAGAGGTCTCTAAGCAAAGTACATGAACGAACTGTTCTTTGAGAAATGTCAAGCCTCTGTCAGAAAGGTAGAAAATTTAATTTGAACTCCAAAAGTTCTCAGCTGATGTTCACCCTTTATGGTATTTATGACTCTTCAACACTACTTCAAGGCGCTAACATCTTAACATATACTGGATGGGTCCAGCTGCGCTGAGCTGGACGATCTTCAGTCCGGGGGTTTGTCATGTCTGTCTGCCCAGCTAGCTTCGATGCGGGAGCAAACGTTGACATAGTCCTTCCATCTTTCAATCTTTTCATCTTCAGACCTATCAGTGTTCGTAAAATCAATATCATTTCCGGTCCAGAACATGCACCATTGACTGTTGGCCAACTTCCACGTGCCTACGCTTCGTTCGAAATACCACTTGTTGACTGGGTTATTCTTCCTGCTCCTCCACACAACACCATCCGGTAGACAAGTCCGCACCATGGCGTTGAAAATTATATCTGCAACACCCCCGCTTCCCTGAGATTTGCGCAGAACAGCGAATTTGTCCAGATATGGCACGGCTGGCCGAATCCGCGAGTTGTCTGGGGAAGGATCCTCCCATGTGAGTATGGCGCCGCCTTCATATTCGCCTGCGACAATGATTCCTGCTATACGACCATTGATTCGTGACAAATAATGATTAACATCAAGGGGCCGACCAAATGAATCTTCTATGAGATGTAATAAGCGTGAAAAATTGATCCGTGGATCCGAATCAAGGCGCAAAGAGGTACCCTCTGGTCCCGGTGGTACCCAGGGAGCGACCTTGGGATCGGGTATAATGGTAAGTGGCATGCCCCGCTTGAAGAAGGTCGCAGGGATTAGATTTGTATTTATTGAAGCTAAATCATAGTCCTTGAGTGACGAACTCAAACGACTGACTGGAAGAGACGAAGAGATTGTTGGCTTGTCCGTAAGCAAATTGTGGATAAGGGGGTTACGCTTCGGTCTTGTTCCCACACTAGAACCGGTTGGATTTGGAGCTGGGGTCGTGCTACTGAATAGTGCTGAGCTTGCGGCTTCGGAAGGAGTAGTAAGCAAAGCAGATGAGGAGGGAGGAAGAACCGCAAGACAGCTTTTCATCAGCTTGAGATTCTTGACATGTTGCTCCAGCTCTCGTACTTTAGCCAAAGACTCGGATGTGCTTCCCTCCATCGATTTGCTATTGTCTTTGTGTTCTTGCTCCAGACACACTTGCGTCAGTTGTAACAACTCTTTACGGACACTCGTATACTCTTGCTCAAGGTTAACGAATATATGACTCCTGTCGGTCTTGTCTGCCGCAGGAAGCCCGCCCAGAGGATCTAATACGATGACCTTGTCAACGAAAGTTGGAGTTCTTTTATCCGCCTCGTGTTTGTCTATAGGGCGAGACAGACCAGCAAGCTCCAAGGTCAGAGCCAACATTATGTCATCTGCTTCAACTCGACGGGCTTGTAAACCGTCTGTGTATGCGATGGGGGGAATGACAGGTATAAAGCCTCGCTGCAGGGTTGCCAATAAATATTCGTGCATAACAACTGAAATCTCGCTCTTTACAGAGACCGAACTTTGGATATTTTCGCCATGTGTAGAAATCCCTAACACCTGATCAAGTACTCTCGCGCCAGATTTGCTGTGAGCACTGATGGCGTTGGCAAGTTTGAAAGCATGCCTCATGACAACTTTCCTCCAATCTGTCCAGCTCTTCTCCATGACCTTGACTGACGGTTCAATTACCACACAGCTGAGCAGGCCTAGTCTCGCAAGTTGTGAAAGTGTCATAGCGACGCCGGTTCGTGTTTGCTTATCAAGATCATCAATCGCACGTATCTTGACCACAGCGACGTGTAGAGGGCCATTCATATCCAGATTAAACTCTTCCGGCAACTTGGACTGGGTAAATACCGGGCTCTCCTCTATGGCCCTGGCCTGTCCATACAATCTACCTAAATTAACGCCGCTCTTTTGTAATCTTTCTTTTCTCTCATGCTCTACGGAAGGAGAAAGCATCGAAGTTGGCTTGTCTAGTTTGGTCCTTTTGTCGTCTTTGTACCGTGAAAGGTAGGCCTTGGCATCTCGTTTCGTGGCACTTGCGCTGAAGACCGAGAGGAAGAAATTGCGGTCAAGCATCTTTTGCTGCTGCTTGGGTGACACTCGAGGCCCTCCATGGCCTTCTTCACGTGCTTCATTGCCGCTGCTGTAGTATTTTGGTCTACCAAAGCATTGCAGACATTTGTGATCGCGTCCCTAAGGCTCGTCAACACAACCGGCTGGTTGCTATAACTCGGAACAAGACTCACTGTCCGAAGCGTCGGGCTTCTCCCAACCAAACCAAACCTTCCAGGTCTCATCTTTGAGCGTTCTGGTTATTTCGAAAGGCTCGGCCAGATTCATAGTGACGTGCCTGCTGCCATTGACGCTAGTTGTGGTGCAAAATTTTGCGTTCTCATATGGACAATTGAGTGTCGTGACTGCAGATGGGTGAAGTCGGTTCTTCCCCACAAACAAAGGACGATGACTTTCTTGCTTGCCATGTGGCTTATCGATAAGACGCTACTGTCATTGTCATTTCCGGTCCACACCGACTTCTCCTCTGACTCACAACCGGGCATGTACATCCATGCAATTTTCAAGCAACCATGACCACAAGAGTTCTCTATGTAAATGAGAAATGTCGGACGCTTCCTCCGCACAACATGTCTGAGACATGCATAACGGCGATGGTAAGCGCAGCCGATGGTTAACGCAGCATGAACGTCGAAGTTGTCCTGGAGCTGCGAGCTCGATACCGAGGCACGGAGGATGGCGCACGCGTTGCAGATACTGTGATCAGACCAGTCAATCCTTGAGCTATGAAACGCGCAATGTCGACCTCTAGCTGCATGATCTGGCGCGATGCTGAAAACTTGCGGTGGCCAAAAGGGAAGGGTCTGAAGACCGCAATGCTTGGGTTCGGCCAACAGTCTGTAATCTTGGTACTCTCGTAGAGTCGGACATCTTTGGAGCCTCAGATTTGACATTCGGCACAAATTCGTCATGTTTATGACTATGGAAAAGAGTGCATCTCTGATTCTGTGATTCATCAAGCCAATACTTCTGTTGAAAGTGGCACCAGAATTTTGTAAAGAACTTAATTTTCAGATAGTAATTGTATCTCTAGGTGATGATTGTTATGACAGCTGACTTATGTATAACTTCAGTCGCTTCAACGAGTCACCGTTCAGCTGTGGCTCACGATTTACGGCAGACCTCTTGTACCAAAGTGTGGCAAGCAACCGAGTAGACCCCTTGGCCGAATAGTCATCCATTGGAATCTCGACGCTGCGTACTCCCTTAATGCTCTAAAAAGAAGGCGTTATGCCCCACCTCTTTCTCTTTTTCTTCTTCTGTTGTTGCACCACCAAAAGTCGTATGCCGCGTCAACGTGGCTTTAAGGTGGTCCTAAGCATCCATGTGTGAATGGCTAAACGAAATGATGATTCCAACATCGTCGCTTGGCCAACGCATGTAGCCCGCCTGGTCAGGTCGCAAAGAATGCAATGGTAGCTGCCGAGCTTGCCAGATGCAAGACGGAAGTATGGAGATTGTGACCGGACTCTGAGGTTGCGAACAAGTACTGTAATCTGCGCGGCTACATAGACGGCGTTTGCAATACGGCGAGGCATGCGAGCGGCCAGAAGCACGAAGACGATTCGTGTCCGGCGTAGATAGAAATTTAGGCCGTAATTCTGTGCTTGGTACAATCCGTATCTACTTGAACATGGAAAGCCATCTACTGACGACCTCCGCACTCTCAGCAAGCACCCCTACCCCATCTAGGCCCCAGCTCCTCTCTTGTAGGCCAACCATGCCTAATACGAACCAACCGACGACGGCCCTACAAACCGCGCCTAGCATTGCCAATATACAGGCCCTCCCGAATCCACAGTCCATGAGAATCTCGATTGCAGCCACATTGTTTACTATGACAGCCCATGACACAGCACTGGCTGCAGAAGGAAGATCGTAATCCCAAATAATGAGCAGAATTGGGAACAATTTCGTGCATGAAGACACGATAAGAGCGGTAGAAATTGCCGTACTGTGTGGATAGTAGGGAAGCAGCCTCGCGTTAGAGCCCGGTATCATGGATCCGGGCCACGCGCAGAGGACTCGGATAGGTACGTGAAATGCTATTGTACTGAGGAGGCACAGTAAAAGGAAGAAGAGATATTGGAGGAGTAAGGGGTAACTGCTGAGCGGAGTTGCGACTGGTGTGGAGGAGGGCGCTGCCTTCTCAATGCGCGCCCAGGTAAGGTAGACGTCGAAGAGGAGGAGGAGGATGCCGAGACGTATGATTGAAGGCTAGGACCCGTTTAGCTCACAGAGAATTGCGCATTGCTACAAGAGAATACGCACGTCAAAGCGGTCATCCTCGCGACCCAGACGATTGAAAAGAAGATGTCTGTAAACCTGAATCACTTGTCTTAGCTGGAACGCACCCGTAGGACTACTAATTTTGTCTTACTAACCTGAGGCTTTATCAAGACCAGGTCGATAAACAGCACAACGAAGTCATGCTCAACATATTTGTCGGCGAATCTCTTGCACCTCGGACACTGGGTCAGACGAACGCCTTTTCCCAGGGTACGATCATCGGCCTTGGAGTACGTGGTATACAAGGTGTTAACGGGGAAGCGGCATTCTATGCATATCGGCATTTGTGGACCTTGATGCTTACATGATCGTGGGATTGCAAGCTGAAGGTTTGAGGGACTAAGGGTGCGGCGGAGCATGTAACGTGGAAGGCCAGATCGGGAAGGAGGTCCGTGGGTTCTGATGGCCATCAGCTATCCAAGAGAGTCGAGACTGTTCACAGAGGGAGGTAAAGATCGAGGTACAACATACATAGCTGTTGTGAGTTTGGCGTAGCATCATTTATGATTAAGAGATCTGCAAAATTTGCACAGGATGATGCGATAATGTTGCAGAGAAACTGTTTGAAATGTGTCCAGCTGTCTGCAGAGAAGTCCCGTGACTCTATTGTGCTGAGTCGGCTTTCCAGTGCCTCTAATCACTTCACATTACTACAGTATGATACAAAGCCTGTACGTGTAGCATTCGGCATCTCGTTGAGCTCAAACTCTTAGGCTGTTCTGAGTTCCATTGCATTGCCAACAGACAAGCTTGCACCGGCCTTGCCTCGAGATTCCTCTTCTCCTCCTATCGGCATGGCTGGTCACTCATAGCCCGGCCGCAGCGTATTGTTGATAGGTGATATAAGCGGATGCCATTGTGCAAGGAAGGTTATGGCTATTCCCCTTGTCAGCGAAGCTTTCTTTATGACCTATATTGCACACGTACCCCACATGAGGAAGCATGACCACGCTGACAAGATCAGCGACGACCGCCACACTCTGTAGGAAATCAGCCCATATCATTCAGAGGAAGTGTATAGGCGTCGTACGTCTGATTTTCGCCTTTGGGGCTCAAAAACCACGAGGCGATAGAGAAAGCGATGATGAAGATGAGGCCGATGATAAGGCTCCAGCTGTCCAGCCGTCAGCCAAAGAACTTTCAATTGATCGATCAGTGGCTTTTACCCGTTTGCCATCTTTGCGACTGTTTCTGCTCTGAAGCGGTGGTGGTGTGCTAACGAGAGCAACGAAGGCGCCTGAGATGCGGATGGAAGCGCAAGCGGAGTGATCTCGCACCATTCCCAAATCAGCTCTAGTGGCCGTCGCCTCAGCCTCATCCGTCACAACCATCAGGACGCCGAAGCTTCTCGCTTCTGCTTGCGCAACCGCTCTCACAGCCTAATACCACCCTCATTTGCCATCATATTACTAAACTTCCACATACGAGACACGCACATATATATATCTACTCTCCGCCATATACCCGCCATGTCACGACCATTTCCTGACGCTAAACTCGACTCTCAAGACGCCGAAGCAGTCGCCCGCGCAAAGAATATGTCCATAGGCGACGTCGAACAGATCGGCGCGCACTGCTCGTCAGAATTCTGCCACATAAAAACTTTTCTACCATTTACATGCCAATTTTGCAAGCTCAAGTACTGCGAAGACCACTGGCGGCCGGAGTGGCATGCTTGTTCCGCAGCCACGAAACAGGTGGAAGAGCAAAACAGGACAAAACTCCCGGGGCGACCAACAATCAAAGATCATGAAAAGCAGTGTTATAACGTTAAGTGCAAAACCCTTATCGATACTGCAGCACAGCCCGCCGTACACTGCGACAGCTGTAGGAGGGATTACTGCCTGAAACATCGCATGAAAGAGGACCACGACTGCGATAACGTGCCTCGGCCGTCCCCGCCAGGCCAGTCTGTGCTAGATGCGCAAAGGGAGAAAGGACTCTCTGCACTGCGGAATTTCAAGGCTTGGGCGAGCAAGAAGAAAGAGGAGTCCAAAGCGAGTGCATCAACGCTCTCCATTCGTCCGAAACCGAAACAGCCTGCAGGACTAGCGGCAATCAATAAGCTGAAAACCGAAGCAAAGGGCGATACGAAACTCGCTCCGGAGAAAAGGGTGTACCTTTTCGTCGAAGCCAGTGCCGACACGACGACCGCCAAGTTCCCGACAGGCAAATTCTTCTACTCACGCGACTGGAGTATAGGTCGTGTTCTTGATGCTGCCGCCAAAGCCCTGCAGGTCCAGAATGTAAACAATAGAGTACCAGGAGAGGAGGAGAAATTGAGAGTCTTCCATGTAGAAGCGGGAAGACTGTTGGAATTTGGAGAGAAGGTCGGCGACGTGCTCGTAACGGGAAACACCATTGTGCTATTACGGGGAGTGGGGCCCGCGGTGCCTGACTTAATCGGAACGTAGATCTTCTTTGTCTCCAATATTGGAATGGCAGGCAAGAGAGATGTGTTTGGATTTATTAATGAGGCTTTTGATGAATGGCTCATGATACCATCCTTCTTGCATAGCATGGCGTTTGCTGTTGATGGTCTAAGATACTCCTCATGATTTTAAGACATAATAGAAGCTTTTGCATGTAGCAGTTTGTACCGTCTTTTCTCTCGTGATGTTCTTCTCTACCTTTTCGCAAGTTTCTGTTTTTTGCCTTCGAATCTGTGTCCACGGAACGACAAATGGCTACTCGAACTTCCAAGAGTCTTGATGACACAGATCCAGCCACGTATACGGAGAATTCGTCTCTCTGGATCTTGACAGAGGGTAAGTGCCAGCTACGAGATAACCGTTGCTATTGTAAGACTAAGACCGGCATGAGCCAAAAAGCCATCAATATTTGATATGATTTTTGTTGGAAGGTCAATGGGTCAGGCACGTAGGTGCAAGGTCGCTCTCTGGAAGAGATTAAACTTGACTTGCCCAACTGATTGGATTGTTGCAGTCGATTCTTCACGACGATGAGATGTGTTTTTAATTCCAAGCGCAAGATATATCTTGAGCTTAGCATACAAGAGAAACATAAATGCTCCAGCTCCCACAACCCTTGAATCTGATACATGTTGGTTCTGAATTCAAGCTTGCTTCCTTGTGCCCCAAGAAAAGGCGGCAAGAAAATGCCTTCATGAAGTGTATCCCCGTATCGGTCATTGTTGTCGATGTCTAGAAAAAGATGCGCTCCTTGCACATGCCCCTTCCAAGTTATAACGTCGGCAGGCTGCCTCAACCACCAATATCTAGTGTTCGAACCGGAGAGATCTGTAAGGGGTCAACGAGCGAGGGCTTCACTCCTTTCTGGGGCTCGCAGCCCCGAACTTTGCGGGGAGGGCTTTGCTCGCGCGCACCCATTGCGCGCGTTCTGGCCTTTGGGAAGATGCACAGCCTGGGGTCTGCGAACCACACAGCGTGCGTGCCTGCAACGCAACTACAAGGACGCCTCGACGAATTGTTTCAAATAATCCAGAAGCTTTTCGACAAGGTGTTTGAAACATGATGGCATGCGGAGCCTAGGAGTCAATGTTCCGAGCTGGACGATGAATGTTGATGAAGATGCACAACGCACTGAGCGCAGTGCTCACTATCTTCTAGACAAATATAGGAGGTCTTCCTATACTGTCTTGGAATCTTGCCATTCGCCTGCTGCTCCTACAGCATCCCGAGACGCGATCACTCCGAGCATTTTCTTGGACCTAGTACAAGCTATGGTATGACTCTATACTCCACAATCGTGCTAGGCAACTCAAGTGCTCACCAAAGGTCAAGTGTAAAGCACGGCAGTTGAAATTATGTCGTCAACCACGAGCTTAGCCCCAACACTGACTGGGTCGGAATCGTCCTTCTCAAGCGCAGCATTGGGCCAAAGGATTCTCCTATGGTTCCTCCAGGTCTTTGGTGCTCTCGCCGTCGTCATCTTTGGCACCTTCACAGTTCTGGCAAGGGATCGGCCGAGCTTGGCAACAAGCAAGCCGATGTTGCAAACATGATCTCATTTTTGCAGCTTTGCGACGCCGTACTAAGTGGTGGAGACGCTGAAAGTGTACGCAAAGCGTTCTGAAGCTAGAACCGTGAATATGCCGTCTTGCAAGCTGACCATGAAAAGATCGAATCAAGCCTCGTCAGGATCTGCTCCCAGCATTTGTCTGTCGCTTCGGAGCAGCTTGATCGCTTCGCAAACGGCACTTTTCCTTCGCCGGCGATGGCCGGCTTATCAGGCGCATCTGGCGCTGCATCTCAGTCCTCAAACTATGGTCTCATCACCGGAATCGCCATAGGTAGTGTTGCCGTCATCATTGTGATCACTACTTTGACCCTGTTTTCTTTCGAAAGGAGGCGAGCCATGAGACATTTTCCTGGCTGTGAGTGCAAGACGTGTTTTCGACGATTACGCGAGCAGCGGTATTGTGTGAAAGTTCTCGAAGGGCAATTCGGTGTGAACAGCGTGTGAGGCATAACGTGCCAAACCAAGTGCTTACCTGATTCTTGGGTCAGATCCTGTATCGTTTTGCATCTTACGAGAACGAATTTGATCTGATCTTTTGTCGCCTCTCGATAATGGCAGAGCTCCGGCTCATTCATTTATGGTTCGAAGAGATACAAAGGCTAGACTTTTCTTAATCCCTGGTCCCAGCAGCTTCATGATATTTTAGATGAAACTCAACTTCTACTAAACTCTATGTGGCTGGGTCTGTAAATTGCGACCCGAAATGTGCAGCATGGAGCACTTCTTGGTTGCATTTTGAAACGCAAAGAATGAAACATAGTTTATCTCATCCGCGCGTCTTAAAATAGGTAGGGCGTTACGGCTCTCTCGCAAAAGAACAAAATTTAGACGTCATATTTGCTCACAAGGATCACGTGAGTATTGCTCATATCTGAGTTTGTAACAAGAAATCCAATGCGTATATTGAACGGTTTGCGGATCGAGCAACGGTCCACCACGCGTCCTTGGCAACATTGGGATTGCATATATTAACGAACACTAAGAGTATGTCGATCACCCAATTTGTGCCGTCAGCATTTTGAGGACTTAGTAGGAAAGAAAATATATCGTCTCAAATCGCTGCTTAGGCGCCCAGTACTGCTGCCAGCTATACGGTCACAGTTCCGCAGTAATGAATATTGCAGTCGCCTGCTCCATGCTCGTACAATTGCAATCACTGCTTCAAGCATCGCAACATCGTTTATCAGTACAGTGCCTCCCCCTAGAGTTCTTGCAAAGCTTGTTGGGTACATCGTCATCTAAGTGGCTGAACTTATACCAGATCGCACCCTTGCTTTTGATGACCTCAACTTCATAATTGGGTTTTTTGGGATTTCAAGGGAATCAGAAGCTGTCTTCATCGTCATGCCGGCATTATAGATATTGGGATGAACTGGTGCAGTAAATGTTCACCCGCTCCTTAAAATACTTCTGTAGTCCAAACCTGACCTACAAAAAAACCGTAGAGATGACCCGTGACATCAGTGTGTACGTAAGTCTCCTGGCCCGTGAATCAGCTTGAACGTGAATCCACGAGTTTTTAGCGGCTATGGT
Organism: Verruconis gallopava; assembly: GCF_000836295.1. Taxonomy (NCBI): domain Eukaryota; kingdom Fungi; phylum Ascomycota; class Dothideomycetes; order Venturiales; family Sympoventuriaceae; genus Verruconis; species Verruconis gallopava. The sequence continues at coordinate 884,895 of NW_015622144.1, read as the reverse complement.
CAATTCAGTGGTAATATTTGAGAGTATTTTTGTTGTGCAAGGGGTGTTTGACTCAAGCTGTGAGTGAATCAGGCAGGAAAGGTTCTTTGAATGTGCCAAATAAAGGAACAGGCCTGATGAGAGCGGGTTCAAGAAGTGAAGTAGATCTTGCAAAGCAGCTGCTTTCATGTGCAGGTAACATCCAGCATGTGTTTGAATTCGTCCTACAGGTCTTGTCATCGTTTGAGAGGGTGTGTTAGATTCACGATAAGGGGCATCCATGCTTCAAAATAGCGATAAGGATTTCCATCAGTGGGGATTAAAGGCAATGGTAACGAGAACGGTGGCGAGTAATGAAATGTGGACGCGGAGTCATGTTATGGTATCCAGAAGAGTATTTTACACTGATAGACAATGAGGGACACATATTCTAGTGAAGTACTGAAATTTGCGACGAGCCCAGGTCTTAGAAGGATAGGAAAACACAACGCCAGATACGTGGCTAAGGTGGTCAAGCACCGATTTTGGCCTAAAATATGCCAAGCTCTTCTCGAACAGATGGTAGAAAGGTAAAATCATACTTAAAGAATAACACTTGCCATTACGTGGGTATCATACCCCAACCTTTCGAACACCGCAAAGTGCAACTAATGCTTACAATGCCTCACATGCGACATTATTAGAGGCTCAATCACCCGCATTTACCGCCTCCATTACTGTTTCCACTCAAATCTTATTCCTTATCTTCCGTTTTGCCTTCCTCATCCTTCGTTGCTGCCTCGGTCTCCTTTAGTGCGGAATTGCCATCGGCTATTCCACTCGTCTCCTCCTTGATGATAGCGACGGTCGTCTCATTGTCCACCGTCTCACTAGACCCTGAGACCAACTTAGCTTCATGTTCCCCTTCCTTGTCTACCGCCTGCACTGATGACTCTGACCCTTGCGATATCTCCTGTGATTCTTCCTTAGGCTTCTCTATTTGCTCAGTCACCTCAACCTCCGTAACCGAAGTCGACGGTGCAGCTGCTTCGTTGCCGTCACTGCTCGGCTTGGACTCGTTAGTCAGCACTTGCCACGATCCGTGTGAGTCAGTGTCCGAAGCCACTGAGGCTGCCTCATGCTCCTTCTCACCTACATCCAGGGTAGCAGGGGTCTCGGATGCCGGACCTTTTTCAGCCTCTGTTGTCGTTTCGGGTGAAATTTCTGCTTTAGCAGAATGCTCATCAACGGGAGAAGGTTCCTCCACGGCAATAATGGGAACCTCCACATCGTCCTCTGCTTCTGCAATCTTTTCTTCTTGTTTCGGCGGTTCAGACCCTTCTGCTGCAGAAAGTTGTCCATCGCCACCGTTTTCATCAACAGCAGAATACCTTAGCGGCTCAGCAGTCAAAATTATAGTCTCCTCCATCTTGCTATTAGATTTGTCTTCCTCTTCTTCTGGATCCTCCAAAACGGTCGTAATGCTCTCACTACCAATGCTAGGCGTGGCCCTGTGTCTCTTGGTCGTCGAGACTTCTGTAGCGGATAGCATGCTCTTCGGTAGCTGCATATCAGTGGCTGATGTGTCCTGCTCTACCTTCGTGTCCTCTCTCCTCTTCATGATGGTTGGCTTAGCATAATCCGTCGCTGTGGTTGCTGGCTCGATGCCCTCCGCCTCTGGCGGCACAGTGTAATTGTCCTGAGGAATGAGATTGTACACGTCGCACACAGTTTTGAAGAAAACATAGAGTCCAGTCTTGAGCTCAACCTTCCAGTACATTTCCCTGTGCTGAAACCAGGCGTGCGCAAAGATCCGATAAACTCTTCGGAAAATGTTTGTAAGCTGTCTTAGTTGTCCAGAAGCGGATTGAGAGCCACCGCCTTCACCGAGCGCCATTCTCGACGGGAAATTTTTCTGGCTTGTGAGGACATGGTTTGTCCAGTCCAGTGTATGGCAACAGTAATCTATGGCACAGCACGGCTTGGGTGGGTCATGAACAGCGCAGAGATACTGCCACTCGCTGGCGCGCATTTCTGAACATGTCTGTGCCGAGCATGGAGGTTCATCTTGAAACAATGCAACGATCATGGCGTTGATTTCCTTGCACAACAGGCGACATAACTCATAGAGCCAAAGGTATTTGTCCACGCCATCTGGAGGATGGGCAAGCCGAGTGGCTGTCTCGCGATCGATGGGACATATGGTTGTGGAATTGTCGCGGTGAAGGGCGGCATTGTGGAGAGATTTGAGATGCTCTGTTAGTTGAAAGGGACTGTCGATCTATCATGTGTGAGCTAGTCAGTCTGTGTGCCTTGAGTTGTATGGTCAAGTCGTGAGCATATTTTGTTTCACAAGCGTAGAAGAACGTACGTCAGTCAGTGGTACGAGAGGTGGGCCTAGAGACATATCCGCGGCTTTTGTACCCGGACGTATCCTTCTCGACGCGTTTGCCTCGAAAGGATTGCGTCCCAGTTCACCATGCTCATTGGGCATAGCGACGGGGGACTTTGGTCCCAACTGGTCTTCCGCGATAGGGGGTGGGCTAGGAAGCCTTGGCGAGCTCGACGGCGACGCGGCCATTATGAATAGCTTGTATAGATATCTGCGGGCGTGGTTTTGTCCGTCTAAACCAAGGCGGTGGGTACGGATGATCGCGAGGAGCAGGTTCCCGCCAGGTGTTTGCGAGGTGTCTGTTCTGAGATGCACAGACCCGCAGTACGAAGAATACTGTATGTCTCACGTGCGAGGCCGATTTTCAGCCTTGTCTACACGTTCAACGCATCTTTCCTCATCAATGTACTTTGAACGTTGACACCGTAAGGTTCACGATCATTGCACCCAGGCTTATTTTGTATGGTGAAGAGCTGAAGATATAAACAAGGGCGTCTGCAATCAGTGAGCCTACAGTTAGTAAATACCATCAGGCTAAATTGTCGACCAGGCGTACAAATCATGCTCTATTACAAAAAGTACCTCTGGAGAGTTTTCCGTATTTTAGGGCCTGAAGCATTAGCCATGCCTACTGCTCGCATGTTTTTTGCGCCAAACGCTCATGATCTAAATCCGTCATAAATTTTGCTCGGCGTGTCGTCTAGGCTTTATCACTGCCATAATACTCTTCATGTCCCCTATCTGGCTTGCTTTCGTCATACTGAGGGGTTTGTTGGTGCCCGACACTTTTCCAGAATGCCTCTCTCTCGGCTAGAATCTCTTTCCACCACTCCTTGACCTCGGGAAGCTGAATCCGTGTCCCTACTCTCGCAAATTCGCTCAGATTCATTTTACCTCCGTAATCCCTCTCGTATTCGATCATCTGATGCATCAATTCGATCTTGTCCACATCATGCACAAACATACTCTCGTCGGTCTCTCCGTCTTCATACTCCTGCCACAGCTTCCGAATCTCCTCGCCGTTCATTCCACCATTCACTTTACCTAAGAGCCTCCGACATAGATAGTCCATTGTCTCTGCCTCGCGTCTGCTCTTCTCCGACTTTGATACTCCATCTCGGGGTGTAATGTCGCCGACCAACGCCTCAGCCATATCATGTATAAGGGCCATCTTGGTGCACTTTGCCATATCGAGACGAGATGTGAGAGAAGGCGGTGCGCATAGCGTCATAATCGCCATGCGATACATATGGTCACTTATAGATTCGCCATGAGCGATGCCGAAGCGTCTCCAGCCCTCGCGCTTGGTGGTCTTAAGGCGGGAAATGAAGTGGAAGAAGCTGACCGGGGTATTTGTATTCTCAGATGGAAGATATGGGATCTTACTGAGTTCTACCAGAATCCTTCGTCAGAATAGCTTCTACCGTTGACTTGGACTCAATAAAGAAGTACGGGGAGCGCGTACTTTTTGGCCCCGCTAGTAAGCTTTCACATACCGTGGTCTAGTTGCCAAGCTTGCGGGGAGCCATTCGGTGTCGAGGATTCAGAAGCGACTGTTTTGAGTGTCATTATGAAGCCATCACGGAGAACAAGGTGATGCAGCGAACTTACCTGGTGGGGCATTGGTTTCCCCAGCGTCTTGCGCAGTCATGATCAAACTGTTTCGAACGGTATATCTGCTCCTCTCGTTCAGATAATGAGCGTGTAGAAGAATTTTCTTGTCAGGTTCACAACGGGTGAGGAGCGCAAAAGGAGGACAAAGAGGAGCGTTCAAGTTGGGCGGATGAAGAAAAGGCGATAAACAATGGTATCTTTGCTTTTACTCGAAAAGGAAAGGCGCCGTTTCTGTGTTTTCAGATGTAATCAAGAAAGACACAATACGCTTGAGTTTAGTAAACTAGTACCTGCGTACATATGCCGATGGACACGCCGACAGGGAGATAGGGGATCAAAAATTCCTCGCTACGACTCACTCGTCATGTCGCCAACATAAGAAGCGGAAACGCTGGTGCTTACGTGCCTTCATAACGATGCTACTTCCAACGAGCAAGCCCGAGTGAGCCGTGAAGAATATAGGCCTTGAAAGCCGAGGGAAATGTTCTGAGATGTTTCTATACCAGTACTTCCGTTCAAGAGGCTTCTTTCTCGTTATAAAATATAATAAGAATAATCCTCAGATGTGTATGATGATCCTTATCAGCCTCGATCGACTGAAACCTCAAAGACATGGTATTGATTTCGACAAGCCTTTGACACTGTTTGCTCACGAAGACAAGCTCAAGACGCCGAGTGTCGCCCTTGATGAGTGGTGGGGCCTGATTTCGCCACGGATATGCTTGTTGTCAGGAATTATATATCCTTGTCAATCTTGCGAGTGTCATGCGGTCTCGATGTGCAGAGTGAACTGGACCTCCATCTGACGTAAAAAGTGCAGCGAGTGAGCAACATAGGGTGTAGACGATGTCCAATCCGTACAATGATGTTCTTGACTTCTGTTCGCAATGTTGAGACATGGTTCTTCAAGCAGCGTGATCTTATGACAGTGCTTCATCGGGCAGGGGTTGCACAAGCATGTACTTGCGTGCTGACCGTGTTAGTAACGTTACAAAAACAACGACATACAACCCCGTCATAAGCATATCAACAACGCTTTACTTGAGCAAAAGAAAAACGGCGCACAATGCAGCATGTCTCGACCAGCACCTGTAGCAGTTGTCAGCGGCGCGGTTACGCCAAACACTGGCAGCTTTCTCTGTTCAGAGAAACATCCCCTCGCCGAATTGCTCGTTATCAATCTACGCTTGCTGGACTTACATCTGCGCGATGACTGGCCTGGAATAACGGCCAAGACTTTTTCGACCAAGGATACACAGCAGAGCCAGAAGCTGCGTATCAAGTGTACAGAATGGATGCTATACCGGCTGTTCGAGCTGTGGGATCCTGACGAGACTCGCGATGTTCGTCTTCACTATATATCACGTACATGTGAAACCAAGAACTTGTGTGCTAATGGGCCAGAGCAGAAATTGCAACCTTTTTTCCCACCTTTAGAACCGCTACAATCCCTGAATCTGCGCGCTGCCCTCTTTCGATGTCTCAACGAGCTGAAGAAAAATGGAGTGCTGGCCCGCGAATCCGTGCTTCGCAAAACTATGCTGGATGAGTGTAAGGGCGAGAAATTCATGGAACTGCTCGTAATCTTCTCGACTCTCGTTCTGCGTAAGGTAGATGCCTCTTCTGTGCCAAAAAAGGCCCGCTCGACCGCGTACCGAATAGCAACGGCCCCTGTGTTGTCTGCAGCGCAGCAGGGCTCACTGATACCGCTTTCCGTGGCGCATATTGCATCTTTGAGGAATATTCTGAAGACGCGGCAAGAAAAAAGGCAGCGATATGCACAATTTGAGGAACTACTAGATTGTAAGCGGCACCAACTTCGGCAGCGCGTTAAATCTTCGGTTCAGTCCAAACGACGAGAGAGCAATGTCAACGAAGAAATGCACATAAAAAAAGTCATTGTTGATAACTGGGCTGGCAATCAATCCAAGTGGGCACAGGCACTCTTGACCGGTGATGATATCAAAGCTGGCGACTTGCCTCTACAAATGCCGTTTCATGATTTATGGCCCATCATATCAGATGGAGGATCCCTAGACGGCGACGCCACGAATATGGGACTGCTAACAAACCTACAGAAGAGAGTGCAAACTCAAAAAGAGAGGCTTTCGATGTGGCAGGAGTTTCAGGAAAATTTGAAAGATGATGAACACGACGGTGTGCGCGATGCAACAGAGAAGACAGTAAAAATCACGAATTTCAAATTTGATCGTCATCAGCGATTCCAGTTTATTCCTGGCCGCGTCATCGATGGGAGCCGCCAAACACCAAGTGCGATCAACGAGACATACAGCGGTATCCTCCATTCATTGCGAGCTGAACTTAACGACGCTTCAAAGTTGAGACGTACAGGCGGGCCCGGCTGGACCGAAAAATATGTTCGCCGCTCCGAATTCCAGGATCATGATGTTTTCTCACCTATCAAGTCATCGAGCTCTGTTATGATGACGGGGCAAGCAAAGAAGCTGGATATTACGCAAAACCAACCCACCCTCCATCCGTTGTCAACAGTAGAGAGATCGAACATTAACGGATTCAAGATACATCGCCTCGGCAGGAATGATTCAAAATCTGACTCTACGAACTTCTCTACGACTATGGAACCGAGTACTGGCTACAGAAGGACTCGCGATATACTCACAGGGGAGAATCGGCAACCGACGCGTTCAGCGACGCCAGAGATGGTAGCGTCACCAATTAATATCACGCAACCAAGTCCCGAAAACAGCACGGATGTGACGGTAGCAGATCATATCATCTCATCTATCGTCAATGCTACTCCCTCACCTGCAAAACAGTCGTACTTGTCGCTAACAGAGCGCACGCGCATGTCCATGGCTTTCCTCAATGGGGGAAACAACGCAGCAGAATCATCCGAGACTGACATTGTTATCCCTTCCGCCAATTCATCAGAACTCGATCCTAAGGAGCTTCCACCATCAAACAACGTTCAACGTCGTGTCAGCCTGCTCGAACGAACTCGTCTCTCCATGGCTGCTATACCGGCCCAGGCGCCAAAATCACGCAAGTCTCTCGCTACCAAACAAAAACGCGAGTCGCTTTATCCCATTAATCAATTCGAGACACCTGGAAAGCCACATCGACCTCCAAGCCCTAGACGTGATGCGACACCAACGGAAAAGCTATTCAGCGATGATGCTGAGTATGCAAGTGTGTTTAAGAGCAGACCGAGAGTGGCGCTGAGTCCGGTATTCAGCCCTGAGGATGCGGAACGGCTTAGTTTGGGTGGGCAGAGCCCAAAACTCGACCTGGATGAAATCGATCGGGCCGAAGAGGAAGACGATGCGGGACAGATCTCTGGATTTAGAACCTCACCGCTTGCGACGAGGAGAAGGATGGCTGCTGGCTAAGTTGACGACGAGCAGTCTTTCGCGTCCCCTACGTAATCAGGCACGTGATCGAATGAATGAGCCCTATATCCTGGTTTTTCTGGTGCATCAATGCTCATTACCCCGCGTTGATGTTCATTCAGGGGGTTCCAAAGCGCTGGGACATACCTATGACGGAAAACTAAACCTTCGAGCGGGCAATGTTCCTCGGTTGCGGTCCCATCTTTACCTGCCGAGTGACGTGGTTGAACCAACTGGCTAGACAGGCGATGTCAAATAAATGCTCGCTACAAGGATTGTAAAGCTGAGAAGAAACGTTACAGCGGTTGCTGTACAGCTAGACGAGGATGGAGGGCGCTAGATGAAATGCAGAATTGTTTTATCGTTTTGCTACTCCGAACTACTCGGCGCTAAGAAAACTAACATGGATAACATGGATATCGTGGAATATCACAACCTAGTTCCTGCTTCATAGTTACACTCCACTCGTGTACTACATCCTGTCCTGAGTCTGGCATGCAAACCTCGGCTCTTCGATCGTCCGTCGGAACAAAGACGACGTGTTTCGCCGCGCTCAAGTTACGGACCCTTGACAACAGAAGTGTCAGCGTCGAATACCTTTGTGCATGACATGCGAAAGTCTGGGAAGCGTTGACGGAGCTTGACGAGGAAGAGAACCGGGATTTTAAATCCGGACGGCCTCCGCTCTTTTCAACGTTTATACCCGTTCGTATTGTTCATGGTCTCTTCTACTGGGCATTTCCTCTCCGGTTGAAGATTTCATTCTGTGTACTTGGCTCTGGCTAGGGGAGAAAATGGCTTGAGTTAGTGATGTCCGAGAGGCCATAGATGGCACGTAGTTAGCTCATAGTAGCGACGAATATTTTCTGCTTATACCATGGAAGGGTGGGAGGATGATGATGATGATGGGCAGATGAAAGGGAGTTGAAAATGTGCCTCAGAATTCGGTTAATAATGTCTTCTTAGCTAATGCGTTTGTAAACCCCACGCTCAAAAAAAAAAAAAAAAAAAAAAAAAAAAAAAAAAAAAAAAAAAACCCCTCTAGGGCTGTCCAACCCCGACTAAACCCACATTGGTTGAGCCGGCCTCGGATGTTGACACTTATGCTTACTGATTTGCACAACCACGTCGAGGAGTGATGCTGCTATGACGGCAACGACAGTGTCTTAACAAATCACCACGCACTTTTGAGTGCAGGCGCAGAACGCGCTGGACTAATGGCATATAGACAGAACTTTCCGGTAACATCAAACGCCTCGATTAGAAGCATTTGCATGAACACGGGGCGGTTAGGCAAAGAGCGTTAGCTTGTGCATGAGATTGTCGTGGGATCTCTAGACGGCCAAGCAGATGCAATTGCTCGAAGTGCAAAGCAGAAGCATCACAACAGGAGCGCAGGCTCAAAGTGAGTTTCTGCCGTGAGATTATGAGCGTGCAATTGACCGAGATCTTCTGGCTGGCACGTTGAAACCGCGTTGAAATGCCAGCAGCCAGCTCGTCTGCAGTTCTTTGAGTGGATTGACCAAGGCGTCCATTGGCTGCAACGTGACGCGAGACCTGATGTTCGCTGCGTGTTCATTAGGCCACATCAGGATGTGGAAACAGGCGGCAAATCTTGAAAGAAATGGGATTTCGGGTATCGGATGTGAGCTTCGGGAGCGTCGAGCGTCCGTGATGATCGTACGAAGTCGACCTCAACCCCACTCGACCTAGGTCTAAGCCCAGTTGGTCGACATCGTCAGTGCTCAGCCGCCGTTCGTCCATCGAACCACTACGCGAAGATCCATCACATATTACGCCGCCCGCTTGTCCGAACGGATATTGCGCCGCGTCTGGAAGCGAATTGAATCCTCTCGGAACGCTAGCCGTACTGAATCCAGGCCAACGAGCTTCAATACCGGCCGTTTGATGCTATAGAGCTGCATGCTGGGCACACATTCGCAGTGGTAACGGTCGCGTCGAACACATCTGACCCTAACGTACCCAGTGCAATGACGCACACGATGCTTGACACGTACTTCGACGAGGCTGGGTTCCAATAGTAAAGATCTGTTTTCCCCGCCTCTGCTCACGCCATGTGGCCCGCCCGGGACATTGTTCATGCGATCATCAGCTCTTTGTGCTGTTTTGGGTGTCAGCCTTTCCAATTTTCACGACCTCCTTCGATCCGAGCAGCCAGGTTTCATCCGCACTAGATACCAAGAACCCAGTATACGGCCAGGCCCCGCGCTTCGCCAGACGTCTTCGATTCACGGCAGTTGAGCTTCAACGATCATCTGCAGATTCGGACGTCTTGTTGCTCAATCGAAGCGCAAATTGGATGTTCATGGGCCTGGCCTTTCAGCTTGCTCGCCCCGTGGACGGAGTAGCATTCCTCCAAGAGAAAAAAAATAAAAATGTGGATTAGTGCACCCGCCTTCATCCTCCCCCAGGCTTGGGATCTGGAGAAGCTTCGTTCCCATGCACGGACAGGATCCCTCGAACCGCACGCTTTGCTAGGTTGAGGCAGCTTGCAGCACGCGGTCGAGCGCTTGAGAAGATCCGGATGGCGCTCATCTTGCTTGCTAGATCGACAGCGGCGAACAGGAGGCATGTCTCCGTATCTGTTTTGACGCACTAGCGCCAAAGAAGAAGAAGGAGATTGTCGATGCTCTCTGCCCCTTAAAGAAGGGCCACCGGTTCATCATCTTTGTGTCACCTTAACGATACTCTCATTGTTTTCTTATTGTGCCCATCGTCTCATCACGTTCGTAACGAGATATATCTAGTCATTCCAAATTTCCTTTCTTACTAAAAAAATCAAGTGGCTTTCTTCTACTGTCAATATGACAACAGGTAATGCTCCCAGTATTCCCTTAGAAAAAGATTTCAGCAACGGTAAGTTGTCTTACTGTAGACTGTTACTTTTAGGCATATACTGCCATGTATTTGTCCATTATTCTACGTCCTTGGTTTATATTTGCATCTGAACAAGCTTTCCACATCTTTATTGATTTCTTCTGAATGCAAAGGATACACAAACGGCAACCACCAGCATCTCGACGCGAACATGAATCATGACGAAGCTTTGAAACGCATCCAGACCGCTGGAAGCATCTCCATCTCTCCTGAACTCTTCGAGAAGATCTATCTTTCACCGCAGAACCAGGTCAAAGGAGAACTGCGAAAGACCTTTGCAAACCCAACCCCCATGTATGTCCCAACCCACCCGTTCTAGATCATCCATGTAACCGTGATAGTGCTATGCTCGGCTTCTTGCTGTCTCTCACGCCGCTCTCGATGGAACTGATGAACTGGAGAGGAACTGGTGGGGCTGGAGTTGGCTCTGCTGGTATTGGCAATTACTACTTCTTCGGTGGCATGCTAATGATCTTCGGCTCCATTGGTGAATGGATTGTGGGTAACACGTTTCCCTTCGTGGTCTTTGGTAGCTTTGGTATGTGCTCAGCATTGGCTCGGTAGCGATTGGCTGATGTTTGATTCACAGGTGCCTTTTGGCTTGGATTCGCGGCAACGTTGCAGCCTTTTTATAGTGCATATGGGAATTATGCACCATCGGGACAACCAGCAGCAGCAGGGCTTGCGACTTCGGAGTTTTTGAATTCTTTCGCGTTCTTCCAGATCGCCATGGCCATGCTCGACTTGATCTATATGATCCTCGCCTTGCGAACTAACGTTGTTTTTGTTGGGATTTTCGCAACGCTGACCGCGGCATTCTCATGCCTAGCGGCGTCTTATATGTATGCAGCGAAAGGCAACACCGGTGCTGCTTACAACTGTCAGATCGCGGGGGGTGCATTGACTTTTACCACCACCATGCTTGGCTGGTACTTGTTCTTCGTTATCATGTTAGCTGCTTTGGATTTCCCTTTCCAGCTTCCTGGTAAGTTCTAATGAGACAAAGTTTTTTTAACCAAGCTAATACACATTAGTTGGTGACCTTTCACGAATGATCAAGGGCGCGAGCGAACGCAATAAGGAGAAGGAGCACGAGGTCTAGTCATTCAATGTCACTCAAGTTCAGCATTCTCACAACGCAAAAGCCAAGAATTGAGAACTAGTCACTCAATATTGGGTGAATTTGCACATTGAAGTCCTAAAAAGAAATCTTAGCCTCATTGTATTGCTCTTGCTGTACATAAATTCCGTAGTAGCATCCAATGAAGAGCTAATTCTCCAACACTGGCGCGTTTAGTCTTAAATGAAACTATATGTAAGCATTCTCTGCCGTAGGATTCCATTCGAAAGACGTTAAATCTACCATTAGCTTCAATTGACATTTATTCCTCGTCCAGGCTCGTCAAGTTCTGCACAGAGCCATCCTTGCTCTTGGTAGAGTTGTCGCATAATTGTCACCACCTTCTTTTCTGCTATGGCTGAAGTACGGCTAAATTTTGGCCGTAAACATGACACCAACAAGCAGAGGAACGATTGAAAGCACTAAAATCCGTCCGATACAAGAAAATTTGTAATACTGTGGCTCAGGTTGTCCAATGTAGTGGCGCATCGTATACGGGAACGTACGCATCCATCCATCCGATCATTGCAATGGAACCGATTTTTTTGATCGGCAGACACATCACACAAGGAGGTTTCCATAACGGTACAAGTTCTCGTTCAATAGACCGTGATCGCATTTTCTATGTTACATTGTCCGATGTTCGAGGTTTATGTGTTGTCTTGATAAGATGCATGATCTTTGTCGTGTTTCTCACGTCCAAGTGTTAGGGGTGACTCAGCAACCAGTTACGAACTCGTACTGCAATAGCTTGGAAATTCCGCCCACCACTTCTTCCGTAGCAGTAGTGGGTTAAATGAGAAAAGGGGGTTTTCGAAAGAGTGGCAGCCCTCGATCTTGTCCTCTTCTCTCGACCACAACCTTCTCACTATCTCGTTTCACGCCAAGACTTCTAGTATTCAGAGCTTGTGCTCGCCATTGGCATACACCTCCAAGCTTTCAGAGGTACTTGCTCTTGCTTGCTTGGTTGGGGGTTCCATTCTTTTGTCTAATCATTCAGACTGGCCATTTCGTGCATCGTGCGACACCTAATTTTTTGGCAGGTTACTATTTGTGCATCCTCTAGTTCCTCATTACTCCACGTAGTATTGTTTGGACGATACTCCTTGCTTATTTTAAGCATTTGGTGGGTTTGAATATCATTTTATGTACAATTTTTTTTGTGTCGGAGTGCAGGCAAGATGAGTCGAACTACGTTGAGTTCTTTCATATCAAGGCATGAGTGCACCTTTCGCAAATTTAAATTTCGAAGCTCGACTTTATACATGCGCCCGCCTCCAAATATATTTTGGTTCTATCATGAGATTCCTTCCATATCTTGCGCGTTGAAAACGTGTTGACTACATCCCGGTGTTCACTGGTTTGTAACATATTCTCCACCAAAAACACTCGTCTAAGTCTCTTAGCATCGAGGCATAGTCATACCTTGCCAATTCTCATTTAAAAGAAATTCTATACTGAGACTTTTCCAGATTTTGAGGAACGAGTTCATCCATGAAGCAAGAAACAGAGTAACTCATTAATCAACGCTAACCTTGAAGATTCATGCCCTTGGTATTCCACGATCTTTGCACTTAAACACGACAAGTCGGATCAACTTCCTCAGTCATCATTGGACGACGTGCAGACAACCTTCACTACTCTTCATCATCTCTTTTTTTTAATTCAAAGAAATTTTACTCAGACATATTTATTGCACATATCCTAGTCGTCTTCAGCGGGATGCATGAGTCACAGCCCCCGATACCCGTGGCTCGTAAGTTGTTGGAATGAAGAGCATTCATTGCAGCCAAGTCGACAGCACTAATCATTTCAAACCCCCCTGACACATTATGTTTTCCAAATGGGCAATCTTACGCGGCACGTTGGGACGAAGGGGCTAGAACTTGTTGAGCAGCATCTCTCTGAAGTCCTAAATCAACCTGCTAGTATGTCGGCCATTAAATCTCCCCCAGAAATCGTCACGTGGTAAAAATCATTGACGTTGTTAGAATAACCATTGATCGAAATGATTTACGAAGTAATCGGTAGTTTCTTTCATCCTCTCGCGATCATACGTTCATGAAGACTAAGTGGGCAGAGGTTGGAAACTAAAAGTCAAACTCGTAGTAGTATATGAGCACTGCTAGACTTTTGGTGCCTCAATAGCATAGCTGCTGTATCGTCCACTATGACGTAATGTGTAAAGACGACTCACTATACTAGAAACTTGAACATCTGAATCACCATCCTTCTAATTCCTTGAAAACCACAGGCATCCCGTGTCGGGGCTTTGCGGTTACCCATCCCTCAATATCCGTGGGCAACTCCACCCCATTTTCAAAGATGACCTCAAAATGGCCAATCCAAGCCGCGAGCAAACACAATATCTCGGACCTCGCGAAATCTTTTCCTATACAGCTCCTAGGGCCATGAATGAAAGTCAAGTTCGCAAAGTTGCTCATGGCCCCTCCTGTGTTAGCCTGACCAGCCCTAAGCCAGCGGTCAGGGTTGAAGTCAAGAGCGTCTTCTCCCCACAGATCTTTGCTAACATTGATAGCCCACGCGGAGATTATGACTCTAGTTCCTTTAGGAACATTCCGACCGCAGATAGAAGTGTCGCAAGCTGCATCGCGTGCAGTCATCGGCACCGCGGGCATGAATCGCATGATTTCGTTACAGACTGCACTCAGATACGGAAGTTTGTCGATCTGTAAAGCGGTGACCGTGGAGTTTGGGTCGGAAATCGGAGGTAGTTGTTCCCTGATTTCAGATCTTAGACGTTCCTGGACGTCGGGATACTTGCAAAGAAGATAAATCGCCCATGTCATCGTGCTCGCACTCGTTTCGTGCCCTGCCGCAAGGAAGGTCATCATTTGATCCACGAGACCCTGCTCGCTGAAGGACCCTGATGCCAGAGCCACAGATGCGATATCAAGAGCCTGGTCTTTTGCATTACTCAGTCTCTTCTTCTTTTCTTCGATAAGCCCAAACGATAGGCTGTTTATCTTGCCCGCAGCCCTGCGAAGGGTGTTGAACTGACGAGTAGGAAGCTTTAATATATATCGAACTGGCAGATCAAGCCCTATCGAAGTCCAGTAGAACAGCGGCCCCTCTTCAGAAGTCAAGTCATGGTAGGCCAAGACCGCTTCTCCATTGGGATCTTCAAGTGCATTGAAGTCATGGCCAGTTCCAGCCAGCCCTATTATGTCTAGAGCAGTTCGGCCGGCCCAGAGTCTTACACTTTGCGCTTTTGGTGTTTGACTGCCCGAATGAAACTGTTGCGAGGCCGCGATTGCTTCAACACTCTCCCGCGCCTTGGACCCTTTATGCTACATTTAAAAATTGAATGGACATCTCACGGGAGTAGCTTACAGAAGATAGGGTACAGATCCTTGATGTGCCTGAAAGTGAACGCAGGCATCATAGATTTTCGTTGTATTTGATGCTCTTCACCTTCGGCAGAGAGTAACCCATGTCCAAGCAAGGTGCGAAAGAGATACGTAGGTTCTGAAGGTTTGATAAAATCATACGTCTTGGTAACAAGGACTTCTCGCAAAGCTTGCGGTGATGTTAACAGTAATCTCTCTTGATTTAAAAGCACACGAAATCTTATCAGGCCGTCGTTAGGTACGCTATTAATCCATCGGCGATAAGGCGCTCCGTTATTAGAGCGTCTTATTTCGCTGGCGTGACACCACGGGAAGCGAGAGCCCTGTTCGGGGATGAGCCAAGAGCCATGCACATTCTCCCAGACCCAATACTGACTGTTGGTTCGGGAAGATTCCTAAGGGGACTCAACCAGAAAGGATAGATGAAGACTCGGAAAAAGCCATAGAGTAAACTAGGCGTCGTAGATAATATAGTCGAAACCGTCGCCCATTCGGGCTTGAAACGAGCAACAAGAATCGCTCCAAGTAGAGGAAGCAGCAAGACAGACGGATTTGAAATTGCCATGGTCAACGCTACAACATTTAATCAAAAAAGATTTCAATCAGTGAAGATTAGTTACCATTCAAATCTCGTATCTATTGGCAATCGTCCGCCTTGTGGCTCTTGCGTAGAAATGCGCTAATTTCCGTTTACTTTTCTGCCCTCGTGGGATTCGTTACGTCTCCGGGTTGCCTATACTGATGTTGTACAGGCCGAATTTTGCCAAATGCCTCGTCGTCTCGACGTCTGGCAAGTTACGTTCCGAGGCTGACGTCTTGTCGTTGCCTGCAACAGCGGTACGGAAACTTTTCCGTCCTGCGTTTGATCGTCTCGGCGAGCGTCAGATGGATTTAAAAGTAAACGCGATGAAAATTGTGCTCAGCCAAAAACAAACACGTAAATAAGGGGTGAAGGGATGAATTGATAATTGTATGTGTCAAAGTGCTGAAGCAGAAAACAACGCCAGCAAAGCTGAGTTGGCTGCATTTTTCCTGCACCGCCATCCCCTTTCCGCTGATAAGCCAAAGCTTCAGTTCAGAATAGTGTTAGCGCTATGGCCATGCTTTGGGTTTCAAAATCAATACTCCAGGATAAAATCGTGACGACACTGACGTGTGAGGATGCTAATTGATTGAACTTATTTGGCCTCTCGTTCAAATTATATGGCAATCTAACCACCTTTGGATCTATTTCGTGGATGAAGATCATTCGAGCTTTCAAGCGAGGAAAACTTTCCGTCTGAATTTAGACTGTTCACAGAGGATGACGGCTGATCTGGATACATTTCCAATCGAATGTCACGTGAGAATGCAGTGTGAGAAACGTCAGCCATTGATTGACTTGCTACGACTGACTTTGATAAATTCCTTGGCTACATTGCGGTCTGCTTGTTCTGATGGACGTAGCTGATCGTACCACAAGAATGAGTCAGGCGAAGACGATGTGACACAGTTCGACTCATCACAGCGGCACTGATTTACACGTCCCGTCACGTTCAACGGCTCAGAACCGTTCAAATAATCTGGGTTGTGGTACATGTCGCTGAACTGAGAATAATTAGTGAATTCGAAGCCCACCAACAGTGATTTAAAAACGGATCAGACTCCACGCGTCGAAGACTGCGCAATTGGCACCTGGGTAACGAGTGGCTACTCGCACATCGAATACTGTTTGGTACTTGAAGTGGGTACGAACGATTCTGACCGAATCAAGGATTGTCTGATGAATTCTCGCGAGGTTCGCCATAGTCGAGAATAGTTTTGCCCCTTGGTTAGGATTCAGTGGAAAGTATACCAAGATCATTTATCCCAATCCGCAGTGAGTAGACTGTATCGTTGGATGGAACATCAACGAATGAGGTCTTGTTTGGGGATGTTTGAATTCCTTATCTATTTAAAACGCAGCCGGCTGGTAGCTCTGGACATCTGGAAATGGCCGAGTGACGCCGCCAAGCGCTATGATCCGTAGCGTAGCGGCATTTGGGTAGACGGCACCACTCACTGCGTGCTAGTGATTCTTTAGAGCATAAGCAACCGGACAGGAGGTAGGATCTTATATTGTACACATTGAGGCCAGAACACCACGAAAGGTATCTGGGCCAAACGCAGCCTCTAGTCGATGTATGGCTATTCTGCAATCGAGTATTAGCTTCAAGAACTACATCGTGTTGTTAGCGCATCGATGGACACGATTTTTCCTCAACGCCTGTATGCTTGGGAACCGAATGGAGGAACCTGAGGTAAGGACACACGTACCAATGGTTCAGCCCATCCCTGAGGAGGAGCTGTGCCACGATTGCTTGCAAAATATGCCAATCTTGACTCATCAGTATACGAGTCTCCAAATGTTGTCAGGCTCCGAAAACTCTTTTTTGTCCATTCTTTCCTCGAATCTACGACGGTAGCATTGATGCTGCTCACCAAAGCCAGAAATCGAGAAAGAAGGTGAAACATGATAATGGAGATTTGAGAAGCCAGTCAAGACGACGTCTACCCTCGGAAGGTAGGCTGTTCTTGGCGCTCTGACTCTTGAACTCTGGCCATCGTTGCACGATGAGCACGGCGAGTCGGCTACGATCATTAGTCATGGAGAGTAAAGGATGTTTTGTTGACGATATAAAGCGTGAGTTTTGTTATGCATCCTGAAGCGTGCTAGTGCGGGACTGTCTCCACATTACCTGGGGGAGAATATCGCCCGACGTTCGACTGCTACCATAACGAATGGACATCTCCTAACTTCATCATTACAAGGCGAGAATGCCCGCCGCTTGGTTGTTTCTGCATTGGTACCACACGGGAAGCCACTTATGCGCCCGCGTACTTCCACAGGTAGAGTCCATCTTCGATTCCTTCTGCAAAGAACAAGATCACTCTACGTCAACGGTCGACCTAGCGCCTCGAACGCACTGACAGCGCCACAAAAGCATCGTCTTGGAAGCACAAGTACCCTGCGTCGATGGACTGACAATTGGGTGCCTGGTGCCGTGTCAGCGATGTCAGCGACGTCAAGTTCACACTCTTTGGGATATCCTCGTTAGGAAGTATAAAGCTAGCTTGCCAGACATGTTGCACAAACCATTGGCCAGAAGGTCCTCACTCTTCGGTGCAAAAACACAAGCGAGCAATGAACGCAGCCTTTCGGACGCAAGTGCCGCTCACTCGACAACAACAGCCTATAGCCAAGGCAATCCTTTTCCCAGGTCCAATCTGAAGCGAACGATGACACCAGCGACTTCAGAATCGCCAGTCGAAAGTTGGCTGATCGAGGCGGAATTTTTATCTCCGAAGGCACCTGCGTCAGCAGAGAATCCCGTGATCACTGCTGAAGTCTGCCGCGTCAAAGGGTAATTGAGCTGCCAGCGTTTGCGAACATCCTAACTGTTTTCTGACGTGTTGAGACAAGCGGCCCTGTAGGAGTTCTGCGCGTCGAGCGCCACTCTCTGCGGAAGCAGATTGCTCCCCATCGGGGCAAACGGCTGCGCTTAGCCTCGCATGGCAAGGTCACTTAGATCGACTGTCAACTGGGCTGTCTCTATCATCTCGCAGCTCTCTTGCTTTGGTGTAGCAATGCATGTCAACGTATATGCTCTTCTCGACAGCCAAAACGGCCATTTCTTTTGCGAGAAGCGGAGCAGGAGGATCTTGCTTGTAGCCAGTCATCTCCTCAGACGCTCTTAGTCCCCTCGCGAGATGCACAGAACGCGACGACGATGTCGCCATTGTATTTGAAGTTGTGAAGTGCGAGGAAGACTAAAGGATTCCCGGCTTTTTGGTACGCTATCTACGCCTTCCAGCGTCGCTACTTCGCAACTTAAACTTTCACTTTTTTCGACTTCGTCTCTACCTTGCAGTTCTTCATCCTTGCCATCCAGATCTTTTTAATGTGATGCCTGAGTTTTTGCTACTGTTTTTCTCGAATACCCGAACGCTCATCAATATCTATTCACTTTCCTTCTCCTGCTTTTCCCTTCAGAGAGCGTGAAATGATTCAAGGAAAGGCAGCCAGGCAGGGCTCAGTCCAGATCAACACGGGCTGTGCACCTTCAACCGGAATCACGGATTGACGCGACAAAACCTCATGAGAACTAAGCTTTTCGGCTCCAGCCAAGGGCCGAGAGAAACGTTGCATAAATGAGATGTGATGAGAACACATTCCGATGTCGAATCAAGCATCTCCGAGGTGGGAATGATTGTTACCCATTCAGCTATGAAATGTCTACAATATGCAAGAAACTGTCTCAATACCTAAGCTGTTCCAAAGATCTGCAATGCCCTCTCGTATCCTCGCCTACATCTGAGTCGACCAACTTCTGACTCAAATGAAGCCTTAATTTCATCTGTAGCGGTACCACTGTTAATGCCTGCGAGAACTCCGACCACGAATTGACCGCTAACGCTGGCCCCAGGCTACATATCTAAGACTCGTCAGCATAAGCTCAAGCCAAAACACAAATACACACAAGACCACGTATAGTTTTAAGCCAGGGTCGTTAATCTCGCGCACTGCCCATGCCTTGTTGTTTTCGACGTCTCGTGCTGTCCAACTGTCCGGTCCCGCATTCGTAAACGGATATATAGAGTGCGAATCAAGTAGTTGATCAATATTCGCTATATTCTCCTGGCCGATACTCCTCATTAGAGCATCTATAACATATGTCAGCATGGAGAGTCACATATCTAGCCAACACGTCAACAATAAAGGAGCACGAAAATTTCTGCTTCTCGTACAACGCAGCCGAGCTAGTCCGTGAAATGAACACGCAGCATTCGAAAAGAAAGACTCCTCTTGTATCGGCCAGAACGATCTATCTGCGCACTATTCTCTGAAGCGCGGTTGTTGTCGGAGTGCGCCAACTACGGGATGAGTTGGGTGGTACCAAGACAATAAAAGAAGAAGGCATGGAGAGTGCTTGAGGCAGATTCAGGGCTTTCTTTAAGCTGATATGCATGCCAGAACAAAGCCGTCAACCAGCCAAAAGAAAAACAAAACAAATGGTAGGAACTCAGACAACTAGCAGATGACGCTTTATACTTGAATGCCAAATAAAACTGTGGACATACCTTCATGCCACGGCCCAATGGGTATCTTATATTGCTTCGAGCGGACGTGGCGAAAGCGCTGGCTGCGGAGTTTGTCCGCCAGTTTGCGACCGATTCGAGGGTCTCTGTCGTAATATGATTCCATAACGCGAAAGTACATCTGGCTCCATCTGTACAAGCCAGGGTTCGTTGTGTCCAATTTTCCGTTGTCGGATTGAAATAGAAGATAGTATTCAGCCAGTTGAACGTAGCCGCCGGGTCTCAGCATGGCTCTAAGATCGCGGATATAGCTGTCCCACCTGCTCTTTCTAATGCCCCCTCCGACACAGCGGGAATGGATAAAGTCAAAGGGTTCCTCGTCTCTAGAGAGCATCAAACGCTCGTTGAGGTCACAAATCTCCGCAGTGAGATTCTCCGGGCCGTCCGACAGATGGTCGACAGGATGGATATCGTAGGCAACGACCTAAAGACAAAACGGTCAGTTATCCGGCATCTCCACAGTGCTTATGATCTGCATTAATGTTCCGCCAGTATTCCTGTAAAAACTTGACATAAAATAACTGGAGAAAGAGAGAGCAAAGCACTTACTTGGGCATCAGGATAATCTTCCGCCATCTGGACGGCCCACGTTCCCAGCCCATAGCCACAATCTAAAATGCGGCGCGGGGATCCAATGTCTGGCTCAAAATGCCTCGAAGAGAAGACATAGAAGAACAACTTGTGCTGATTATCTAGACGGGCTTCCTCCTCCTGTCCATGCAAAGTGAGTGCTGTGTGCTCCACATCTACAGAAAAGCAAAAGTTATACGAAAAACGCAGAATGGCTTACATCGTCAACAGGCACAAAATAGATCTGTTTTTCAATGGAGTAACGTTGAAACTGTCTGTTATGTATCTCGATCGTTTCATAAAACTCGGCGTCTGGGTCTTCAGCCATCTTGTACCAAAAGAAATCCCGAGACTATGGCTCTGGGATGGCCTAGTCGAAGTAGGGAGCGCTAGAACGCACTGAGTGACGAAAGGTGGTACAAAAATGAAACTAATAGGCAGAAACTCCTTCAGTCGTGTTCATGAAGGATCCTGAAAGTGAGAACCCTCCCATTCGCCGCCAATATCCTCCCCGATAACTGACACAAGTAAGGCGCAAGCGCTGATCGTCACCGGAACTCACACGAGATGAGGACCACGATTGGAGGCAGTCATTCATTCGATTGGGCAATTTACATAACGTGCTTCCTTCGTTTCCAGCACAGTTAAGTTGTGAGGAAAGAAGCAAGTTGATGTACGTTGTCACGATTTAACGTCTTCTAGGACGAGTGCGTACATGGGCCCAACTACCGAGCCAGGAAAAACACGATGAACGAGGACTCAGGGGCAGCCTAATTCTTGTGCGATGGCTAGCTTCACTTGCCTAGAGGTAAGACACATATTCTTATGAACTTTTACTACGTGATTCTGCTATGCTATTATGAAATTCGTACTGACAGCCAGTACGGGAGAGTCGAGCATCGACGGGGGCGGCAAGACGAGGGGACTTGTCCGATGTAACAACGAACGAAACCCTCGTGGCTGAGATCACCGCAAGAGGGGCATTTAATCCCCCGGAAACCCGACCACGCGGCAAGCTCTCAGGTCCATCAGCTCGGTACAGCTTGTACACACAGCGCTCGTGGCAGGCACCCATGACCAAAAGCATGAATGTTAGAGAGCGTATCAGCTTCGGGCTGCTTGTGCAACGGGCGCCAACATATCAGTACCAACAGAAGAGCAAGTCCCGGGAGCGATCGGACGCGAGATCCAGCAGATGTACAAGCTATGAACGGGAACTCCCGACGGCTTGAACCACGCAATCGGGAACGGTAAAGTCCTTCAACTTTCGCTGGTCAAAGATGTTGGCATTTCCGTTGTCTAGGTGAGAGAGATAGCAGGGAACATTGATGAAAAAGGGCCATTCAATACATTCTTAATTTCGTTGCCAGGTCCCCACCGGCGACGCTTCGCGCCGTCTAGCATCGCGCATGACGCTAATATGTGTGCGTAGTCACCGGATACAAGTATGCCATGCTGTGAATGACGAGCACAAAGGCTACGGGACTCGGAAATCCAATATTTTTCTTGATAACGGACCCAACAGAATGATGAGATAACGCCAACTAATGCGGAGCCTTCCGCTTCAAATGCTAGCGCATGTATCATCCACGTTGAGGCTGTTAGTCATTCCCAACGTCGGGCAAGTGGATGTGTGAGATCAAGCCGCCAAAAACGTCAAGAGGAAGATACCGAATTCAGTCCGACAGGACTTTCCACGCACAAGTTGTCGAAAATAAGGCATGGTAAGATCCTCGCTGTACTTGATGAGATGTTTGCAGATTTTTGGACCGTACCCGCGACAAGCATACATAAAAGTCTCAATTTGGCAAGACAGTCAGCTGCAGCGTAACCGAGCGACCGGCACGGAGACCCTATTCAGAACAAGTGCGTGTCTTGGAAGGTTGGTCTTCCAGAAATTTTCCAACCACCCTTGTGTATCATCTTCTGCCGTCGTACGTTCCGTTTTTTGCGGGCCTCCTCAAGGTCATGACTCGTGTTACGTGGGTCATCCGCGAGCACTGAGCGAACAGTGCAAGAACCAGATTTGATTAGCAGAGCCGTCGAGGCTGGAACGCTTTGCTATCGTCAGCTACACGGCCAAGTGGTGGCGCTCTGCTTTCCGGGAAAATGGTCGCCGTGCGCAAACAGAACCCGTCAAACATCGAACGAGGTGCGGATGATTGCGTCTACGGGCGTGAAAGCTTGTCAAGTTACGATCTCGCTTAAAAGAAGGATGCAAATTGCTTGGACCGGATCGATCTCCGGCCGTGACCCGTTCGCCAGACTTTTTCGTTTCTCTCATGGATCGGGCTTGTTTCATAACATGTCCTCATCACGAAGCTGCCCAAGAGCAGTAATTCAATTACGAGAGTCGCGCCAAACAAAAAAGAAACTCGAAGCAGCGGTCAATCGTCAGCATGTGGATCGGCGATCTCATGACCTGCACGTACATCCAAAAATGGTATTGACAAGGTATGAACAAGGTTTTTTTTTTTTTGGGGATGACTTAGTCCATCGCGTTGCAGACAGGCAGACAGAGAGTCAGGTCGCGACCTCAGCTAAATTAAGAGCTGGAGGTTGGTCTACAACCTCATATCCACCAACTCGATACACTTTGACCAAGTAGCAAATCGTCATGCCCCAGGCATGTTACTCCAGCGGCCGGGCTTTTCAACGTGGCTTGCGAAACGGTCTAAGCCCCTGACTGCTCTGTTACATGATTGATGTTCATCTTGTGTCATCTCGAAAAAATAAAATAAAGGGTGGTCTGCTAGGTTGTAATTGGCTTTTAGAGCGGGTTCTGTGAACGAGTTTAACGTAACGCTTTTGCTCCTTTCTAGCCCTAGCCAGTCACAAGAATCTCATCATCAAGAATGCAATAACTATGACATGTCAATTGCCACAGGTATCTTGATAAGAGAGAAGGGACGCCATCCAAATTCTAGGACATAATGAGAATTATGAATGCAATTGGTGCAGAAAGCGTTTTGCAACCGAGGTCTTCGAATTTCTCACTTTAGATCTGCAAGCACCACTTTTCCATGACAGCGCTCATCTCTACGCTAAGGGGTATTTCCTCTAGCGCGATATCTACTCGTACCAATTCCATTCCTTTTCCTGCGCCAGTGGCCACCGAACCCAGACCAAATGCGCCGCTAGCGACGGGAACAACGATTCCATAACCGACGAGTTTCTCCCATTCTTTTCGGGCGACCGCCTTTCCAAACACACGCGAGCCTGAGCCAGAAGCCAATGCGCCGCTCGCTGCGCTGTTGACTCTGGCCTTGGACGCTAAGGACACATACTCGGCGTAAGCAAGCGGAAAGTTCGTGGTGTCAGTGGAGTGTATGATGGTCAACCGGCACGCGGCAATAAGGAGCGAAAGAGCAAGCTCTGAGAGCGCCGGCAAAATGTGGAGATTAGAGTCAGGTGGTGTGAGAAGTCGGTCTGCGGCGTTTGTGAAGTTAGATTCCTCCGGGAGGGCCGTGAGCGAGCTGACAGGGACAAGGAGGTTGGCGAACAACGCGGGTATCGACTTGGTGGTGTAGTAGATGGGATGCACGTGTGATTTCAGAAATGACGACGACGTGAAGAGTGTCTATTATGAGTATTAGTGAGGTTGAGGCAGGTCAAGTTCCGAAAACTTGGGAAATGCTGCTTTTCCACCTCCTTGGTCCGGAACGGACCGCAGCCGTTGGTTTACCAAACGCACGGGATTGGCGTTTCTCGTGAGGTCTGCAGCTGGAAGAAATATGTTGCTTACCTCAACAGCAGCGTTCCAACCCTCAACTACGCTGACGCTCAAATTCGTGTTTACCGACTTCGTATTGATCGATCCACTGTTGGGTCCTCCACTGAATAATATCGCCTTCTCCTCGATTGTCAGCTCGTCCGGCTGTACTTGCAATGCAGACTTTGCCACATCCACAAATTCAGATAGAGTCTTCGGCAAAGAAAGATGCACGTATCGGTGACTGAAACGGCTCTTGACACGCTTTTCTAGTGCTTCTGTAACATCTATGCGTGTAGTAAGCCCAATGACCGCAATGGGTGCTTTTCGAGACTGCGCAATGTCCAGCAGATTATATAGCAGCGTTTGCCTCGCATGCGTAGCAAACAGATCGAACTCGTCCATGATGAAAATGATGGATTTTGCAACTCTTCCTGAATCGACGCGCCCACCTGCAATTTCTTCAGGATGTGATAGTAAGGCGAGAAGCATGGTCAGAGTATCCGCGTAGCTCTTGCCGCCTCCATTTTCCATCTCAGAGATCTCCATTTCTCTGCCGAGCTGCCGCCATATCTCTCGTAACGCAATCTTGTCATCTGTCTGCATAAAACCGTTGAGGCGAACGGTATGGAAATGTTCCTTTTGCGACCGAGAAAGGTCATTTAACACCGAGTTAATCATGGATGTTTTTCCGCTTCCCCGCGCGCCTATGAGAAGCAAAGAGTTGGACTCTCCTGTGGTCACAGTCGCGTGCAAGAGTTGGTACACTTTCGCATATTCGGCGTCTAAGTTTATGAGCGGTATGCGACGCCGTTGTGAGAGTTTGGACATGGCCAAAGACCTGAGGATCTTCATCTGGTTGTCCGGTACTTGATGGCATTGTCCAGATGCAATGGGGTCATTTTTCGCAACGCCAGCACCATTGAACGCCGCATCAGGTACCAAATCCTTGCCATCGACATCCATTGCGTTTTCGTCAACCTCAATGTCTCCTTGTGGCTCCAGTTCAAGCACTTCGCTCCGGTTTCTTCGGCCCATTGGCTTTGAATCAGGCGCTTTTCTGCTTTGCGCATCAGAAACCAATGCTTCTGCACCAGTTTCTCGCACGTATGATTTCCTTGCAGACCCAGGGTGTTTATGTTCAGCAGAAGAGGTAACTGTGTCGAGATCTGAACGGCCGTTTTGACGATCTAAGTTCATATCCTTGTCTTCATTGCCGCTTATATCCGTCGCATGCTGACGCCTCGATGCCCTTGTCGACATTTTGCTCTGCGTAATGCTTCCATCTCGCCGTGTCGTTCGGGCTCTTGAGCCGCTCTTTGTTGGTGTATCTGCATGTTGCTCTGGGGTCGGATCGTGCGCTTGTGAGCTTGCTTCCATATTTTGCCGCAATGGTATCGACCGATTCGCTTCCACACTCCACAGCTCGTCAATATCATATATCGGGCTCTCTTTCACTTCAATAACTTCGAATTCAGCACGATCCGAGGGCTTCACTTTGGTAGAGCGTCGCGTCGATCGGTCGTTCGATGGTGATTCGGAAGAATTGAGGCGCCTGCGTTTTGCTGATCGCGGAGTATTGAACATTGCTGGTACAGTATATGAGGATTCATCAATTTGTATATAGAGCGCAAAGACTCGCGGTGGCTTTAGGACTTCTCGCGACAGAAGTGTAAGCCGGTGTTCGAACGCGGTTGCCCAGATCGGGCTCGCGTCCAAGCTCCCGTCTCGACATCTGCCCAGTCAAATTGGTGCTCGAAGTGCGGAGGCGGCGGAAGCGTCCAACATTACTAACCACGCATTTTACTGGTGCTTCATAGGCTCATTGACTTGTGTGATTTATTCATTTGACTCATTAACTACATCTGAACACTGCGGTCCTTTCTGCGGTCCCGCCTACGTCTCTAGCTCGAAAGAAAGTTTCAAGCATAGAAGATCGTGCCGTGCACGAGACGAACCTTAAGGGCAATGTCTGCTGGGCATGACTAACTCGACACTAGACATCCTCCTGTTTTGTTCCTTGGTCGCTCTAAAGCAAACCTAAAAACCTTTCACCTATCAGCTGCATCACCATGGACATTAATTTCAGGCCCTTGTGCGGGACCTCAATCCGTTTGCGCTTGACTTTATAGACTGAATTGATTCCATGAAAAGCTACTTATCTTAATCTCTTCACTTTCTAAACAAGGTATATATCTCACTCGTCGCCGTATCTTTGGTTAGAAATCAATCCGGAGGATGGAGTACGTTTGAAGCCGTTCAAACTTCTATGGAATACTTCGTCTGGTAGCTTGACATCAATGTCGAACAGCTTAGACACTGTCACGCTTGCAGCACCTGGGGAACACACCCGCTTCTTCGTCATATCATCGAATGAAGAATGTTTTGCACTCTATCATGTCAAAAAAGACGGAGATGCTAGCCTTTGGGTTGATAGATTGGAAAAAATTCTATATTGTCAAGTAATGAAGCCCTTTAGATCCACTCACTGATTCTCCCTAGTGCCTACTTGTTGACTATCAAGAACGAGTACCCCAAAAGGTCAGAAAAGGGAACAGTAATTTACTATATGGAGATTTACGTTTCTGCCGTTTGCCGGAGGTCAATATTATGCTACGCAACCTAAAGAGTTGGATGTACTTGAACCAAAGCCTTTGTCTGCACAAGGGACCATTTTCTATGCATTTCCTTGATCAAAATTTGTGCTTCTAATGACGTCTCCCCATATTTGGAGCATGCGCTTTGTCTCTTCAAGTTTATTCAAAATTTCATCATAACAGTCCAATCCCATTGGCAACCTAAAAGGGATTTGCTTCCCCCAAGCAATACCCTCTCCACGAACGAGATCGACTACAGTCTCGACCAGCTTGACTGGATCACCTGGCTGCTTTCCGCTTTCACCAGAGATGGCAGCGACCAGGTTCTTAGAGTACTCAGCGTAGTCTGGAATGTTGCTCGTCGTTGGTTTCATGTTGCCGCTCGACAAAAGTTTGGTTCGGTAGCGGCCAGGTTCGACCAGCAGTGTTCTGATACCGAAGCTTGCGACCTCACCGCTCAGAGACTCAGCCCAGCCTTCCAACGCGAATTTTGAACCTGCGTAGGCGGAACAACCCGGGTGGCCGATCCACCCAGACAATGAACTTAAGAACAGAAGCGTTCCGGAGCGGCGCTGGCGAAAATGGGGCAAGACGGCTTGCGTTACCTTTATTGTGCCAAAGAGGTTTGTGTTGAACTGCGCTAGATAATCCTCATGCCTTTCAACGTGTCAATCTCTGAGCGAGACACTGCTTAGAACAAGAGAGTCGTACCTGAGATCCTCGACCAATCCGATTGTAACGTAAGCTGCGTTGTTGACGAGGACATCAATTCGGCCATGAATCGAAATTGCTTTCTCAATGGCACTGTTGATGCTTTGCACCTCGTCTGTGACATCCAGCCGCATAATTATGACTCCATCGACTTCAAGGTGTCTTATCTTGTCGAGATTACGTGCAGTCGCAATGACTTTGTCGCCTCGAGAAATGGCGCTGCGAACGAACTGCTCACCAAAGCCACTCGAGCAGCCGGTGATCAACCATACAAGGCTTGACATATCAAGAGAACGTTAGCGAAGTCTTTCTGTTGGACACTGGCTTGCCTTTATGTACTATGCGTCTTCTCGACTTAACTCCATGAAAAGCAGCGGCGTGTGGGGATGCGTACGGTGAAAGTGTCCTCCTACGCTTGCTAGCTATGCCCGAATTACTACCCATGCAAAAAAAAAAATCAAGTTTGCTTGTCATTTACCTGAATCGGTGTCTCGATTCGTCACTTTTGATGACGATGGAAAAGTCCGGCTGAGATTACACTTACAAATTGAACCGGCATTAATGAGTGCAAGACCCCTAATTCCGTTGTCACTGGAATCGCGATTCGACTTGAGGTGGTTGATCGTCGGACTTATGTCTAGTTCTCGACAAATGAGATCGGTTTCTTCCATTCGTTTACTACAGGAAAACGAAGTAATTCTTAGCTTACCAGGATATGCCTTGCGCCCTAATATTCTCTCGAAGCACATTGCATAGTATAACAAGACTTTCGTCTGGCTTGCTTTCTACATATTGCGACCAGGAAGAGATATCAAAAGAGTGAGAAAATGGCCAACAGGAGCTAGAGCTGGGGAGTGCAACCAGTGGAAAGGTTGTTATGGGCATCGCTGAGGCACAATTGAGTGGGTAACGTCTGCTAGGCGACCAGTGATGTCGTCAATTCTATAATCCTGAATCTCAATTACATACGTGACCCTTGTTCACCTTGCTTGGATTCTCATCCGGTGTATAGAATCATTTCACATAGTATCCCCATTGAGACCACATCCAGTACAAGCTGCTGCTCGCCACCACGACGGGTCCAGCCAAGCCAGCGCCCATGCGGGTGCTGCCAAAAACCAACCATTCAGTGAAGAAGTGGACCCACGCGACGCCATAGCTCCAAAAAGCAAGCTCATAAACCTGCGGGTTGCTTATATGGTACGCGGCGTACAGTCTGATCACGCTCGAGAGCAAAGTCCAGGTCCCGAAGGTACGCGCTGAGAGCGGCGTGACGGGCGAGGTCGCCGCGGCTGGAGTAGCGGCTTTGGCGGGCGCAGGACCACAGTATACCTTCTGGGTGGGCTTTAGGGAGACGTACGCTTGAACACTATTGAGGACGGAGACGAGCGACACCTACAATGGTTAGCAGCCAGTATCAAGATGCGGCGCGCAGGGGGTATATCAGGACATACGAACAGGAGCCACTTCGGAAGAAGCCCATCGTGCTGGGGAAGGTATCGCAGTAACGAGTCCATGATCAGAGCCTGTCTGACCTGCTGCCGCAGGGAGAGGTATGAGATGGCCTGAAAAGCGGCTCGTAGTGGTGCGGACACGCAATTGTAACCAGCGTCAGAGCTGTAGTTCCAAGAACAAGCTCCGTTCAGCAGCTGAAAGGCTCAGGGATCGTCAGGGTCCAGGCCAAATGTTGGGTTGTGCGTGCCTGCGTCAAACGAAATTGTCCATTGTACATTTGTCTGTGTTAAACTAAGCCTCCGATATATTGTCGTGCGCCAGGGAAAATCCCTCCCTCAACATCAGATTCAATCCCATCTTCGATCATCTATCGACCTCTCTGTCGTGTTGTGTCTGGCCTCTACCTACTGCTGTCCCGCCGCCGCAACCATGGCAATTCCCTACGTCGACGAGCTCGACTTCAACAATACCGAGACGAAGCTCGGTCTCTTCGTTCTCGCGCTGATCGGGGGCGTCGCGTTGAGTTATCAGCTGCTGCGCTGGGGGGGCTTTTTGCTGGGCACATTTGTGCTTCCAGGCGCTTCTGTACGCCCGCTCCTACGCCGACGTACTTACAGGCCGTCTTTGCTAACGTATCCTCTTCCAGCTTACCCGCTACGCCCCCAAAGGCAGCTATGCCGTCATCACGGGCGCCTCCGACGGCATCGGTAAAGAATTCGCCCTCCAGCTCGCGAAGAAGGGATACAACCTGCTCCTCATCTCGCGCACCCAGTCCAAGCTCGAGGCCCTCGCGGCGGACATCAAAAAGACGTACGGAGGCGTCGAGGTCTCCACTTTTGCCATGGACTTTGCCCAGAACAACGAGGCCGACTACACGCTGCTGGGCGAGCTGGTCAAGACGCTGGACGTGGGCATCCTGGTCAACAATGTCGGGCTCAGCCACAGCATTCCGGTCTCATTCCTGGAGACGAGCGACGAGGAGATGCGCGACATTGTGACGATCAACGTCACCGGCACGCTGCGCATCACCAAGCTGGTCGCGCCCAGGATGGTGGAGAAGAAGCGCGGCCTCATCCTGACCATGGCCTCCTTCGGCGGCGTCTTCCCCACCCCGTACCTCGCCACGTACTCCGGCTCCAAAGCTTTCCTGCAGCACTGGTCCGTCGCGCTGGCCGCGGAGCTGGCGCCTCACGGCGTGCACGTGCAAGTCATCCAGTCTCACCTGGTCGTGTCGGCCATGTCTAAGATCAGGAAGACGTCGCTGCTCGTTCCGAGCCCCAAGGCCTTCGTGCGCGCGGCGCTGGGCAAGATCGGCGTCAGGGCTGGCAGCCAGGACATTGCCTACACGAGCACGCCGTGGTGGAGCCACGCGTTGATGCAATGGGTCATCACCAACCTTGCCCCTGGCGGACAGATGGGAACATTTGTGCTGGGCAGGAACAAGGTCATGCATGAGCAGATTCGGAAGAGAGCGCTGAGGAAAGCGGAGAGGGAGGCGAAGAAGCAGTGAGCCTGACCGGACGGAGCGCACGAACTCTCATTGTGACTGTTTCGGCGTGTTCGAGACGAAAAGCAGTAGAAGCCATGTGAGAAACAGGTCAGAAAAGTTGTCTTCAGGACAGATGCATGTATTATTTACTTTCTACCAGTTGCTAATCATACTCCGTCCTGCATCAGGCCGCACCATACGCATATCAATTTCACCATCTTCCCCTCCCCCCCTCCCTCTTTTTTTTTTTTTTTTTTTTTTTAATAATAATATTTTCTCCTTTGTCTCTTCGTGATCGCGCGAGACAGCGATGCAGAAAGTATGGCGTCGGCTAGCCGTCGCCAGGCGAAACTTTTACCATCGCCTATCTTTGAATCGAGACCTTCCCGCTCGGGAATCACCTTGAGCGACACCGCGATCGCTCTGCATAACGTAGTCGCTTTGCCAACGAATTCTGTCCAACCGGTCGTCCACGACCGCCAAATCCGCATGAACCATCCTTTGCACCGAGCCTTTCCGTAGGTCCGCCCGTCGAGCATAAGTGAGGCAAGGGTGTGCGCATTCAAGGAGGAGACGGCTTGCTTGGCTTGCTTGTAGTTCAACTTTTGTCGACGAGCCTTGTCGACTCCATCTTCCATCCAACAGTCAAGCCCGGCTTGTGGACGTATCCCACCTGCGTCGCGTGAAAAAGACATTAGATTCCAAAAGGCCAGGTGGTCGTCGGTATTGCGACCACGCTGCTCCAGGGGTCCGATAGATGGGCTGACGAAAAGAAAACGAAAGTGGGAGAAGAAGAGCAGAAAGAGATTTGGACAACCGTTTCAAATACGCAGCACCTCTCGATCTTTTTTTTTTGTTTGCCATAACCCAGCCATGCCCACAAGACTGTTCTTTGAAGTATAGTATGTAAAAATAACAACAAAACTCCCAACTCGAACTCGACACCAAGCATCGATGGGGTATCTAAGAAGCCAAGGTCAAAAATTATATAGAAATAAAGCGAGAACCATAACTCGACAAACTGCAAACAAAACATCTCCAAGCTGCTGTCCACACAGAACGAATATACTCTGAACTCTGAGGGCCTGTCCGACCAACTGCCTCCCCTCGCCAGCATACTGGTATTCCTGATTTCCATTGTGCCAAGTGGCATAAAAGGAAGCTACTTTGCGGGCGTGTCAGGCACATCCCAGACGGTCTTGTTATCAACGGCTCCTTCATCCTGCTTAATCACAACCTGAGGATGTGTCTGGGACGGCGGCGGCGGCGCCGGTGCGGCAAACGGCAACGGGCCTGTACTGTTCCACGTCGGCAACACTGGCTGACTCTGCATTGGCGCAGGAACGCTCGAAGGTGCGGGTAGCCCATTGCCGTAGCTTGGGAAAAATGGCTCAGCGGGCGAGGATGTTGGCGCCACATCTGAGGACACCGATGTTGCCGATGTCATCGAGGGAGTTGGCGCCGGTTCGAGCTGAAACTGTCCAGTCATAGAGCCAAGGCCGCCAGTAGGTGCACCTGGAGCAGTGGCGGTCTGTGTCTGATGGACCTGGAAAGCTCCCGTACCAGGTATTTCAGGGGTGAGGTCGGAAATAGGAGACTTTGTTTTAGTCGTAACGTTAGGTGTTTTCTTCACGACGGTTGCGGCAGTGCTAGTAGCGGCAGTTGCAGCTTTGGATGGTCGGACGGCCTTTTTAGGTTCCACAGCAGGTTTTCTCGCCGTAGTTGTAGCAGATCTTGCCGTCGTTGGGGCTGACGACCCTGTGCGCGCCTTTTGCCTGGCCAAATACTCCTCGTCGGAGGGCATGGTGATCTTGAGCCTCTGCGTCTTCGCAGTAAGCGCGTCAAGGTCTCCGTTTGCACTCCTGCTGCTATTTTCGCGGGGAGGTCCAACGGGTCTCTGCATGCCAGAAGCGGCTGGCTTTGTTGTCGACATCGTCGTCATTGTCGAGGGCGGTGCCCTGGTCTTTTTAACCTGCACGCCATTTCCACTACTGCTGTTGGTGGTCAATTTTGGCCTTACGGCGGCAGCAGCAGTGGTGGTGCTTGGAGCCGCGCTGAGGTTGCTGACTGTCGACGCAATACTGGACCTTCTTCTCGGGCGTTCGGCTGCCATCTTCGCCGTGCCGTTGGGGCCGGTGCTCGCAATCTCGTTTGCAGCAATCGTGCGTCTTCGATCCGCACCTACCTTTGAAACAACGCGTCTCGGCTCTGCCTGCTCAGGAATGGGTGTGGGCGACGGCTTAGGAGGGGCTCCGCGCTTCTCGCGCAGCTGGCGTCCTCCGGCTGCAGGTGCGGTAGGCACAGTCGCAAGCCCGACAGTGGACGCGCGCTCTTTCTTGATTTTCGGCACCGCAAGCTCTGCGGCAGTATGGCTCTTTGTCTGGCGATTTGGGATGAGCAGTTTGCAGAGTTCTTCGGCCGCGACAGTCCAGTGTACAGCAGGTGGAGGTGGTGTTGCTGGCCGCGAGGGTGCAGCTGACGCAGGAAGACGATTGAACTGCGTGGAGGACTTGCGCCGTAGCGTAGATGGGTCCACAACCTTCATCTTGGATGCCTGAGTGGGAGATGCGAAGTTGTTGGATCGACCTGACTTGACAGCCTCTAAAGCGGGCATCTGCGGGGCGGGGTTGAGAATCTCGACAAGCGCATCTAGATGCTCTGAGGTCCACCACTCGGCGTTGTAGCGCAGCTGGAGCGAGGCATCGTCGATGCCCGACAGCTGGCCTGTGCCGGGGATGCCACTCAGGCCGCTGAGCCCGGAGCCGCTGACGGTGAGGCGGGCCATCTGATCCGCAAGACCGTTAGCGGGCTGACGCTCTGAAGCAGCCGCTGCCGTAGCCGCGACGTATTGTCCGTGGCAGAGCCCACTAATATGACTGAGAACGCCACTGATGAGGGCCTTGTCGCTGTATCCGCCCTCTAGAACGCTGATGACCCGGCCGTCTACGCCAGTGCCCTCCTCCTGAGCGAGCGCAACTATGTCGTGCGTGAAACGCGCATAGAACTCGGTTGGAACGTTCACACTGTGCCTTTGCATTCCGGCACCCTCGTGCTCAGACGCATCGAAGCCAGCGGAGATGAAGATAGCGCCTTTTGGAGCGGGCAGATTTGGATTAGCACGTAGGCGGGCCGTATGGTGCTTCAGGAAGAGGCGGGCCTTGTCCAACACAGCGAGGTACTTGGTCTCATAAAGGTGCCAAAACTCAGACTCGGTCTTCCACGGCTGGAGATGCACGTTCCAGATGGACTGGTTGTGAGCGTTGTCAATGCAGATGCTGGCGTTGGTGATCTTGTCGGGCTCGCCGTTCTCGCACGGGTACGAGTTGATATCATGGATACTGTAGTAGCCAATGGCTGTGCGTTTGATGGCGGGCGTGTTCTTGGGCATGCTCGCGACCTTGGCGTTGTGGTCCCACGTGATGGCCTGCGAGCCGTCGCCGTGGTGCAGATCAAAGTCAATAATGGCGGCATGGGTGAGCTGATGCTCCCGCACGGCGTGCTGGATGCCCACGTGCACGTTGTTCAGCCAGCAAAAGCCAGAGGGGAAGTCGGCGGAGCAGTGATGGCCAGGGGGTCGAATGCAAACAAAGGCCTGAGAAGGTCCGGTGCCACTTGCTGTGCCTGTGAAGACGGCATCGACGCCCTCGCAAACGCCGCCAAGGGCGCCCTCGAAGGCAGCGAGTGACTCCGGACAGAGGTACAGGTCTCCGCTGTGGAAGACGGGCTTGTTCTTCTGGGACGGGTCATGCGGCCGCTCTGTCTCTCGACCTGTAGTGGCCAGCTTCTCTGCCGCCGCATCGCACATGACCCTTAGCTCGTCCATCCACTTTGTGCCGTGCACGTGGGTGACGGCTGGCGCGTCGATGGGCAGCGTGCGGGCAGTCCTGTGGATCTTGAAGGGCACATGAGGCGGCGGGCGCAGGCGCGGGTCTGGGGCATAGCGGCCTTCGTTGTGTCGTTCGCCCAGCCTGACATAGGCGGCGGAAATGCCCATAGTGCTCGCCTCGATGCGCTCCGGTCTCTCCACGATCAGGCCCAGGGTGGCCTTGGTGGTCTTGGGACGCGCAAAGCGGTGGCCATAGCAGGCCTCGTGCAAGATCACGACGGTGTTCACGGCGGCCTCGGCGCTGTCATGGCTTTCCAGCTCCTGCCTGAACCAGTCCCTTGCGATGGTGTTTTCCGTGACCGGGTCCTCCTCGACGGCGGGAGCCAGGGGGGAGTTGGGGTTGAGCTGCGACGAGGACCGTCTGTTGACCAGCCTGGTGGGCGTAAGAGGGCTGTTGCCGACGTTGCCGTTGTTGATGCTGTTGTTCGAGCCGTCGCCGCGCAAAGACGAAGTGGACGACTTGCGGAACAGGGCGGGCGACGCAGAGCGCCTGTCGGACTGCAGGCTCAAAGAGGAGGAGGCCCTGCGCAGCTGAGGGTTGGGCGAGGGCCGCGGCGTCGTCATGGCGGGAACGACTACTTCGAGACGCGGTGATCTTAGTGCTGGCGACGAGGGTGGCCGTGGTGCTTGGGACGGGTCTTGTCGCGAAGCATTGGGGGCGCCTGCGAAGTTGGCCGTCAGGCGGGCGGCGGAGGTTGTGGCCGTGGTTGTGGCGCTGTATGTCGCGCCCGCCGCAGTGGTGCGACGGCCGTGGGCGAGAACGGGAGGGATCGACGGCTGAGGGCGCGGCGGCGGCGGTGGTTGTGGTGGTGGTGGCAATGACGGAGCGTAGGCCATGATGGAGACGACGGCACGAGCAGTGTTTGGCCTTCTTGCGCGGCGCCCACACGCGCTCTCACGTCACGTACACACAACCACGCACGGCAGAGACGACGCGATCACGCAGCAAAGACGTCGTGGTGAGGTCGACTTGCGCGATGGGATAGCCCGTCTGACAGCGTCCGTGGCCGCACGCCGGTCCGCTGTAGACGACTTGTTGCCTCGTGTTTCTTTTCCTTTTCTTTTTCTGTGTCTGCGTCGTCAGGAGTCTGCTCCCGGCATGAGATCACTTCGCGTCCATAGCGTCTTCGCCGGCTGCGCGTGAGGATGCGCCGCACAGCCAATCGAATATCCCCTCAGCCTTGCTTCGCCCTTCCCACATCCGCGCGACCCATGAAGCGGTGGTGTGCTGGAGATTGGGGATTGGAATCGTCGCGCATCGGCAGCCGAAGACCAGCTTTGCGTCCGTCTCTGCTCGTTGGCCGCGCCAGAAACAGCAACACTATTTCCTGCCTTTCCCGGTGTGTTCTCAGCACGACGAACTTGAACGAGGAAATCTCCAGTGGAGAACGGAGCAAGGGAGCCTGTCGATTTGTACGGTGCTAGATAACACCGCCCGTGGTCACTCTGGACCAGCGTTGATGCAGTGTGTTCCTACGCCAATGGATCGTGAAGTCAACAAACCGCCAACAAAGAACGCAGATCGCGTTGCCAATTCTGTGTCTGGGAGCGTTGCCGTGCTGGGCCAACGACGACCTGGAGATGGCATCGACGACATGACCACTCAACACCATTGATATTCCGAACGCCCCGTTGATGCAAGGCCCAGCAGTCGCCGGTGCATGCCAGGCGAGCCTCGCGCTGTGCTGATGGCTGGCGGCAATCCAGACACATCATCTCCAACAAACACTCAGATCGACGCCGTAAACTCAGCTTGATTGCACGCATATGGGCTGGCAACGGCAAAACGTCGACATCCTAGCCAACCTTTGATCACACCAGTGCGTCCCCGCTCGCTCCACAGAGCGGAGGAACCCATCTCCATCGTCCTCGTCGTCCGTAGTCTTGGCTCGTCAACTGTCTCTCGTGCTCTCATGTCCCTGGCAGCGTTCATACTCGACCTTGTCCGGCGTGCATTAGCGTCTCGGTGCTCTGATGACTTCCGCCACCGGTGGGGATCTGCCAGAGCTTGAGACGGCCTCGTCAATGATAGGATGC
This sequence comes from Verruconis gallopava, assembly GCF_000836295.1. NCBI lineage: Eukaryota > Fungi > Ascomycota > Dothideomycetes > Venturiales > Sympoventuriaceae > Verruconis > Verruconis gallopava. The sequence continues at coordinate 848,596 of NW_015622144.1, read as the reverse complement.
CGCAGTGGAGCTGGCAAATGTCCGCTGCGGAGACCGAGACGACGCCGAAGCATCAAGCGGCTCAGATCATGCGGGCAGGGATGGGGGAGGCCTTGACGGGTGGAATTCCATCCTGGCTTCAGCATCACATGTGGTCATCTTTGGCCCTTTTATTTTTTCGCCTCCCCTTTGAAGGCAGCAGAGCTCGCCTCATTGATTTCTGGGCCGTATGATAGGTGGACGACGCCAGAAAGGCGAGGAGCGGAAACCAAACGCCAATCAACGTCATGGGCCTGGGCCGGATTTTTTCGCTTGAGCTTTGGGGCGACGAGTGATGGATCCTGACGGCGACACCGCCAGCGCCCGCAAAACGACCACTCGTCACGTCACAACGCAGCTCTGCACTGCACTGCGCTGCACAACTCAACGCTGCTCTGCATTCGCACCGTACTCCTCGTCCTATTCGCCCTCACGCCGACACGCGCTCGCACCTGACCGACCAACGGCCGTTCTTGCAGCAAACAGGCATCCGCTCTGCCCGCCCAGTTACTGCGACGGCGAAGAGGACGTGCCTCTCAACGCCTTATATTGCTCCTTCTCCACCTTCACAGCCTACACTACGCACCCACACACACACGCTTGCCACTCGCAGATAGCAGCCTACACATACGCCTCCCACGCAGTAGTGATCACCGACAGCGGCGGCCGTCTTGTCCTCGTCCGCTTTCCTACCACGCCCCTCACGTTAGACCGCCCCGAGTGCCGCCATACCTGCGCCCTGCAAACTGTGCACACTCAGCCTCGCGTGTGCTCCGGCGTGCCTTTGACACCGCAAAGAGATTGAAAGACAGAAGGACGCGCGGAGCAGACATCATCCGCCGCGCCTGCAACCCCCCTCCCAAGAAGGCCACCACTCGAGCATGAGTGCGGGCGCTTGGCCTTCAGGCACGCTACTATGACAGTAGACAACTATTGGTATGTTGCACTGCCTTGGCGCATCCTTAATACCCAGTACGCCGTGCAGAGATCATACTGACTGCCACCAAGCACGCGAGAGACGGACGCCTTTGTGCTCAAGCATGTCAAATACTACCCAGAGAAGATCCCCATAACGTACGTCTCCCAAACCAAACCCCCTTCACTTGCATCCTCCAGCTCACCCTGACGGCCCGCAGGCACTGGCAGCTGCGTCACTTCATCACCAACCCCGAACCTGACATCCTCTACTATGCCTCGTCGCGGGATATTTTCGCCCTCGACACCTCCACCGGCGTCCGCACTCACATCACATGTCTTCCCTTCTGGGCCCGATGCACTGCCGCCGGCTACGGGTATATATGCGTGGGCGGCGGCGACAGCGGCCAATTCGCCGTCGTCACCCTCAACCACACCAACACGCTGTCCAATCTGGACGCCTTGAACTGGGGCCAACGGCCTCGCCCGCCCAGTGTCCAAGTCGAGCAGGCCGGCCGCGAGATTGTCAACTCTATATCAATTCACAAGCTGGAGGGAAACGATGAGGCTGGTACGCTCGACGATGTTGTCGCTGTTATAACAAACAACGACAAGAAAATTCGCATCTTCTCGCTCACACAGCACGCACAAAACACAGTGCTGGAGCTTCCTTTCGCCGTCAACCACGCGACCATCTCACCTGATGGCCGAATTCTCGTTGCTGTGGGCGACTACCAGCAGGCCTATTTCTATGAGCGTTCCGAGCTGCCTCTCTCGCCAAGCGACTCCAAGTCCCACCGATATGCCTCGGAACGCAGCTCGTGGGAGCTGATTACTTTTGTCACACTCCATGTGCCCAAGACCATCGCGGCCACCGGCTACTTCACCACGGCCTGGTCGCCGTCTGGCAACCTGTGTGCCGTCGCTTCTGAGTGCGGCTACGTCAGTGTGATCGACATAGAGGCCCTGCACTTTTTTGAGAACGCGGAAGATGCAATCGTTGTCGTTGTGCCCTCAACACGGCCGGAGAACGTTCATCCCAGTGGTGCCATCCCTGGCGCAGTCCGTACCATGCTATTCGCCCCACATCCGTGGGATCTTCTCATCTGGGCGGAGGATCAGGGCAGGGTCTGTCTGGCTGATTTAAGGTCGGGGCTAAGAACCGTGCAGGTCTTGCTGTTAGATCCAGCTCATGAGGGTTACGAACGTGTCGACATGGACGTCAACACATCCGACTCGTTCTCAAGACGCGGGGATCCGGAATTGGAAAGAGAATACGTCCGGAACTTCAGGACGTACCGACTGCTTCTTACGGATGACGTTGCCGATCCATCTCTTGAAATCGACAACGAACTGGTTCTGACGGACTCGCGCGCCCTGGCCGAGGGACGTAGTCTGGCCCGGGCGGCGCTTCGGCTGGCGGATGACACGCAGCTGACCAGAAGGGAGCGTGAACTCCTCGAGTCGCTGCGGATGGCTGCTCAACCGGACGAAAGATCGAGCCTGGGCTCAACGACGCGAAGCTTACACTACTCCGAGCTGGCCAACGAGTCCCGACGATCCACAGCTGCGCAGTCTTCCCTCTTCGCGCAGGACTTTCCAGCGCTGGCCCGACAGAACGAAGAAACGAGCGCGTCAACAAGCACTCTTCCAGCCACCTTTCGTATCATGCGGGATTTCATGCGCGACCGTACGGATGAGCACTCCAACGCATCCACACCCACGCAACGGCGCTCGCTTGCCGCCAGCCGTGCTGCCGAGCTCGAAGACGCGCTGGCAGAGTCGGCAGCAAATGCCTCCAATGACGCCCAGGCACCCACCTCGTCTGAGAGAGGCACACTCTATCAGATCGATCTGTCCCGCTCGTCGGCCTCTCGACTGCTAAGCACACTCCGTGCCTCACCTCACGCCACGTCCAACCCGACGTCCAACACTGCGTCCAACAGCGCCGCCAACACCGCCACCAATGCCGCACCTGCAGCTACCACAAACGCTCTCGACCCAGCCGACACTCGGCGACGTCGTGCCTTACTCCGGGCCCGAGAAAGTGCTCTCGCCTCGGAATCGAACGGGACCGGTGCAAATGCCACGACACGAACATCTGCGGCCGAGACCGCCGCAAGGTATCATGCCCGTTTGGGCAACTTCTTCACGAGAGGCGACTACTACGATCCTGCTTTTGGCCTGAGGACCGCTGGCTTGGCCATGAGCAGGGATGGGCGGAAGCTTTGGGCTGCATGTGACGAGGGCATCTTCGAATTTCAGATCAACGTCCGTGAGAGGATGAGCATGGCCGCCATGGATTTCAAATAGTACCTCTTCGATTTCACCGGCGGTCTACCATGTATATATCTGTCTTGTTTTTTTCTCTTCGGCTTGTTTTATTTTACGAAACATCTTCATAAGGAGGCGGCTCTTGCTTTTGCCATGGAAGGACATTGGGCTGCCTTTTCTCTCTCTCACTCTTTCACTATTTGAACGCTGTCGCTCACGGATTGTTGGCAAGGCTACCTCTTCATCCTTCTTTCGCATGGTGTTTCGGGATAATGGGAAGGATAATGGGTTCTTGGGCATTGCTTGGATCGACTTGTGTTTACTTCTCTGTCATTTGGATGCTGCAAGTGGACTTTGCTCGTCTTCATTCCTACGTGAGAGCTTATACATGTATGAGTGCTGTATTCCTTTTTTTTAATTAACATGAAAAAAAAAAAAAAATAAATACCGGCGGTGCCACTCAGATGGTCAAAAGCATAGTGGCGGATCCTCTCTTTCTATCATTTCTAGACGTTCCCGCCTCATTTTTTTTTTGGTGTCTTGCCTTCGTATGTGAAAGCAGATATGGATTCTTGGACATGGCCCTCTACGCCCCGTTTCGTTTTGAACAAGCTCGGGCAAAGTTCATTTGATATCTGTACTGACCGTTCCCGTCCCACGATGTGCGCGAACTGATGGGTGAATGATGATTTTTGGCGTCTACCGTAATCAGAGGATGCGTCTTGAAGAGACAGAGTCTAGTCGCTGGCCCTGTACTTCTCTCTGTACTCCTCGAGCCGCTTCAGATCCTCTTGGGAGCCCATTGCACGCAACGACTCGACGACGTCGTCCAGGGTCAGGATCGCGACGACGGGCACGCCAAACTCCTCCCTCACCTGGCCGATGGCGCTCCGGCGCGGGGCCGCCTCGTCCTCTCCGTCCTTGGCCGGCGTCTTCTCCAGGCGGTCAAACGCCACGGCTATGCCGACCAGGTGACCGCCCTCGCGGCGGATGATGTCGATGGCCTCGCGGATGGCCGTGCCGGCGGTGATGACGTCGTCGACGATGACGACGCGCTTTCCGGCCAGGCCGGCGCCGACGATGCTGCCGCCCTCGCCGTGGTCCTTGGCCTCCTTCCTGTTGAAGCTGTAGCTCACCGCCCCGAAGCGCGCCCCGTCCAGCTGCGCCAGCTTGTCCACCGCCCCGACCGCCAGCGGGATCCCCTTGTACGCCGGGCCGAAGACAACCTCGAACTCCCACCCGGTCGCCGCCAGCGTGTGCGCGTTCGCCGCCGAGATCGCGCCCAGCAGGTCCGCGCGGTGGAACAGGCCCGCGTTGAAGAAGTACGGCGACTGCCGCCCGGACTTGAGCGTGAACGTCCCGAAGCGCAGCGCCTGCGCCGCGATGCACTTTTGCAGAAACTCCGTCTTGTAGCTCGGCATCGGGCTCGCCATCGTTGAAGCTTTTCTTTCCTCTTTTTTCCTCCCTTTCTTTCGTCCTTTCTTTGCCCTTGTCGTTTTTTGTTCTCGTTTTTATTTCCTTTTCTTCAACCTTGGCAGTTTTCTTCTTCTCCTTTCCTCAGGCCCGCTATCTCGTTTCTTAACACAATAAAAAAACCCGCCCGCAGTCCTCCTTTTGTTCCTTTCTCGCTCTTGGTCTTCCCTCTCAAACCTTCCCTTTTCGCGGTGGAAGAGGGTCGGAACAATGGGGTCAAAGACGAGTGCCTCCGGTCAAGGAATTGCTTCCCTCTTAGCCCAAGCCGCGTACGGAATTCTTTTGCAGAATTTGTGAAATGGTGACGCTGAAGTACCTTCTTTGTACGAGCTCTCGGGCAAGGGTAAAAAAAATTTGCCGATGTCGGCGGCTATGACAATAGTTGTAAGCTACGGTGGAGAAGTTGGGACGGGTTCGTGAGTTTGTAAGGTCCTTAGCATGGCATTGTACCTCGAACATGCGATCAATTGTCGATCCGACGACAGCTGGGTCGAACCTTGTGCTGACCTTTCTTGGAACAACGGTCAGAAGCCAGAAAGGGTTTCTTTGTTGACTCACCCAATTCGGAGAATTGCTACATTCTACATCCATACCAGTTCTTCGTCATTGATCCAGCTTCGAAGGACTCGCGACGCCAGCTCGATCCGAGCTAGCAAGATCTCTCGCTGGGTCCGGGGAGCGTGTAGAACAGGTTTCAAACCAGTGTAGCAAGAAGTGGTATTCGTGAATCAAAACTTGGCCGTCACACAGTGGTCAAAGTCATTGGTGTACTTGACGGATGGTCTTTCCATCTACGCCTTAGCATTCATGTTGAATCCACCTCAAGGCGCCTTATGCTCTATTCATAAGCTTTCTATGTTTGCGAGTTGAACATGCCAGCGCCATAACTCATCTCGTCACAACCTTGAAATTCAAACCACCCGTGGAGGACCGCCCGTTGAGGGCAAATTACTCTTTAAAGCTGGAAAAGCAGTTTCGCGACCCATCCCTCAAGAACTTCCGTTTGCGTGGCTCTTTTTCGCCCTCACCATCCACGTCAAAAGATCCACTTTGGTGACTACAGCCACAGGCTTTAATGATCCGTCTGCTTGCTTCTCCGTCACAATCGCCGCGCTATTCCACTCGAAGAACCTGCTTAGAGCGCTAAGAGGCGTGTCTTTCGTGATTTCTACAAAGCCTTTGCGCTTGGGTCTCTTTGCGCTCTCGCCCAGCTGCTGGGACGCCGCCCCCTTCGTCAAGACTAAAGATGTGTCCGTCGGGTCCGTTGTGACCTCGCTTAGATGCGTGAAGTCGAACATGACCTTCTTGACAGGGTCTTCTGGTGAGGCGCGGTTGCTGGAAATGTAGGAGAGGAGGTTGCCCAAGGTGACGAGTCCGACGAGTCGATTCGGCTGAGAGGATGAGGAGACGGGCAGTTGGTCGAAGCCCTTGTCACGCAGCACCTCGATCGCATCTGCGCAGGTTTGGTCTGAGCTGATTGTCGTCACAGGCTTAAGCCGCAGCGAGGCAATCGTGGCACCCGCGAACGGATCCTTGGCACGCAACGTTGGAGACGACGGCTCTGCCGGTGTAACAGGCGGGGTCGGGGGTAGGAGGTCGTTGGCGGCAAGCCAGTCGTCGTCGACAAATTTGCTCAGGTAGCTGCGAATAGAGTCCGGAAGCACGACGACTACGACGTCGTCTGGCTTAACGTCCATCTCTTTGACTGCTTTCACCATCGCTGCCATCGCGCTGCCGCTGCTGCCTCCAACCAGCAAGCCCTCCTCGGCAATCAATCTCCGCGCATACATGAAAGACTCTCTGTCTTCGGTCTTGTACCATTTGTCGACAATCTTCTGGTCCAGCACGTCTGGGATGAAGTCGTATCCTATTCCCTCAACTTTGTACGGCTGGTTCTTGAACTGCTCGTTCAGCTGGGCAGGCAGAGCCAGGATGCTCCCTTGTGGATCTGCAGCCACAATCTTGACGTCCTTGTTATGCTTCTTCAAGCCCCTCGCAATGCCCGTGATGGTGCCTCCCGTGCCTGCTCCTGCGACCAGCATCTTTACCTTGCCCTCCGTCTGCTCCCAAATCTCCTCTGCGGTTCCGTACTCGTGCGCCAGAGGGTTGTCCGGGTTTCCATACTGGTCCAAGATGTGCGCGTTCGGAAGTTCTTTCTGTAACCGCTTTGCAACGCCAATATGGCTCTCGGGGCTGTCAAAGGCCGCAGCGGTGGGCGTGCGAATGATCTCCGCTCCCAGCGCCCTCAGCACGGCAACCTTCTCGGGACTCATCTTCTCCGGCAACGTGATTATGGTCTTGTACCCTTTTACGGCCCCTACCAACGCTAATCCAATTCCCGTGTTTCCACTTGTCGGCTCGATCAGCGTGTCGCCGGGCTTGATGCGTCCCGAGCGCTCCGCCTCCTCGATCATGCGCAGCGCGATGCGATCTTTGACGCTGCCACCGGCATTGAACATTTCGAGCTTTGCGTACACGGGACATTGTATGCCTAGAGACTGAGGGATCTTGTTCAGGCGTACGAGGGGCGTGTTGCCGATTTGCTGGGTGATCGAATCCATGACCACTGGTGGGATCCTGGGCTTCGTCTTGGTGGACATGTCTGTTTGAGATTCCTTACAAATGAACGCGAAGAAGTAAGTAGAGCTTCTCCCTCCAGCACACCGCCAAGTAAGGATTTCCGTGTCAATTGAAGGCAGGTGCAAGAAAAGAGATATGTAGGGAGGTTGGAAAAGTCACCGTGAAAGCGGTGTCATCGTAACTTTGCAATGCGCAAATCGTTCCGCGTATAACCGCGTTCAGCCCATACTTAATACGACAATGAGATTGCAATTCAAACGTCACCTATTCTGAGCATAACTTTGCACGCGCGAAGATAAAAGTTGTGAGCGCTCCAGCCTCAACAGCAGCTTTCTCCACAAAGTCTTTCTAAGCTGCAAAGGAGCGACATACCTACTTACTTGAGGTACGGTCATGCATTCGAGCTAGTACGCTTATTGTGGTCGCGTTCAAAGCAACGTCTGGATTTCAGCTACCCACTATGCACATGTGTTTCCAATAGGATAATCCGTCGCCCAGAAGCCACGAAGGCGAAGAAAAGTGAGAAAAGGCCTTTGCCAGTGCAAACCATGTTGAAACGCCACGCATTCGCCGAAGAACGAAGAGATTTAAAATGCCCCAAATGCTCGCGCCAGAGCGCTCGCCTCACAATAGCACACTCTATTGCCTGATGTACAATGCAAATTTTACATCCAGGATTCAAAGCTCCACCTTGTCAGCTTTATGCTGATTCTTCTGCGTGTCGCCGGAGAAGAGCCATCTTAATCACCTGTGAAACCAGACATCGGCAGTGAGGCAGGTAATCTTTTCCTTGTCCTTAGTGTACACGTCTGCGAGCACTGAATACTTGCCCTGGATAATATTAAGTCAGTTTCATATTTGTAAACACGATGCACAATTCAATCGGGCTGGAGACATGCGTACAGGTGGTATTTGTGCCGGCAGGTCGACTTCCTTCGTCAGAGTCAAGTCACCCGCTTTCAGTGGACATTCCAATTCGACGTTCTTGACTTGATCGCAGAGGTCCGCTTCCTGGTTTATAAGCGTGATAAGACCGAACTTGACTTGCAGGTGAACTTTAGCGCCCGGCTCGATGTCTTTGTGTAGGGTGCCCGATGCGACAATCGAGAGTTTCTTGCCACTGTAGAGTGCTGTTAGTCCGCGGCCGTCTCGCAACGGGAGAAGAGTGGTGTAGAGAGGCCCGCCACCGGCTGCACGGTGTCCAAACGCAGTGTGCTTGCTATTTGGAAACCACGCGGCCTGATAAGGACAAACCCATGTCGCCGAGAGCGCTTGACTTACGCCTCTGGTGGATTGGGATCCAAGTCAACGTTGTCGATGGTCAAGATATTGTCCGTTGGATCTTCGCAGAACAACAGTGGGTTCGAACCGGGAACCTGCAAGTCCTCTGAGAGACGGATCTGGTCGCCGTTGGAAGAGCTCCAGCCGAGTGCAGCAGAAGCCGCAGTGACGTAGGCTATGGTCGACAACAGCACGGAAAGCTTCATTGCGGGCAGCGGCTGTTCTTCTTTCGTAGCCTGTATGAGGGACGGGTCGCGAGGGTATGCGAAGCTGGAGAGCGGAAGCAAGAAGAGGTGTTGGGAGGCGGGAAGAAGAGGCCCAGGCAAGGCCGAACGGGCGGGCGGTGACGTTCTGTTGTGGCTCGTGATCTGGACTGGTGGCCGGGCTTGTTGGACGGCCAGGACTAGCACGGGGGTACCAACTCATGCTCTCAGCCTGTTCAACCCCGCCCCCCGCCAGCACAAGTCTTCGACGACGTTTATCAATCTGCGCCCGCACGCATGCGGCTGCGACTGCCACTGCTTGGATTCCAGATCGACTGGCAAGAATGGAACAGATTCTGGAGCCACGAAAGATGTCTTCAACGCTGAGAGGGGCTTTGTTAGTGAAAGGAAGGCCACGGCACAGTCTACAGACGAGCCATAACATTTGCCTTTCTACCTAACAATTTGTGCCGTTGTCGCACAAGACGACGAGGTTTAGACCTCGTGCTATGACCCCCCGGCACGATATTCAAGGTTGACTGATATGGCGCACAATATTCTTCGTGCCACCTGACTGCTGATTCCACTGCCTGCGAAATGCGAGGGAAGACGTAAATACGCAAGCGCTTTCCTTTGCAGGCCTTTAAAATCGCCCCGCCAACAAAAACGGATGATCGTAGCCTTTAGGCCGATGCCGATGGTAGATCCAAATCTGAATGTCAAATGTTTGTTGTTCATCAATAGCTAGAGGGGCCAAGCTTTGACCAAGAAACGAAGCCTCTTCCCTTCCATTGACATGCGCTGTCGTGTGGCCAAGGGAACAGACCTGGGACCCTTCGCGACCCAGTCCCAGCCTTTGACAAGCCATATTTACACGGAATAGCAGAAAGCATTGAAATTATGGATGAGGACGGGATCCGGCTGAAGCTGTACAAGCGTTTGTACAGAGACTGAGGCACCTACGCTAGAACACTTCGTAGATCATTCGAATGTTTGCCAGCGGACAGTACTGGCCTACCTGTCAAAGGAACATCTCGAGTGGTCTTGAACTTTTCCGTAGAGTTCTTTGTCGCTGACGAGTGGGAACTTCAAGAGACCCCGTATTTGAACTAGCGCTAGTCTCATAAGTATGCGTATTTTCAAACCGGCTACGAATCATACCAAAAGCAGAGGATGTGCAAGAAATGGTGGAATTTTTCGAGTATTACTTTTTATTCTTTGCGATTCATCCTGTCCTGACATTATTTCAAAGTTCGCCGTATCTGATTCAGTCTCTGAGGCCTGGATAATTTGGAGCTAAGGAGCTCTTTGGTTCGGTGTTATCACCTTGATGATAGTCACGTTGAGCATGACGCTTAACTCTATTATACTAGGTTACTTCAAGACTCAAGCTTTGTTTTTGTCCGTGTTAAGCTCGAAACTTGGCTCGACGTCAATCACTCAGCGCAAGGCATAGAGGGTATATGCGATCCGAAGAAACAAAAATGGCCGAACGAATGGCTGTTGTACAAGGGATGCTTCAATATTCAAGGTCCTGGCCGTACCCAATGGTTCTCGAGCTCTTGTGCGGGGAGAGACTCGGGCTCTCCGCTACATTAGGGTAAGGATTGCCTGGAAGAATGCATTCCGCCAGAACTGAGGGAACGCAGCGCCGAGATCTTCGTGGATCCGTATTTTGACTACGGAGGCGTCAGCGCGAGCCTTTTCTGGAATGGCAGGACCGAGGAAGATATCAAGCCGTCTGACGGTCTCTCGGGTACGGCACGACCCTCAACTTTCACAAGGACTGGGCATTCCATACGGTAAGTGGCGACACGCATCTTTCGACATTGGCAATTCTGTCACCGCTCAGTTCGCGGACGGCTCAACGGTGGCCGGTTCAATGCTCATCGGCTGCGAAGGAGCCCGTGAGGAGACGCGAGAATGCGTCGCAGGGTCTGAAGCCGCGAAGGGCTTCGAATCTGACTACACGATGATGAACGCTGGGTCCCGTCTACCCGCACCAACTGCGCTAGCTTTGCGTGGGGAGAATCCTATGGTATCGCGTGCCATTCCCTCTCAAGCGTTCAAGCAGGGAGATGTTGTACAGGTGGATTCAGGATGGAGTTTGGGCTCCCGTGCGGATCTCAAGAGGAACAATCGTGACGGCAGGATCACGCTTGCGGGCGGCGCCGCACACAGCAGTACGTTCACCACCAAGTGACCTCTCATCTTTTGCCAGATACATGCTCACTGCAGGGTTAGCGGTGCCACAGCCGAAGCCAAGGATTTGAATAACACTGTTTGCGACGCCGCCCATCTTGTTGATGCGGTGATAAAGGCGGTTCGTGGCGATCAGGTGCTGTCTAAAGCCGACCAGGAATACGAAGGCGAGTTGCGGCCGCGCGGCGAGGCATGTCAAAAGTTGTCGTATCAGCAGACGGTTTTGATGCGTGAGGATGCTTGAGGGACGCTTCACCGAATCTGCACTGTTCAGGATCGGGTTAAACAAGAAACGCAGAATATACACAGGCCGTATGAGGCAGAAGAGGGCCAAGTTACCGTCGCTCCGAGCATGCCGCCATAGAACGAGGTTGAAAGTCGAATCACGTGATATCCAGATGCGTTAGACAAGCGCAGTACTCGAAATTGGACTAACTTATGTGTGGTATCGTCATAATTCACTAGTTGATCGCTGCGGCTGGATGAAGACTGGAGACGATGTACTTCATCTGCTTCCTCATGCTTCACAATGCGCCATGCCCGTAGCGGACATGATTAACAGATCACGGAAAAAGTCAGACGAGGATTTTCGTACGTGGTTTTAAGGCGCGCTCCTGGTGCTGGCTCAGCCTGGCCGGTGGGGCGGACGCCGTACCCGCCTGGACCAAAAATACTTCGGGCCGCTGATTCTCCTGTTGGACACCTTCACAAGATTCGACGCATGTCTATGTGATTTCCAATAGCGCGCTGAACGGTGTGGTAACGCCCGAAATGTGTGCCTCTCGCCCTGCGGCCACAATCTGGACTGCATAAGCTTAAACACGGGCGACTTAGCTGCATTCCAGGATTGTTCGAGCCCGTCGAATCGGTCTTTACCTTGATCCACTGGCGCTGTCTGGCGATCACGGGCTGACGAGCCTCCACGGTATCTTTCGCGGGGCCCGCTTGTTGAATACGGGTTCGTGGCGCATGCGCTTTGACATTCGGCTTCTCCACGAGCCGGTCGGCGTCTCTTTTGGAAAGGAAGGCATCCGACGATCGATGGCTAGAGGAATGCATTTTGGGATGGACCTTCGGATGGATTGTTATCGGGGCGAGGGCGAGGGCGTATCAGAATGTGTGTGTGTGTGTGTGCCAAAGCGAGCTCAACAGGCATGCATGGCAGATCCCAGGCCGTGATGACGCAGGCGAAGACCATTCGCCGCTGGTTTGGGCTGTAAGTTAATTAAGTCAAGCGGGCGCGAGAGGAGCGGGCTAAGGCCAGCTGCGGAAATGCTGACACCAGAGTCAGCTTGCGCAACGCAGAACCCATTCCCAGCGATTCCCTTGCCGCTTGTTGTCTGGGGCTGAATGTGCCATCGCTTTCGCCAGTTCTTCCTTGCGTGGGATAATTAGTCGCCTTCCTCACTTTCCCCGCGTGCGACAGCCTTCCACACGCACACACACACACATACACACAAGCAGTCACACCCATCCGCCGACGTACACAAACGTCGGTGACTCGAAAACATCGCAGAGATGATGCGCAAGAAGATAAACTACACGACGTGTACGCCGATCCCCTCGTACATCCCGCGCCAGCTTGCTATTGAGCTGCTGCACTCTCATGGCGAGATCATCACCGTCAGCCCACTCGTTCTGAGCTACAAACCCATCAAGCCCCCGGCCAACGCCCCCGCCGACGAGTACTACAGCTCATGGTACGAGATCGAGGAAAGGGTTCAGTTCATTCCCGGCGTCGGCAAGATGGGCGCAAGCAAGATCAAGTTCAACGGGTGCTTCCACGACCTGCCGTGGGGCCTGCAGACACACGTTTACGCCCCCGCTGGCGTGGAGACGAGAAACAAGTACAGAATAGCAGGCAACCAGCCCGGCGAGCCGCGCGAGCCGGTGGAGATGGGCATCGGCGCCCCGCCAGAAGGCCTGTACCTCCGTGAAGACGTAGAGATCAAGTGTAATTTTACCATGGCCAGCTTCGTCAAAAAGGAGCAGATGGCGGCGTCCAAGGTGCTGATCGAGCGCATGCTGAAGAAGGCGGAGCTGCTGGAGGAGGGCGTGCTGCAGGCCATGTTCGAGAACGGCAGGATAAAGACACTGAACCCGAACGACAGAACGACGACCTTTCCAGGCCATCTGCCGCCAGGCGCGCCCGCCAGCCCGAGGCCGCAGAGCACTCTCGTTACATCCGGATCTTACCACCCGTCATACTATGAAAACGTCAACAAGCATGGCTCCATGCCACCGTATTCACCCGGCGGCTCGCAATATGGCGGTGGAGTGTCCTATGGCCAGCACGGCTTTTACCCGACGTCGTCTAGTTCGGGCCAACCGGCGCAACAATCCTTCGCAATGGAACTACCTGGAGACATGCCCGTGCAGCCGGTTCCTTCGCCGTCATACCCTATGGACCAGAAGCTGGCACCGCCGCCGAACCACCTGCATCCCGCGAACCGCTACTCGACCATCTCTGAACTCGCGAGCGATTCGCGCCCAGACTCCAATCGGCGGTGGTCGGAGCTCCAGGACAGTTCGTCCCGACACTCAGATAACGAGTCAAGCTCGAGGCCGACGTCGTACACGCCGACGTTGTCTGATGGCGGTATGCGCAGCCCCAGCATGGCGCAAACCAGCTTTTCAAGTGTGCCGGAGGAGCAGGAGCCTCAGTATAACAAACATCAGCCTTTGAACCAGGACAACCTCAAGAGACTGGATGGCGCGCAAGCTCCTCATCAACCGGCTTTACCACCGTACAACCCCATGGACTACGCAAAGGTGTGAGGCTTTCCTACTCCTTTTGCTTTAAAGGGTGTCGCAACGATAGAAGAGTTGCGCAAGGTTGGCCGGAGGAAGCGATGGTACACAAGCCTGGATGCCGGCTTCTCGCGGGAACGATCTATTTTTGCAACTTCTGCGATCCTTTCTGCTCATGACACTCACGAATGTTTTCTTGGGCCCCTTCCTTTTGGTAAACCCCGTGGCTCGAGCAATGTGTGTCGATCTGTTCTGTTTTTTACCTTGGTGAAAGCGTTGAATTTGTGATCTTGATACTCTCTCACCTAGTCGTGCATACAGGTGATCTTAGCAATGACATATGTTTTGATCTTTACAGTGATCGGCCGAACATATTTTGCAATCTATTGTATCAAGTCTATTTCTTTCCGTTTATGGACAGTCGAAGAAGAAGGCGGAAATGATAACGACGAACTGCAGGGCGAGGGGACTGCAACAGCCGGGCATCATCCACATGCTGGTTAAGGACTGTTATCGCCAGCAGTTCCAGGACGGACCACATTGATATCAGAGATAGCTTGTGGTAATCGCAGCTAGTGTATACCCATGCCATCTCGCTAAATATACACGAAGTGTCAATAATAATCATCGGCTTAGGCTGACTTGAAAGCAGTGAGGCGCAAGTGAATGTGATTTCGAGTTTGTACTGCTTCATCATTGGCTGGTCACTCGTGTTGGCACTAAGTGGGGTCTTCAGGCTGATATAGAGGCTTATTTCACTTATACGTGCCCTAGTTATTAACCGGTCAAGATGCTTCACGTTCAGATGGTTTGCTCGAGTCAACATATAAGGTCTTTCAGATAAATTCGTCAATAACGTTCGCTGTCAGTTGATATTTTGGAAAAATCTCTCTTCTTGCCACTGCTTACTCTACTCTGTGATACTGGACGATCTTGTGCGCCTCTAGAGCCTGACGACCGCTAAACATGCAGCGCTACACAGTCAATTTCAGTGCACCAGGCGCACCGACACGTCGTCTACTTGTTCCATTCTCTGCTTCTTCTCCTGTCAAGGACTTTGCTCAAGAAGTTCAAACCCGTCTCGCCAAGCTTAAAGTGTTCGCTGAGGCTGAAGCGATCGAATTTCGTCTACACGATGCACACGGACCTCAGATTGACCCAGACGATTCCCTACAAGACGTTGTCTTGAATCCTCTGACGGAAAATCTTCATGCTTCAGTACTAATGGCAACGGCCTCCAAGGACGGACCTTCGGAACTCACACAAGGGCAAGCCGACCCAGAAAAAGAACGCTCTGCTCTGGTGATGCAAACAAAATCAAGTGCGTGAGATTCGATGCTAACATTGTGGAAGGCTATTCCGGAAGATACAAGTGGCGGCTTTCATATCCGCGTGATTACGCCGGCGACGGCCCAGAGTGGCGACATCTCAGACATTCCCTTGATTCCAGGCCGTTTTTCAACTACAATCACAATACATCAGATCAGACAGCTTGCACTTCTTCAATTGGACCTTCCACTGAGGAGCACCATCACCTGTGACAAGCCCGCATACTGCAACTGCGCTTTTGCCAATAGCCTCCAGTCCGGAACCACCTTCGCGATTGCCAATGACGACCATCAGCTTAAGTCCTCATTTTTCTTCCTTCATTCTGCCGGGGAAGTAGTCAAGCTATCGTGTGCTTCTGGAGACCAGAATTCTCTTCTAGAGTGTGGCTTAGCATTTGCCAAAGAGCGTTTCGGAATCGACGTCTTAGATGACATGTGCTTGACTGTAATCCGTTCGCCCGACAATCAAATTACTCCGATTGTCGCCCTTTGCTCAAAGTCAAAACACAGGAGTCATGAGAGCTCAAATTCCGCCAACGAGGACTTGCCAGTGCGCCTTGACTTACACACGGCTGAAGCTCCAATCGACACTCCACTGTCTCATCTAACCATGGCTGAACTTGGTCTAGAGGATGTCCTTGTTGACGGAGTGCTCAATATCTATTCGTTGTCGCGAAAAGAGTGTCCCGGTACGCGACTTGATGCCGGGAAAGGCCAAGCAACCATCTTCGGCGCCGCTCCTCACTGGGAGCCTCCCATTGCGCAGACAGAACGCGGCATGGCGGTGTTTCTGTCCTCATTGCGTATCGTCAGCAACACACTCAGTGGCCATCCGCCGGATCTCAATATGCAAGATGCAGTTCTACAATTGCTTCACAGGCTTACGAACTTCCCTCCCTGTGTGCGAGCAATGCATGTTCTGATTCGAAATGAGACACCTACCACGTCTGAGTGTGCAGCTATCGCGCAGGCATTCTACTACATGCTTGAGAAGTATGTGCCGAAACGGGTCACCAACTTCGACTCGTCTCGTATTTTTGAAGCCAGCAGGCTTTTCTTCGGCCTGTTTCTAGAGAAGGCCAAACATCTTTGTAGAGCTAACTCCGGTGAGACCTCATTGCCGTACTTGACGTCGCTCAAGCCCGTGACACTCATCAACCCTGAGACAACTGAGCCTTTGTTCTTCGCGGTCGACACAAACGTGGGCCTTTTTGAGAAAGGACATCTAGATGCAATCAAAGAGGGATTGATAAAGTTCACTGATCCGTCTCTCGGCGAGGATCTTACGGAATTATCCCTCGACGGTAGAACTCGACGGGCAGTCTTATTGTCTGGCGGTGTAAAAACTAAGATTTTCGTCTTTGATACGGATTTTCTCCTCGCAAGTGGATGTGCTGAGGACTTACCCGCACAGCAAGACATAATTAGGGGCTCGGAGGTTGAATTGAGCCAGCTCTCGGCCTTGTGCAGTCGCAACAATCTCTCCGTAGTTGCGCCTGCTCGTCTTGCAACTAGCTCGTCCCCCGCACTGACTCTTGATGGGGAGGGTTTGCTTAGTTGCTATCTTGGACGGCAGCCGTGCAGTGAACCTGGCAAGGATTTCGTCATCTTCCGGCCAACTGCTGGTGGGGATGAAACTATTGACATAGCAATCATCACAAAGCTTCTTGCTCCCATTCTCGAGGCTAGACGCGCAGACGGCAGCGCAGTATTCGATGCTCCTGGCGATGTTACTCAACGCAAGATTGATATGCCGGACGAGATACTGATGGTTTGTGTGGACTGCAGCGCCAGTATGGACTCTAGTGCCGGTTTTACAGATATGGTAGAAGATGTCCCACCACAGCCCGCTTCACGCCCTGTGCTTGAGCGACTAGATCTCACAGCAGAGGCAGACATGTTGGCAAGCCCATTAGACGAGGTCAAAGAGTGGTTAATGGCACACGAATCGTTTGAAGATATTGTCCGCACCGTATATCGCGCTGAGTACGAACATCAGGCTCATGCTGCCAAAGCACTACTCGAGGAGATTGCTTATCTAGCAACTAAAGAGCTCATACACAAGAATGAACAACTGTCACAAAGCAGACGCTTTACTTTTGCCTACCGTAATCCGCTTGAAGATTCAGCACGTTCTCGTGTCGATTGTCTGAAGAAACTCATTTTCGGCGTTGAGCAGCATCAAGCCGCGTTGATCGACTGGATCGTATTTCGCTCCCGCATGCTCTCACCGGGAAAAGACGAGTGGCTATGGCAAGTCGGTAATCCTGTTCCAGCGACCCAGATGCCTCCAAGGTCCTTTGAGTCGGATTCACTTGACCTTGCCATTCCTGATGATTATCGATGTGCTATCACACACGAATTGATGTTCGACCCAGTGGCAACTGCGGATGGACATGTGTATGACCGTGGATCTATACAGCAGTGGCTACAGATCAACAGAACATCGCCAAAAACAGGGTTGGAACTCTCAAGCTCCTCGCTCACATTTCAGTGGACGCTCATGAGAGATATCAATAAGTGGATCGAAGGCGACAGCTATCGCGGGCCCTCTACGTCGGGACAAGGTACTTTGAAAGTCAACTTTTCAAGTCGTCTGGGAACCTTTGCACGTACTCTGAAAGCATCAATCACCTGTGAAGAACTTTATCATGTCGCCTTCCAGGCATTGCGCGGCCGCCACGCCTCCTTTGATCTTAAGCTGCAGGGCCGTCTCAACGCCATTACTCCCAGCAATGATGCTGCGACTGCGAAAGGGTTACACTACAACTGCACGGTGAACATCATTTTACAAGACACCGGCAATCACACATCTAACAGTACGGGCGATAAATGCCTTATCAAAGTCTATAGAAATACACGGAAATGCCACTTCTCTTATTGGGTCCCGAAGGACTCTGACCTGTCCGTCGCGTCAATTTTATTCAAGTATTGGCGTCAGAGGTGGCCTCCTGAAGAACCGTTGACAGAAACTTGTGTCTGGCACAATATGAAGGATTCTGGAGATGGTCACTCCACTGGCTACATCCTCAATCCTTGGGAGAAGTTGAAGACGTATCTAACATCAACCCACGCCAGAGGCTCTTTGAATGATGAGGCAGTATTTGATGACCCATCTGCGCCATATCAGGGGGTTCTCAAAATCTTTATAGGGAGGAAGCCAGAGAAATTGCAAAAGGTTCGCACTTCCCGCATGGACGTGCTCAAACAGATCTTTGATCAGTTCGTCAATCGCACCATTGCGTACAATTACAGCACCCACCTCGGACTGATCATCTTCGATTCGACTGCTCGTGTGGCGAGGCAGCTGAGTGATGTAGTAGAAGACTTCAGGGCCACGGTCAATGAACTCAAGCCAAGTTCAGATACCGCAATATGGGATGGACTCGCACTAGCCTGTCATCATCTTGAGCAATATGGAACCAGATACCCCGAAGCGAAGAAGCGGATACTCTGCATTTCAGATGGCGAGGATACTAAATCCTCAAAAGATCCTGCCAGCCTTTGTCATGAACTTGTCCGAAGCAACGTCGTAGTCGACTCATTCTGCCTCGGAAAGGCAGATCATAGGAAGCTTTTGGGTATCTCCCATCTCACCGGCGGATACAAGTTTGCGCCCAAGACATTATCACATGCGATGGGGATCGTCGAACTTGAACCTGTGCTTGCGTTAAAGGATCGTGAAGACATACCAAGACCTGTGATACCGCGGAACTCGACCATGTGGAGCCAATTTCAACGCGCACAGCTCCACGCCACTCCAGAGATTGTCACGGAAGACGTCTATCCAAAGCGTCCGCCGCATCCAAACCTCAAAGACGATGTCATTGAGCTTGCTGCCGCGAAGCGTATGGCGGCAGGACGCCGATCAGGAGCAAACATGATGCGCAACTCTCGTCTACTTACCGAGATCCAAAACATGATGGCAAAACCTCACGATTATATCGATGTGTACGTCAGCGAGCGGGACATTTCTTTCTGGAAGATCGTAATGAAGGGCCCTCCGGACTCTCCGTACGCATCTGGTACATTCTTGCTCTATCTGGATATGGACGAGTCTTATCCTACCTTCGCACCGAAAGGGCGCTTTGTCACGCCCATATATCACGTTAACGTAAGTCGGGAGAGCGTCATGCGTGTCCGAAGGCATGTTAACACCGCCTCCAGATCAACCGCAACGGCCGCATCTGCCATTCCATCTGTAGTACGTCGGACGTCGATCTATTGATGGTACTCGCTGACCAACCCGCAGAGTTATTACCTTCCCTTCGCGCGAGCATCTCTTTTTCGAAAGAAGGAAAGAAACGTGCTAACGATATCAAAGTCGACCGCAACTGGACGGCGGACACATCCTGCACAGACATTCTCAACTCAGTCTACGGCCTGCTCCTTGTCCCTGACTACAGCGATCCTGTGTAGGTTGGTAACTGCTTCTTCCACAGCACACACTGACCGTTCTAGTAATGTTGTTGGCACGCTTGAATACCACGGCGACCAAGTCGAGTTTGCGGATGCTGTCCGCCGTCATATCAGCAAGCATGCGTCCAAGTCTCGCGAGGAGTGGCGTCGGGAGCTGCTTGGCCAAAGCTGAATCTTTTCTTTCTTTTCGCCTTTACGAACGTTGGCGAACGGGTTGTCGCAGCTGGTTGATTGATTGGCGTTTCGTGGACCGTGGTGTATGACCTGCCGGCCCAATGGATCGCAATCAATGAGGGAGTTTGAAATTTTTTTTTTTTTTTTTTTTTTTAAATCGGAGTATTGTAATAGAATCAAGTCTTGCGCTTCAGCCACTTAGTTCTGTGATGATCGACCCAGGTCTCTCTCATAACATCTCGTAGGCAGATTGGAGCCTTGCAAGATGAGGACAGTGTCGAATCTGGCCAGCAAAGAGCACAATTGTTAATCATGTATTCGCCACATCGTCGAAAAGTAGCCGAGATCGTACAACACCTTGCCGTTGGGCATCTTGGTTTCACGGATTTAACATACGTACTACGATGAGAGAAAAAGAAAGAGAGAGAGGCAGAGAGGAGGCCAGAATGCTTTGCAAAGCCTTGGCTTCGACATGCGTTTATTGAGACGTCCGAGGAAGCGAGAAGGAATCGCCGAAGCGTGCAGGAAAACTTCACGTCGTCACCGCTACTAAACAAACTCATGCGCCCCCATTGACCCGATCCGTGGCTTGTGGCATGCCCAACATTAAGAAGCTCCACCCGTTACAAAAGCCGCATGATTGAGTTCCCATCCATTAACAGAGCCAAAACCTCCCCGCCGGGTCGTCAAGTTTACGCATCGCCGGCGTTTTCGCCGGCGAAGAGAGAAGAGGTGGAAGCAGAAACGCCAGTCCATGATACAAAGGGAAAAATGATGTTTTTAAAAAAAAATATGCAGCCAGGCCCCTCAGCAGAGGCCGTTGTAGCTGCCCAGCAGGCCGGCCAGTCACAGGAGGTCGCGCTGGCTGACGGTCTTGCCCTCCTTTGGCGCGACTACGAGGTAGCCCGCGCCGAGCGCCGAGACTCCAACCAGCGTGTAGACGACGCCGGCCTTGAAGGCCTCGTCGCTGGCTTCGGCCTGGGCGCGCTGGATGCTGCTGCGAATCGTGCCGCTGATGGCGGAGGCGCGGGCAGTGGACGAGTTGCTCGCCAGGCGCGAGGAGGTCTGCGACACGGAAAGGTTAGCACCAGCTGGGCCGTCGCAAACGGAAAGACTGAGCGCGGAAAGACGTACAGCGAAGGCGCGGCGAGATGCAGCGCGTGCGGCGGAGGCGACGAAAGACATGTTGGTCTGAGGTTTTCTTTCCTTTTCTTTCTTCTTTTGTCTTGGGTTCGTTTGAAGTTTTGCTACTCTGTCCTGTTCCTGGACGGGGGATTTAGCAAAGCGCTGGCTACGATCGGGCCACGAGGTAAGAAAAGGGCGGCGGCAGGATGCCAGGAACCGCACTCACCTTTTTCTAAGCGACGCAAAGGATGCAAGTCTATGCAGAGGTAGAGACGGTCGATGCGGACGCGGTCTATGGTCTATAGTTGCTCTATTGCGCAAAGAGGGAGAAAAACCAGAGGCGCAAAAAAAGAGAGCGGATGTGGTTCTAGATGATGGAGACGACGAGTATCGGGGCCGGGAAATGGCGCAAGAAAAGGGAGATCTCTGGGGAAGAAAAACGAATATGGGGAACGCACCGGGGGCGCTTGCACGGGAGCAGCAGCCGCAAACAGCGAGCCCCCGCCCGCACAGCCAAAAATGGTCACCCACATGCGTCCCTTCGTACATACCACGTAGCAGCGGCAAAGGCAGGCCGCAGCCGTGGTGGGCGGTGAAAAAGGACGCCAAACATCGCGAGGAAGCAAAAAGGACCAGCAAATGAGCGGCTGCGAACCGTCCTCGTTGGCTTGACCCGCTGCCATCCACGACCAGGAACCGAGCGTGGTTCGAGAAGATCTCCTCATCTGTCTTCCCACCGTGGGCTGACACCTCCGTTTCACATTCCCACCTCGCCTCTGCCATCTCTCACACCCGTCTGCCTGATGGGGCACCTGGACGAGATCTTTTTTTTTTTCGCCTTCCTCCTCTTCTCGCACACTTCGGTGGCGATATGTGCGTACCATCCTTCGTCACTTGCACGTGCTGCCGTGCGTTTTCCCTCATCGTGATGTAGATCTTCTCTAACGATGACCTTGTGCTTTCGCCACCACTCACGCCCATGAGGGAAAAAGAAGGGGGGGAAGTTATCACCGACAATGTCCCTTGACCTCCGCTGTGATGGGTCGGCGTTTCTCGTCGGAAAATTCGACCTGCCCATCTCCGCCACGGCGGCGCTCTGGAATAGTGATCGGAGTATCGGAAGTCTCGACGCGGGGAGATCGATCTCGGTCAAAAGCAGTTTGAAGTGTGGAGCTGGCTCTAAAAAAATGAAAAAATTGAAAAAAAATGAAAAAAAAAAAAAAAAAACCCTTCGGCGAACGTAATCAAAAAGCCGACCTCTCTGGACGGTGATGCATCTGCTTGTTCTCGACCGCTTCGAAACCTCCATCAGCGCAGACTACCGTCGCTGTAGTTCGCCGAACGTGAGTGAAAAGTCTCGACCATATGCGCCGCGAAAAGCGTCTTTGCGTTCCGCTCTGCACCATGGTGGCGGAAAAGTTTTCGCCTTGTATTTGCCTTGAGAGGCATCTTAGTAGCCACGATCCGTGGCAGGCGACCTTTGAACACGCCGGTGACCCGATGAGCCTCATACCAAGCTCTTGCCCTTTGTCTACGCCCAACCGAGTGTCTGTGATGTCTCGTGGTGCGTCACCTGTGGACATTGGTGAAGTCGCGATTGGCGACACCGCGAACCGCTGCCTTTGCTATGATGCACAGCTGGAGCGACACCTCGACGGCTCTCAGGATCCCACCGCTAAAAGTGTGTAGAGTGTGTTGCGCTTCATCTACGCTGGTTGTCTCCGCCACGACATGCAGCAGCAAAGATCCGAGAGGCCTTTAGTCTTGTTGATTATGAAAAATCACATCAGCTCTGTCCTAGAGCTTCGAAGACTGGCAGCCTAAGAAGGAACTCGTCACGTCGAGTCTAGACCGTTAGTTGTTGGGACTCTGAACGCGCCCTGGATGCATGCAAATATCTGAGCCTGTCGCCATGATGCTGACTTAGCACATGAAACGGTTGGGCTATCAAATGCCGAAACGTGCGTCCGGTCGATGAATCAGACTCGGCAGCCACACTCTGTATGGACTGTTAAACAGAAAGAGATAAAGAGAGAGGGCATGCAAGTACGAGTTTGTCCATCTTCATTCACTCAGAATCACTTCCGCCAACGACACAGAAGCACGAAGACATAGAGAAATGGCACAACCTCCCTTGTCAGTTCTCATCGCCATTGGCAGTTGGCAACAACATTGACCAATCATCACCACCAAAGACTCCGTTTATGCTATATGTCCTATGTAGTAATACACAGTAGATACACAATGCACTAAATGGGGTTTGACAGCGCTCTTCGGCTGATACATCTTCGTCTACTCAGCAATGGCCAGCAGCGCGCCTTCCGGCGGTCTCTGGCCCATGTGTGAACCGCGGTGGGCGCGGGCATTCTTATCCAAGATCGCCAATCGCGTTCAGCCAGGTACGTGCCTGCGAGACTCTGCACTAGCAACGTGCGCTCGCAAGTCTCGTGGCAATTCCGTACATATCCAATCTAGTCGACGGCACGACTTCAAATAATAATCATCGTGAGCTTTTCCTTTTTGCTTAACCCCTGGCTCTTTCAGCTTGGCCGTCGAAACAAATGGCCTTCCGTGCTGTACACCCAATCGTCAAGACTGCCCACGCTAACATCTGCAAAGATAAGCCAAAGATACTTCAGCGTCTCGGCCGCCCAAAAACTTTCACTCTCGTCTAGCCAGCCGCTATGGTCCTTCTCTCCTCCCGCACCCTTGGTCTTAGGCAATAGCATGACGTCTTGGAGCCCGGCATAACCGTACTCAGTTTTGCAGTGCTTCTCTATGGCCTGGAATGCCTCCCACGCCCATTCGCGGTAGCGTTGTTCGCCTGTGATGCGGTACGCGTAGAAGAGAGACTCGACGTACTCAGGACGGAGTTTGTACTTCGGATTGACAGTCCAAAACCCGTAATCCGCGTGTTCTGAAAGTTGTCGCTCGGTTTCTGGTGCAAAGGTGCCGTTGCGGTATGGAGGCGCTGGTATCCACGACCAAGACTCTGGTCCGATCCCTGTGGGCGTTGCGGAGTAAGAGTGCCGGCAGCCTTCAAGAAGAGCTTGACCGAGGACGAGAAGATCTTTCCGATTGAGGTGACGTGCACCAAGAAGCAGGTTGCCGGGCGCGAAGCACGCAAGGTGGCTCTGTTCATTGAGAAACCAAGGGCCATTCAGCTTTCCCATGTACAGATGAGAGACCGGGTGGTCTAAGGATGGAGAAGCCCGGCTAGACAGGTTGTGTCGTAGCGCGTCAGCAGCTTCGAGCCAACGCTGAGAGTACATTTTGCTATTAGGGGAATGTGGGCGCAGGAGGGCAGCCTTGATGAGGTACTCGTAGTAGCTGTCGTGGCCAGCATCCCAGTGCTTCTGCCGACCAACTGGCTCTCCAGTGATGATGTCAATGGGAGCGTCGACAAGACCGGGAGCATCGACGATCCACTTGCTGTACACGAGCGGGAACCAAGCCAGTGTGCTCTTAGCGCAATACTCCCAGTTGCCCGTAAGCTCGCTTAGTACGCAGTTCTCGAGGATGTTCGAGCCAGCACGCGCGGGTCCTATTGCCGGATTGATGTAGCGAGGCTTTGAGGGATCCTTCTCGTACACCTCTGGTGGGTCTGGAACTCCAGAACGCTTGCTGAAATCTACACGGGGCCACGGCATCCCCGTAGGTGTCGAATAGGCAGGCAGCAAATTCTTTGCCAGCATCTCAGTCTTTGCAAGGAGCTTCTTCCTCTTCGCCGAGTTTATGACTTTTTCTGGAATCACCTTCTCGTCCACCAACTGTATCAAGCTCACCAGACCCCCCAAGTATCGTATGGTCGTCTCGAACGGGTCGACCAGAGCAAAACTGGACGAGAAATCGATCTCGTCGATGATGTAGTCCACGCACAGTGTCAACTCGTCCCACATCCCCATGAGCGCTAGTGTGGTGCTGGCGTCAACGATGGTAGCTCCCCAGCCGTTCCGTGTATTACCAACACCGCCCGTTACGGGCAAAATCTCGTCGTTGCCCCAGGCACGCTTCCTGTATCCTTCAAACGTATGTCGCATTGCCTTTTTGACAGCGTCTCTCCGCTCCACGTCCGCCTCCCCGGTGCTGTTGACCCACTTCTCTTGCTGGATCCATTGTCTCACACGCTTTGGGTACTTGGGCGCGACGACCACCGGCTTGTGAAAGGCAACGTAGAGGAGGTAGAAGATGATGACGATGCTGGCGGAGATGAGCTTGGCAGTCGTGACAGGATCTCGGCTGCGTGAGAGCGGCCGCATGTTGAAAGAATTCTTCTATGGGAATTTAGCAGGCAGAACTCCCATCCGCAGCCGTCCTCTGCTACTGTCCTCTGCTAGTTGAGCAACCTTGAGCTCCAAGCATGCGCATCCTGTTGGACGCCAGATCTCAATGTAGCTTCGCGACCTTGCCTAGGAACTTGCTCTTCGCGCGGGTCGTTCATAGACCAGACATCTATTCTGAACGAGCGACTCGTAAATTGCTATCGCCAGTGGACAGAGCCCTTGGGATTGATGATTCAGCGTAGTATATAATCGACTGAAGTCCGATGGTAGCAAAGTGGCACTTACTCGTTTGGTGTTGGGTCCTGGCGGCCCTGCATATGATCGACTGCGGCCGTGCGGAGCCCGCTTCAAGCTTGCATTTCTCCATTGAGCCTCCATCATTGCTCGTTGTCGGCATCAGCATAAGTGCATTAAGGACCTTCAGTTGAATATGAGTTCCTGGCTGGCGTAAGTCTCCTCGCTCAGTCTGTCAGCAGACCTCAATCCCTTGGATTTAGCTTCATGTCATCACGAGATGCGTCTTCCCGCTGACTTTTCTCGCACATAGAAAGTATCAGGCCTTGACGCCAAAAACAAAAGCTCTCATCGGCTTTGGCGTCATGGGCTACGCGGCCTTGGGTTTGTATCTGTCCGACTCTGCGGAAGAGAAGTTCGGGATGAAGGCGACTGAGGAGGACAAGGAAAAACTCAAGGCGTTGATCCCCAAGGTCCACACGATCGAAAAGGGCGCCTCGCCGCTCGCGAAGGACCGTTGATGGACCGGCTCAGCTTCACCTTTACAAGCCATTGCAACGCACGGCGAACATAAACATCCGCAAATGGCGACCGAGGCCCTGCCGTGATCTCAGCGCAATGCACTGAGGATAATTCAAGCTCGTTCGACCGGCCCCCAACGGTGTGTCACTCTCCGTTCTTCCGCATCTGCCACGGATTGTGATTCAAAGAACTCTTCGACATTTGCCATTTTGGTGCTCTGGGCTGCTCTTGTCTGGATCACCTGACCATCAGCGATAGTCATGATCCACATGCCCGGACAGCATGCAAAATTCTACCATTCAGTGTCGAGGCTAGTGCCCTGTGCCACTTGCAATGATCAGGGCGGGCAGATGCTTTGCTCGTGCATGTGTTGTTGTCCTTGCTTGTACATAGATAGACAATGATTTCGAGCAATCGAATGAGGTCACGAAACATTGAGAAGAGTTCTGCAACTGCGTTAAGAGGCGTGATCGTGTCGGACATTTGGGCGACAAGGTATTGTCTGCGTCTTTGCGAGCCGCGGCATCAACACCCGAAGCCCCAACAACAATCGGCCGAAAGGTGGACTTTGATCTCTCTTCGACGCAACATCTAGTACCATTTCTTCATCAATTTTGACGTACAGAACAATCGATCGGCAATTGTGCACCGCCTGTGAAGATCTTGCGAGCGTCAGCATGACTCTCTCCGAAGGGCCTACTGGCATCACAACCACGTATTATTGACGTGGATCATCAGCCATTTCAGTACGCAAAGGAGAACCTAGCTCGTGCGAGATCATGCTCATCCGACCACTGGACGTTAGGACAGAGAAGTGGCCAAAAGCATCATCCCGTAACACAGGAATGCCCGATTCATCAGCAAGAGCTCTTCTCGAGCTTCTGGTGGAAGCCGGCGTAGCCATTCATTTCTTGTTCCGACCCCCGTACTTGGCTACATGCTACTGAGTGAGAGGCCATGAGGGCAGCATTGCAAGATCAAAAATACAAAAGTCCAGAAATGGTACGATAGGATGGAGATGAGCGTTAGGTTTTACAAAGGTGAAGAGGCCGGTATAAAACGCCACGGCCTGACAAGGTAGAGGGACAACCACAAAGGAAGACCACCGTCCAACCGGTCACATAAAGAGAGTCGAGACCAAACCGCGGTCCCAAAATTTTCTCCGCGGGATTTGCATCACTTGAAATGTTGAACTAAGCAGGATGAAACTAGACTTGAGCGTGCTCCAACCGGCGGTCAAATCTTGTACGTGTCAATCTTGATCCAAACGAACGTGGTGACGGCGGATCAGGCGATGATAAATGAGAGAGGCAAGAAATATATTCCGGATAAGGCTAGAATATGAACGTCGCATTCAGACGGGCTCCTGCAACAGAGCTACAGACGAGCTGTTGGAGACTTTCTTATCTTTGTCATGACTCTTGTTTCGTTCACGGAACAAACTGTATTCGATGATGCTTCGCACAGGCTATGTTCACATAAAATTTTTGCAAGTGGATATTGCCGCTTCCGTTTTGAAAAGCTTTTGGGGCTAGAGAAGACAAGCGGCATCGCATAGCAGAACCAAGATTCTCTCTAAATAACCAGCAACGATGCTGCCATGGAGGAATTCAGGATGCGTTTTCTTCTCTTTTGCAGCGGAATCAAAGAAAGGAAAAGAAAAGTAAATAAAAGGAACGACTTTAAAGTATATCATTGAGTCTGGGAACTCATTTGTTCCTCCGAGGGAGTAGTGTCACGCTTCTCTTGAGCCGCGCCTCCCAGCTTCTTAAAGTCGAAACATGCTCCTGGGTGGAACAGATTGAAGCCGACGATGGCGATCGAAACCATGCTTGATGGGATGTCAGCTTTTGCAAGGCATGAATGGACAGAGTGTGGCCGCTTACAATGAGTCTAGAGCAAGAAACAGCGTCTCGTCACGCAAGATTTGGTTCTTTCGGCTCCATCCACCAGCCAGCTCTGCGACGCGATACACGCAACGGATGAGGATCGTTGTGTACGCAAGTATGATAGCGCAAAGGAAAAGCTTGAATTTCAGGGTGCGCCGGAGCGTCGACGTGGCCGGGTTGAGCTCGTGCTTGTGGGTCTTCACGGTTCGAAAGAGGTACTCAAGGGCTAGCATACCGAAGACTAGGAGGGTGAACACTTGAAAGGCGAGACCGGCGATGGTGATGTTGTTGCCGACATTGAAGAGACTGTTGGTCACTTGCACGGTGGCCGCGATTCCCCCACCAGCACCTTGAAGTGCTATCGAGAAGATGTCGCAGATGATGAAGATCCACGTGTATAGGCTTGGCCTTAAGACAGACCATTCGGCGCCAAAGGTCAAGACAAGGTGCTTCAGCTGAAGGTATATACCTGCGGCGAGGAAAGCAGGCGCGAACGTGAGAAGGATGATTTGAATCTTGAAGCCCACGTCGCTGAACGGATTGCGGTGCATCATGAGTCTCCCAATCTCGCCTACGGCTTCACAAAGACCGCCGATCGTCATGGCAATCATGAAGCTCCACGTCTTGTAGCGGATGCCCTGAACGGTGTGGGCAATGGTAGAGACGGCGAAGATCCCAAGGAAGAGAGCACTCCACACGAGGCTCGGTGCGTAGCCATAGATGCTGTTTTCAACCGGACACGACGGGCTGACCTCTTTACAACGCAAGGCTCCCGCACGAGCATAAAGATTGGCCATGGTAAAGCGTGTCGGCCCGGTGATGTTCGTAAAGGAAGCTCCAAGTGATATGGAGGAACACGATGAAAAACAGTAGAAGAATGAAACACCGTCTCTGGGGTCAGAAGAAGATTTGAATTATGTCCTCGTCATGAAGGCAGCGAAACATGCGAGCCTAGTCCTCATTTAATATCCTGATGTTCTTCTGGGCGCCAGAAGTGACATACCTTAAGGGGGGGGGGGGGGGAAGACCCACACATGCTCTTTTTTTTTTTTCTTCCGTAGCGACCACGCAATGCCATCGCATCTGTGCTGTGGTCGAACCAGTACGGTATCAGAACCTGTACTTTCGAGCCCGTGGATTGTCGGATTGCACGGTTGAGGGAATGGGCAGTGTCACTATTTGGACGGGGGCGTGCTGCAGCTGCGTAAACCATTCCGTTTGGGGTCACCAATGCGCGGGCCAAGACCTTCCCTTTGATACTTTCTTCACACGCTGCCCCCGGAAGATATCGTCTGCCCGGAGCCCTCCAGACCAGCAAATGAAGCCGGGTAACGGTACGGGTGGCGGAGTGAGCCAAGAGAACAGGAGGTTGGAAAATGGGTGATCGCTACGTGGGCAACTCAGACAGCGTTGACCTGTTTGTCCTTCTCGGTGTCCGCGTCTTCGCAGTCGGGATAATTTGAGTTAAGAAACGATGCGACCAATTTCTCTTCAACGTTTCAGCTGCAAAAGAGAAACTTTCCTCAAGGAGCTTACAAGGCAGAGTAGGGAGCCCAGATCTGCCTTTCGCCTGTTGACCCGCGATTACTTGAGCTCCTTGGTATAGCAGTATATCTATATCGGTGTTGCACCTTTTTTGTGAGCGACGGCGAACGAATATGCAAACAACTGACCCTACCTTTGCCTCCTTTCCACAGCCAAGTATCGGCCGTGTGTTCGCTGTGACGTGTATCGGGGCGCTTCGCATGCTTAAGGCGTCAATTTTGAATAGCACCGCCTCCTTCTTTCCGCTACCCTAGCTGCTGAGACAGTGCTACCTCAGTTTCGATCACCCATCAAACCCTTGGCGCTATCGGAAGCCAGCCACAAGGTATCAAGCTTTCGAAACTAGACATGGTGGATGTCAAAATTTAAATCATGAGGAGCTTCGAGCCATGAACATAGCAAGGTAATCACGTACTCTTGTACGGTGGTACAAAGTAATCTATCCCAAAGGCGGGGATAAATGCGGCAGTGGCAGAGAAGAAATAGGAATGGTTTGCGGCTCGCCTTTGCTCGTGTGCGAAAGTGGCGTTCAACGGAGCTACTTGGAAGATTCCCAGCACTGGACTAATAGCACGGTCGCCCTCTTGTAATTTACCCTTCGCTACGGCAGATCCTTGCACTGACTACTTGTTACCGTGCACGAAACTGATCTACCTTGGGCCATCCACCTACAAGTGCAGGGCAGCTGGTTGCGACAACTTAGCGCTTTTACATATTGCTAAACAGGAAGACACGTCAGTTCCTAGAGTCCGGGTCGCATGGGTGGATCTTTCTTGCGGTGGGCGGTCAGAGTTGACTCGGAAATGGCTGAAGTAAGCATTCCAACTCAAAATAAAGATAATATGTTCGACCAAAAAGAGGAAAACATGAACAGCAGATTCAGGAGGACGTCGACATGTCATGGACAAGACACACGCTGGATTTATGGATCTCCTCATATGACTTGCGACCAGAGTCCGAGGGGACCAATCATCTGCTTCAGGAAGCCATGGAAGCTAGAAACAGCCTCTGAGTAGGCATTTGCTAACTCGTGGTCCCTGCGGCGTTCGCAGGGCAGAAACAGCCATTCGTCGCGAGCATATAACTCGTCCGGCTCCCTCCACATGATGCAGGTTAGTCTGTTCGCTCGAGAATTGACAAAGTCGCTCTCATCCCGAACTTCGACCGTGGGATCGAGCATGCATTCTCTGACCCGACTCTCCTCTGGCGGTATGTCAGAATTCCAGGTCCTTCGATCGTTCACGTCAACGCCATGTTCGATCTCGATCAGCCTTTGGGCCACAGGAGCCAAGGTGGCCGTCTTCCACAAGCCCTCTTGCTCTTCCGATAGCATCTTCATGTACGCAAGAGCGGCGATACGCAACTCGAGTACGCGGCATTTGACAGCGGTGAAATATAGAAGTGGCAAAAAGCACATATCGAAACTGAACTTCTTCCGTCCCGCTGTTGGCGCAAAAAGCTGGTCTTCCGCCTGAAGTCGCGACGCAAGCGCGACAATTTGACCAAACCGATGGTTATGTTCGTCGTACCCGATTTCTCTGCGATACAGAGCGGAGTCGAGCCATATTCCTTTGACAAGTGAGCCCATCTCGAGAAGAACGTGCTGGCGAGTGTTGCGGATCGACGGCCTAAGATTCGCATGGAGGCCTGCTAAATTTTGCCTCCATGAAGCTAAAGCCAATTGGATTCGGTGCTGCTCAGCAAAAAATCGCAGATGTATGCGTTCTTGCCGCTTGGCCCCCAGCCTGTACTCGTCTGATGACCGAACCAAGCGAATCGTCTGGACCAACAGCGCTTGAAGTGCTGCATGCGCCTCAGTAGCGTTGGAAAAGGATTCCACCAGCAACGAGTCCAGCGAGCCAAGCATAGGTACCGCGGTAGCGTCCGCAGCAAAGAAGAACAGAATCGCGTTCAGTCTGACCAAAATAGGCAGCAAGGTTCGACGCATAGCGGGAGTAAGATTTTTAAAGTTGTTGAAGATTAGAATCGCGTGTCTGCAATGATTTAGGGCCGCAGAGGCGTTGCCTTGCATGAATTCTACGCAGGTGAACAGCACGGCCATGGAGATGGCCAGTGCCCCGTCTGTAGTTTTCACGATATGCTGAATCGCCGCGTTGTAATGACTGACAGGTGAGGCGTCTGGTGCGTCGTGACTGTACAGCGAACTGATTGCCATCAGAACGTGTCGGACTGCAGGTTCGCGATGGCTGATCTGCAAGATCAGTCTTGTCCAGAAATCGTCATCGAATAGGCCAGCAAGTCCCGGTCCGGCCACGTGGTAAAAGAATTCCAAGCCTCTCGCCTCGTGTGCTTGATAGCCGGTGGCATTCAGACCGCGAGTAGCGACCAACGGCAGATCCTGTGTGGGAATGGCTGTGGGGTAGCCATCACACTTGCGACCTGTACTCGTGCATCTGGTGCAGGTCGGTCTTGTTTCGTCGCATTTGACCTTGCGAATCTTGCAGGTAAAACATCCAGTTCGGACCTTTCTGCTCCCTTTTCGAGCCATGGCAAATCTCAAATATGAAAACTCCAGCCGTCCGGATCTACGTCGCGTCGGAATCGTTCGTCATCCCAAAAGAAGTACCACCCGTCGGAGATCCGCGATTCGAATCTCGTGCGCAGCGTGAGGTTCTGACATCTGCAAATCTCTGCCCGACCCTTCGGTTAGCGACCCGTGGTTGAACGCACTGAAAGCGTCTTCGAAATCCAGAGCTGAACCAAGAATCGTCGATAAGAGATTCATCTTGGGAAACAAAGGATCTCCGATGATGGTCAGTAAGAGGAGGGCCGTCGGTGCATCTGGCCAATACGAATACGAAGCAAGTCCGATCTGACCAATCAAATCCTTGGATTAGCCTCACGCCGCCCGTGTGGATCTAGAGAATCAACTCTGCTTCGAAATGGGAGGAGGCCTGATCATTTCACCGTTGAAGACCCATTTTTGTCTCCCGGCGCTACCCTTGAGGTTGTGTAAGGCGGCCTCCTTGAGGCCTTCGAGTCCAACCAACCATCTGCCGTTGTTACACCAGAAGAGCACAAGATGCCAAGTTCTTCACGACAACCCAAGTATCAACCTTCCCCTTCTGCTGCAGAAGGGTTTTGCGCAGGACGATTGGTGACTGCATTCAATGACACAGGCGGAATGGTTAGCTGACCGCATCAGTGGAAGTCTTTTCTATTCACGAAATGTATACACACGAAGCCAAGCGCTACCTAGAATTGCCCGTGACAAAACAAGGCTGTCAAAGAAGCAGTGCATGTATGATCCCGCCAGCTCCATCGCAATGCATAGGCGTTGCCACAAATTCTTTTGCAGTAAAGGGAGTTGCGTGTGGAAAAACCCAATCAATATTCCTACCCACAAGTTTCACACCTGTCGGCCAAGCGACCAGGCCTTTCACGTATTTGTCTAATTTGTATCTTCTAGAACGCGGACTTTTTTTTTCTCTGAACGTAGGGAAACGCAGTTTTCCCACTGAAAAATAGTTTGGAGTGCCAAACGTGGAAACAGGAAACCCCCAATAACGCCGTTTTATGAGTCTAAGCCAAAGCTGTTGGTGACAACTTTACGAACAATGCCTTTGCGGCGCGAGTCGTACACACGGTAGATCCAAGTTGGACCTTCGTTGTTCATGCCCCTGTCTATGTATGGAAATATCGTAAATGAAATTCGTTGATGCGTGAAGTGGTAAAGTTGCAACACGTGTCAAGTCGCCTAAACCCGGAGTGCTATCAAGAAGATGATGACGGTGATGAGATTATGATGATGGAAAATATGGTTTGGATGGCCGTAAAGAGTCGCTTTCGAATGACTAAGGTGTCGCCACTGCATTTGCGCCATGTCTGCTGGATGTCTCCTCAGAGCCTCACATGATCCACGTTCATGTTGACACACGCTTGGCGTCCGGCAAGGTCACGAACAGATCCCGCATGTTCAGCCTCGTCATATCAACGGCGTAACGTTCATTGATGTCGACAACACTCCCTAGTTCCTTGCCAAGTCTGTATCCCTCCTTGGCAACGTACGTTCGGATTTGCTTGAGGAGAGACATGACCAGACTCATGCGTTGGTCAGGTTCCCAGTTTGTCTGCCAATTGAACATGCGCGGGGTCAGGAGGAACTGCTTCGCAAGCCAATAGTAATGCACGGCATCGCGACAGTACCCAAGACGGCGGATTTGAGCGCCCGCGGCGGAAGGAGAGCTCGACGGCGGATATTGGAGGTCAATGTCCGTTTCCCACGCACGCTTGAACTTCTCAAGGGCGAGCTTGATGACCGAGACCTGCTGTGCATTGGGCTGTGGCCCCGGCTCAGTGGGCGTTACGCGTCCGCTGCTTGGGTTGCTGCTCGGATAGGAATTGCCAGAGGATACCCAGTCGTGTTGACTGAGAGGTGTGCTCGGATAGGAAGCTGTGAGTGGATCATCAGCGGCTGCCTTTTCAGAAAAACAGCGGAGACAAGATGAAAAGAGTAGGTGCTACTCTCCACACGTGCCCCGGTTTAGGACTTACCGAATCCACCAGGAACAGCAACAGCTGGGGCCTGGGCCAGAGCAGACTGGTTGTGCAGATTCCATATGGCCACATGCAACGCATGGATGAGAAGAAACTTTGAAAACACGTTGGTGGTACGGGGTGCGAATTCGGACTGTGGAGAATAGAGCAACTGTATGCACAGGTGGAACTCCGGCTGGCTCAGGCGGCGGCTGCCTGAGATGTTGCTCTCAACCTGGGCAAGCTCGCCGTTCAAGCCAAGCGCCTTCATGCACGAGTGGGCATCTGGGGCGTCCCAGGCTGCGTCGTCGGCGGGTAGCTGAATATGTATCTCGGAGCACGACAGCTGAGGCGGGTGGTTGAAGAAGATGGCCAAAGCACAGTCGATCAGGAACATGAAAAACATGGCCCTCGAGCGTTCCTCCTGCCTGACCCATGCTTTCCAGTCCCAGGCGCTCAGATCGATGGACGATTGGTAGCGTCGGGGTTGGTGAAGGATGCTGCAGCCTTTCTGGCCGAGGGGAATGGGCCGCGTCAGTCCACATCGTCTTGCAATGACAACCAAGCGTCTGAAGTCATCCTTCGCCTGCGCGCGATGGTTCGCGTCGCCGTGCCAGATGAACATGGACTGCAAGAGCATGAGAGCTTCAATCTCCTGAATATCGGACCACGACGGCACGAAGTTAGAGAGCTCTCCAGACGCATCTTCAGCAAAATGTAGAATTCTAAACGACCGATCAACCGCCTGTCTGGCCAAAAGCATTAGCCACCGCTCCATCTCCAGCCCTAACTCGTTTGCATAGACAGCCCCAATGCACATCATCGAAAGAAGCAGCCCATTGTTTGCGTCGAGCGTCGAGAAAGTAGGCATGTGCACCAGGGGGAAGTGTTCGTTCCAGTTTGTTCTGAAGAGCTGTAAGTAGCGCTTTATATTCTCCGCCGTCAAGATGTGCTTTAGCCGATCCATGGCTTGTAGTTCGTTGCGCGTGCGAGGAAGTCCATCTGTGAAACAGTACGCAATGAGTGCGGCCGCCTTAGCGTCGAAAGGATCACCTAGGTTCCAACCGTCAAAGACTTGATTCGAAGGCAGGGAGGAAGTGGAAGAATACATTTGTGTGTAAAGGCCAGCGTTGCCGTTTCCGGCATCGTTGCCCATCATATCAGATTCAGGCTTTACCGACCGTTCGTTGTTGGCTGCCGGTTGATACATGAAGTTCTCACCGGCTTGTGCCGGATAGGCGCCTGGCCAACCCATGTGCTGGTTCATGCCGTTCGCGTCGGCCGTTCGCGTCTGATTTTGCGCGGCCATGTCCGCAGACGTGATCGGCGTCGCAAAGGCATACGGATTCGCCGGCTGTGGCGCCATCGAGTACGCGCTCATCGGCTGGCTGAGACCCGGCATCGTGACCGCATAATCCTGCGGTCGCATCAGGCTGTTCGACCGTGACGAGCGATTGGACAGCGACTGTTGGTTGTCGAAACCTTGGTCGGCGACGTAGTTCGAGACTGGGTTCATGAACTGATTCGTTATGGCCGAGTCGTACACAGCACCAGAGGCAGGGACGCCGTTCATATAGCTGACTTGGTCGTTCAGGGTGCCAGTTGACAGTCGATTCTGTTGGTTCTGCTTGAGGTGGTTGCGCGAGCCTTCCAAATGGTTCTGGTCTCCGGTGTGGCCTCTTCTTATCGAGCACTTTTGGAAGTGGCGCTTTAAGATGTCACTACGGGAGAACGTGTCCTTGCAGAGCTTGCACTGGTACGGTCGGTCGCCGGTATCTGGCCGTCAAGTAAGCTGAGTTCACACCAATACGACTTACAAGGTTCAAGAAAACAATGCATATCCTAGAGTCCCTCCCCGACGAAGGAACGGTCGGGCCAGCCGAAAGACAGGATCCCGGGAAGGATCGCATCAACGCGGAGGGTTCTTTGGATGCGCACTTTTTTCCATCTCTTCATAATGGGCTGCTGGGCCGTTTTGAAACACGGGAAAATAAGCTTACGTCGCAACATGTGCCGCTTGAGATGCTTCGCATGCAAATACGTCTTTGTGCAATGCGGACACGGAAACTTGCCCTCTTCGTTCTTCGCTGGGATCGGCATCTTGCCGTTAGGTGCGGCGCGCCCGGGCGCGCTGGGCAAAATGCCCCGCCGTCCCTGTTGTCCGACGACGTGTGTAGGTTCCGGTTCGCGCTGGGGTACGTAGCCCGGCTGAGAGACCTGGGCCATCAAGTTGTGATTGAGTCGAGGGAGGAGGTTGTTCTGCTGCAGAGAGGAGGCGGCATAATGCTGCGGAGCCTGCATCGCGACAGAGCCAGGTTGCGAGGAGGGGAAGGTCGGTGGGTGTAGCGTCCTTGGAGGTCCACCAGGCTGGCCGGGTTGAGGGTACGCGCCCGGGTCCGGCGGCGCTGACGAGGTCTGAGGAATCGGTGTATGAGGAGTGATCGGAGTTTGAGGCATGGAACCAGGCACGCTGCCGCCGTGGCCGTTGTACAGCTGCTGGGTATTGTAAGCCGACATTGGGAGACCGTTGATGGGAGGCAGAGTGTTGGACTCTACCTGCTGCTGTGAAGTTTTGCCAGCAAGTGCGTAGGACGGCCCCTCCATTACTGGCGGAGGACAAAGTGTGTCTGAGAGAGAAGAATAGGAAGCTCGAACCACGGACAAATGTGGGCCTGGAGGGACCTCATCCGAGTGTGGTATAGATGAATGTCAAACCCGGGGAAGGCCTGCCTCTTGAGGAATATCAAGATGGAGCAATTCGACGTTCGCAGGTCAACGGACCATGGGACGCAGCAGTGTGGAGCCCGAGATTGGCCTTGGGATTGGGATGGCCCGTTTTTTGTTGTTTATCGTCGATGATGCAGCAGGCTGGGTTGGCCGAAAAAAAAAATAAGGCGTCTCTTGGAGCTGCTGACAACTGAATGCGGTATCGGTGGATGGTCAGATGAAGATGGCTGATTATTCCCGTGACGGGCCGAAAATGATGTGACTTCTGACTCTGCGTGTATGCTGAGCCGAAGCAAGACTGAATCGATGCAGACGGCAAGATGGGAACGGAAGCAGATTTGGGGGGGTCGGAGGGGGGAAGGGATGTGGAATTGGCCGAAGGACAGTTGGTAGGTGGAATGGGGGGTGTGCGTATGTGGTAGGAGGGAAGCCGGGAGATCCGAGCTTTCGCGCCGTCGATGAACAGGAAAGCGACGTCGACGGTGGTATTCCGCAGCTGACGATGAATTTTTTTGGTAGCGGCCAAGCGTAGCAACAGGAGCAGTCGCAGCAGCAAACAGCAAGCAGCAGACTGCCGGGAAGGGCTTTTGAGTGGATGCAGATCCGACCCACTGGCTAATCGTGCTTCAAGCCTCTCCCGCTTCAGCAGCGCCCTGTTCTTCCAACGGAAATGGGTGGGGGGCTGTGCTCGCGCGACTCAACGTCAGGTCGTTCGCGGACCACGCACGCTGAGATGCACTGTACGGGTGCTTGTCGACGGTTTCAGGAACAGGGTAAAATCCGACGCGCCCTGGCGTTGCTCTGCAAGTCAGAGTGGAGTTTGAAGCGACGGATAGAAGTGGAGCTGTAGACCTGGAGCGCTGGAGTGCTGTGAAGCTGCCGGAAGCTCGTCGTCGACGAATGCCCTCAGGCCAAGCTGTGCTTGCGAGTCGCACGGGAAGCCGAAAAACAGGCTTTGCGTGTGTTTAGCCGGACCGTGAAAGGCGAATGACGACAGGAGTGAGCGCAGAAGGAAAATTTTTTTTATCCTTTCTCTGCCTCGCACGCGCCCGTGTGATTAGAAAAGGGAAAAAAAAAGCGGGCGATGCCGAAGTGGGTGTCGGCTTTGCAAGCTTTTTTCTTACGTATGCGCTCTTGGGGGAAGGGCAAAAAAGGAACGGACAGACCAATGCAGACAGAAGAACGCACAGCAGGGCGTCTGTGAAAAGTGATGAGGATGGCGAGGGGAGGGACAAGCAGGTTGGAGCGATTAGCTGGATGGAATTTGATGAACAGCGAACTGGGACGGGACGAGGTGGAACAATGGCCGTACCGGAGCTGGGCCGTGACGTGGGAATTTCCTCGCTGCTCTTAGCACCAGCACGTCGTGAAGAAAGCGGAAGGCTAGGGGAAGACCCTTTTCGGCGTTTGTTGGGGCAGGTCACCTTTCAGGTGGCGAGGAGGGAGCTGGCCGATTGGTTCGCGGCTGGAAGGCAGATGGCAAAAGAGATAGAAGCGTTCTAGCAGCTCCACGTCGAGGAAGGGCGGGAAGGCCGAGCCCTGATGATGGAGGGAGGCAAAGAGCGAGGTTGGCCGGGAGAGCGACGTTCGATCGTCTGCTCGTTCGTTCGACGGGGACGACTGTCTGGCGCGAGAGGCACACAGGAGGAGCAAGACAGGTAGATGGGATGAGCAGGGGAGACAAAAGCGAGAAGGAAAGAAAAAAAAGAAAAAAAAATAGAGCCAGGCGCTAGTATGCAGGCGGGCGTGCGTGGTGCCGCGAGTTGACGTTAGAGGCACAACACAGAGACACGCACGCGCTCGCAGCACAACAAGAGGACAGGCGGCGATGAGAAAACACCGTACCGGCTCGACGCAGATGCTCACGACCGGCCCCAAGAATAAAACGAGCAGGCCCAACTCCAGGCCGACGCCAGGCCGCACGCATGGGAAACTACTTCACGTCGCCATCGCGCTTGGCACGCCAGACACATACCACTTGTCTGTCCACCCCCTCGCCTCTCAACGCGTCCTTGTTGCAGGCAGAGTTGCACTGCTCGTTTCGAGTAGAGCAGCGAACAAAACCACGGGCCAGCCACAAGGCCCAAAAGCCAAAGCAACGGCTCCGGCCAGCAACAAAGCGCAGGGCGAGCATCCTGGCGCCCTCCGCCGCGTGCGACTCGGTCGCGCTTCTGTTCTGCTGCGTTTCCGTTCTGCGATGCGCTCTGTGACCGCACACTGTGCAGAGCATGCTGTGCTGTAAGCCAAAGCGCCGCTCCGCAGTCGCTCGACCGGGCTCTCGTATCTTCTGGCTCGATCGCGCTTTGTTCGCAGTCTCATGCCAGCATCGCCCAGCCCGTGGTTCAACCATCCGTCCCGGCTGGTTGGGCCTCGCCCAGCTGTGAACCATCGTGTGCCAGAAGCCGTCCAGAATCTGCCGCCCACACCACGCGGTCTTTGCGCCGAGCCTCAGCCGTGGTAAGTCATGCTCTGGACGAAGAACACGCGCAATTGCGTTACATTCTGAATCATGCCGCCGTCTTCCCTTCCGCCGTCCACTGCCAGCCCGTCTTGGCCCTTACGACTTGAGTGCTTCGTCGTGTGTTCGCTGGGAGATCGTCTTCTGTCTGATACGTCACCAGCCGACGTGTCCTCGAAACGCTCGAAAGGCGAACTCCCAGCAAAGCAGAAGACAACGCCAGCGTCCCCCCCCCCCCTTCCCCTCGCGCAGTCCGCGGAGGCAGCGAAGGGTATTGGCCCTTTTCTCCCTCGCCGCGGACTGCGCGTCCACCTTTTTGTTGTTCCCCGTCGGCGTCCTAGCCACGGCTGCTGGCCTACTACTCTTACTGCTGCTGCTGCAACTCCTGCTACGGGCCACCATGCTCTGCTCCTGCTGCCGCCGCCGCCCTGGAGTCAGTAGCTTCGTCAGTAGTCAGTCCCCTTTCAGGTGTTGGCCTGACCTGCGTCGTAACCCCGGTCGCATTCTTTAATGATCCGCTTAGGACGGCACTTCTGAGCAAGCCACTGAAAACGCCGAGCACGCACTCCATGGCATTGGCTACGTCTAGCGTTGGCCGCCCTCGCACGAATTATTCCCGAGAATAGCGAACCCAGTCATCCTGTTCCCTGCTTCGCTGGCGTTCTATCACGTGTCAGACCTCCCATCAGCGGGTGTGCGTGTCGCGCTGCCTCAGAGCCAATGACTGTGGACGGACGGGCTCAGAATGCATCGAGAGCAAAAGCCAGAAGACTCTCTACCGCCACACGTACGCGTTCGCATACACTTACAATGCTCATTCGCACACACACACACACACACACACACACACACACACACACACACACACACACACACACACACACAAGCACAAAGGACCCTGCCGTGACGTGCATGCAACAGCAGGAAACGCCTAGGCCCCTCGTGTCGTTGCGCGAGGTCCAATCAATGCCGCTTCTGCCTTGAAGCGCGTGTGCCGGGATAAGCATGGCAGGTACAACACGAAGGCTCGACCAGAATCGTTGACCCGCGTTCCATCGACCTGTAAGGCCTACAAAGGCCTGCAGAATAAAGTTTTCTCGCCACCAGGATCGTCGCTGTGCACTTCTTTGCCAGCGACCCTGTTTTGATGCTGCGCCCGACAGATTATAGACTTGGTCAAATGGCCGCGTTGCGTCGTTACGAGCACTGCGATCGAAATCTCTTTGAAACGTGCTCATAATTGGGATTCTGCTTGCACGTTACGGCGAAGCCTCATTTCTCCTTCTCCGTCAAGCAGCACAAGCCAGTCTGCACACGTACACATCTACACACGCACACACACACACACACACATACACACACACAAGAAAAAGGAAAAACACCGAGAGGAAGATTCGTGTCGCGTTTTGAAGAAATTGCCATCTGGTCACCACATCCCCGTCACGAGAGTGCAGGAGTGGAGCCAGCATACAGTCACGTCTTTCCTCGAAGTTTCGACATCGAATGTTCCATGGGCAAGGATTAGACGATCTCCCGCGCCTGACTCCACCAGAGCCCGTCCTGATATTTTGGACGATAAATCTTGACCACCGTGCAGCGCTATCCCTCCCCTGCTTGTAAGAAAATCAAGCTCCCTTCTTGGGACAAGACGCATCCTAACTTATTTTGTTTTTTCCCCCCTTCCCTTCCCTTTTTAGTGACTTTGCCCCTCTGCGGACGATAGCACCATGTTCTCTCTGGTGAGACGGTGTGCCCGAGAAGAGCTCGGTCCTGGTGTGTCAGACCGACGGTCAGACCTCCTCGGTTCTTAATTTGCTCAGTAATGTCTGTTTGATTCATGGCTTTGCGATCCGAAGATAATGCATGCTGATAATCACAATCGGATGACCTTTTCGGATGTGATCCTGGCTGAATCTGTGCTGCTACCTTGCTTACTTGACCAACGTGCGCAAAGAGGCGAGTTCACGACGTTGCTGTCGATGCTGCTTCAATCTTCTGCGAAGATTTGCGCGAATTTGCTGGAGCACGGGGCCTCTTCGACAGAGCTGGCCGTTCAGCTGATCAAGAGATTTGACTGCTGAAGAAACACGCTCGATGATCGAGCCTGTTTATCGCGGCGGCCCAAGTTGGCCCCAAGCATTCCAACCCCGCCCTCAGTTTTGTGGTTTTTGACGCGATTCCACCTGTCCCACATGATGCCCACAAAAAAAGCATTCGATCCGCTGCGTAGGCTTCGAACTCTATATTGACCTCACCTGGTCACGACTGTGCTTCTGCAAGAGTCGCTTGTCCAATTTCTGTGTATTTCAGGCTCAAGCACTCCTGGAGCGGAATTCACGATCACAACAACACCTGAACCGTCGGCCAGCTTTGCGGGCAACTGGAAATGGGTGACAAATTACGACGCAACTCGCCGTTTACCGCGCTTGGTGACTCCTGTACTAGGAATGTCGTCCCGGCAATTCTTGAACGAATCATGGTCTCCCGCTGCTTCACACTTGGTGATTTGTAATGACTTAGAAAGAATTCTTCGCGGCAAGTTCGGTCATGCCCAGGCGACAGCGATCCGGTCACTGCAGACGCATCTGGGCAAGTTTAAATCCTAGATTATCGGATCATGGCCTTGATCTAGTAAAACGGGCTCTTCACCGAAAGGGCGCCATGCCGGAACGATAACAAGACCAGAACGGCACATGCCTAGAGCTAAAGAACCAAGGCAAAGTAGAAGCGGCAACCGAATTTTAATTTGCGCCAACCAGATTCGATCTACCGACATGTGGTTGTCGCTCGTCGCTTATCTTTGGTCTGTTATTTAATTCTTGTCGGGTAATCGGAGAGACTTCGTCCCGGTATGCCGCCTGTAGACTGGCAACATTCCTCGGAAAGGACAGCTCAAGAAGAAGCATGCACATCACTCTGCGGTGACCTTGTGTGCCGAAATGATAAAGCCGCCACCAGCGAAGGATGATCATCGAACGACAAGCTCACGGAGTTTTCCTTTCGGAATCTGCTGCGTCATTGTCACACATATGCTGTGGAGCACAAAGACACCTTGTCTAGTGCGGCTGATTTTTTCTCATTGGGCAACGCTTGTGGCTAGTCGAACCACACTCACCTAGCAGGTCACATGGTGAGAATACAGGCCCGAGAGCAAGGGGGGAAAAAAATTTCCGCCGAAACAAACGCCATAGTCCTGTGAAATGTTGGCATTGAAGCGTCAAAATTTTTGTTCAACGCATCTCTTGTCATATCCGGGTCGATGTGCCAAGAGAATGAAGATTTTTTTTTGGGAAAACCACGCTGATTTTGTCGGGCGTGGATGAGAAGCATGAGAATCGCAATTGTAAGACAACAACCATCGGGTAGTAGCACCATTCGCGCGGCCTCAGCGTGAAATCCTCCCTAAACCATGACATGAATTTGTTCAAGGAGTCGCTTCATGGTTCGACGTCCAGACTAGGCAAAAGAAAGCAAAAGAAAGGGAAAGGATGGAAAAAAAGACCAGCGCCAAAGAAGAGACATTTCGACAATGCTGTGCGAAGTCTGTCCTGAACCCCACAAGCCGGTAGCCACGGTCAAAACGCGACACCTTCGCACGAACAAAGCTTGACTTGGCGACGAAGATCATTGCATGATCGAGTTCGTAGCGAGGTGAAGGGGAAGAGAAAGGGATGAAAGGGGAGAGGGCGGAGTGAGAGCAACGGCGCTGGGCTCGATCGCATGTCGAATGACGGCTCACGCCAGCGCCCCATTCTCTATCCTCCTCCTCCTTCTTCTCCTCTCGTACGGACAGCGTTAAAATGCCCATAATCCCAGGTCTTTCTGCCCCGTCTGTCTTGCTGCACGCATGGACGTCAACTGTGACGGCCAGCATCCAAAACGACCGCGGCTCCAGCTCTTTGACGCGTGTGTTGACGTGTCGTTGGGTGCGAGCGCGATAGCCCGTCGTTGCCAAGTATAGCAGATGACGTTTCTTGCGACGGCATTCCCTCTGCGCGGTCTGTTGGCTGCTCTGACCTGCCGTCTCAAGTCGCAACGGGATTGCCTTGCTCCCCCCCCACGTCCGTGGTACGAGCCCCGGGCACGTTGAGATTGAGGCACGTTCGACACGCGTCTGTTCGCTTGACGATCGTTGCGCGTTCGGCTGTCATGTTCGGCATGACGCTGGCAGCAACGCGCGGCGGCTGGACTCATCGATGCCCTCTCTGCACAGCGTAGGGAAATGAAGGAAGGAAGTTCGGCATGCAATTCTCTCAAGCCTTTACATAGTTCGCCACGACTGTACACGCCAAACGCATGGAAATACATTACACGCAAACCAAAAACCTGTCCCCAAAGACGCCTTTTTCTCATGCAGCGAGCCCTTCGGGAGCTTAACTCCGTTAAATCGTACAGCAACAGTGGGCCGTTCTTCCCTCTTAGTCTGTCTTTCCTCCGCCAACGTCGTGACCTACTCCCAGAATTCCACCAAACGCATTGCCCTTTTCGTCCAGCCAGATGCTGCCGCCGTTAGAACCGCTGCGTCTGCGTGCCCTGCGTCCCAGCACCACGGCCACCCCACTCATGCTGATGAGTCCGAGGAAGGACAGGTACGGATGCCTGCTCCAGGTGTTCTTCAGCTTCCAGAAGAACCAGAAGATGTTGCTGTGCGTGCTCTTTGGCGGCAAAGTAGGCGGATTCTTCAGCGTTTTCGGAAGCGTTTCCAGAATCGACGTGCGCGAGGGCACAATGGGGTTCCCCGTCGACGTCTGATCCCAGTACCGGCGGCTCTGTTTTCATTTACCTTTTGTCAGCTGCCGTCCGTTGTCGTTCAGCACTTCCAGAAGGGAAGGAAACCAAAAAAAGGGAAAAAAAAATCACGTACTCCTTCGTCGTAGATGATGACCCGCTCGCCATCAGTACGAACATCGACACCGAACGTCGTCTTGATCCACCTCTCCCAGAACATGCCGTCCACCCACATGAACCGAACGTCTTTCCGTTCAATGTCTTCCATCTTGATCCTAATGGCCTTCGCCGCCCTGAGCGCCTTTGCGTCGTTCCTGTCCTCCGCTTCTTCGATTCTCAGCTGCTTCGCGTCTCTCAACTCCTGTCTCTGGAGCTTGATCGCGTTCTGCTCACGATCGATCCACTCCAGCGCCGCGTTCTTCAGTTCCTTCTTTGCAGCGTTGAATTCCGATTCACGCTCCTTGCTCAAGATACCGAGGACAACGTGTTTGTTGGTCATGATTTCGTGAGCATTCTGGGCTGTAAGCTCAGGGACGAGCGGATGCCACACAGATTTCAT
Source organism: Verruconis gallopava (assembly GCF_000836295.1). NCBI lineage: Eukaryota > Fungi > Ascomycota > Dothideomycetes > Venturiales > Sympoventuriaceae > Verruconis > Verruconis gallopava. The sequence goes on along the minus strand of NW_015622144.1, from coordinate 804,411 downwards.
CCAGGTAAGGACCTTGCGGGTGTCGCGCATGTCCTTCGGGGCCAATGGCGCATAATAAGAGGGCTTGCCTGAGCGTGAGACCATGAGACGTGGCCATGTGGAGATCTTGAAGCGCTTGTAAAGCTCTGGATCGTTGGTCTTCACCAGCTTCGCGTGGCCGACGAGTGAAAGGGTCAGTCGCTCAAGAGCCTCGAAGTCCTCGGTAACGGTCGCGTGGTCGTAGAAGTAGACAAATATAACCTCCTCCGTCTTCTCGAGCTTCTCAAACTGCTCGGCAGAAACTCTCTGTACGCCCGCTCCGACTTCTGAAGCCTTCCTCGCGAATGACGTGAGATCGCCGACGCCGCGAAGACCGTCGTATTCGACACGCTCTCCGCCACGGAAAAACAACATGGTGGGATAGCCTTTGATTTTCGCGTCCTTGCACAGTCGCTTTTCCGTCATGCAGTCAACCTCTCCAACGTTGATCACGCCCTGCATTTCCCGCGCCATGGAAGCCCAGTTGGGAGCCATGGCTATGCAGTGACTGCAGACGGGAGAGTAAAATTTGACGAACCACGGGTCGCGGGTCGTGGTGACCAGACGTTGGAATGACTCCGCGGTCAGAGGGACAGACCTGCCGTTTGGATTCGGAACACGTACGGGCTTTTTGACCGCTGCTGTCTCGGTGGTGGATTCTGGCTCAGACGCTGAAGCGGCAGCTTCGGCCGCAGCAGCAGCATTGTGCTTCTCTCCAGCCTTCCTGCCCGCTTCGGGATCCTTATCCTTTTGCTCACTCTTCTCGAGCTTGGCTGCCGGCTCAACGGAGTGCGCACCAACTTTGGGCAGCTTGGGTCCGTCCGCAGGTCTCGAGCCGGGTCGTATGCTCTCAAGCGTTTCCTCAATCCACTGGCTCAGTTCCTTGAGTGACTGTGTGCCAACTTCTCTCTTGACCTCAACGCCGTCCTTGAATAGGATGATCGTGGGGAAACTGTCGATCTTCTTTTCTGAACACGACGTTCCGAATGCCACGCAGTCGACTTTGGCGAAGTGGAAGTTGTAGTAGCGGGTGAACGAGTTGAGGTCTTTCGTATCGTCATCTGTTGTAGGTTTCGACTTTGACGTAGCAAGAGGGTCCAGAGTGTAGTAGTATTCGTACATAGTCTGCCATATCGGCGCCTGTTGCTTGCAATGGTGGCAATAGGGCGAGAAGAACTCAACCAACCTGCGTAGCAAGTATGGAGCGTTAGCCTTCCTCTTGCTTGACAGCCATTAGACTGTGGGCATAATTCCTACCAATAGCCATTCTTAATGTCTTCATCTATCGACGCTGCTGCTTGTATCTCCTTGATGGGTGGCACCTCTATGTCGTTGAACTTCGTGGACTTGGGCGCATCTTCATCTTCGGTTGCCGCCGACGCCGCCTTCACCAGGATTGGCGATGCAAGAGTTATGAGCGGTAATAGCCATGAAATTCGCATGGTGGAGGTCGTGTGTGGGGATCACCGTAAGGAGGTGAGTGATTGCAGCGCAACGAATGCGCTTGTGTCTGAGGGTTTGTGCCAGGAAAAAAAAGTATGATCTTTAGATCATGTATAACGAGTGTAAGGGAAGGAAGAGTAACGTGCCTACCGGCGTCAGGATGTGAGGAAACTGTTCCAGGTGGGAGGGTTAGATTAAGTTTCTGTTCGGTATGTCGTTTCTCACAAGGTGTCCTGGATCTGCGACATCTCACCCTCGCTTGCTGCGTCCCTTGATGCCAAGAAAACCCGCAATGCTATTGGCCCGCTGACATCGACCTTCAGAAGAGCTTCAGAGAAACACACCTCATCAACCCGATCACCAACCCATTGCCACTCTCACAATGCGCCCAGCGATTCGCCTGCTTGCTGCTGTGAGCAAGCGTCTCGAGCCCGGCAGTCCTACTGGTCTGGCTGGCCTCACCACGCACGGCGCTCCCCGCAGTGCTCTTATTTTCCTGTACACCTCCACACTCCGCAAATTGCAACAGATACCCGAGCACAGCGTATATCGACAAGCTACCGAAGCCCTCACGAAGCAACGGCTGTCCATCATTGAATCCGTGAAGCCGGCCGGTTACGACTCTTGGCTGGAGAAAGTTCAGTGGCAGATCCACAACAGGGGCGAGTCATACAGGAAGAATTTCGGCTTGGAGAACGAGGGCGAAGCCGTTGGCGCGTTCGCGTACACCAGATTTAAAGACCCGGAGAATCTGAAACCAACTAGTGGTGACCATGCAGGCGAGATTCCCGATGCAATGAAAGATGAGGTTCCGGACTCTATTGTGGAGATTGAACCGGAGCCACAAATGACTCTTGAGCAGTATGTTGCCACAGACGAGCAAGCGCGCATGATAAAGACTAATTCAGCTGTCGTAGAGTCCAAGAGATTGAAGAGAAGATCGGTGCAGGCTTGCTCGAGGAGGTCATCCAGGTCGCAGAGGGCGAGATGAGGTTGGTAGATAAGATGATTGCGAGCAAGGTGTAAGTGTTTTTTGCGTCCAAGACCGCATCAACAAGACGTGCTAATGAGTATATAGCTGGGAACCACTAGAAGAGCAAGCACCGGAGGGTCAGTGGTCGTATTTTGAACGAGGCGCACATTAGGAGAACTGTATCGCGATAAAGCTCATGGGGCTTATTGTCAAAGCAGTCCACCTAGCACCTAAGTGGACGTGAAGCATCAAAAAGCCATTAAGATAAAGCATATCGGATCGTTTTTCTATCGGCATATGCTGACACACTTAGATACTGGCGACCACGAGATCATGTACATATTACCCAAGTAAACATCGTGTAAAACATGGACCTCTTTCAATTTCTTGAATATTTCAGCTGTAGATCTTGACACTCTGCACCATCAGCACGTCTCTCTGGCATCACACTAGCTTTACGTGCAAAGGCCCTGGGTAGACGTTTAATGGTTTGAATCCAGTTACGAGCATTTTACAGCACATAGCATTAGAGTTTCATGTCGCTGGCTGTGACCAGATTTGTGATAAGAATCTGCAGCCCACTCTCGTACCTCCAAACTTTTACGAAATAATTGCGGATTGCCTTGTAATCTACGTGGACAGGCATTCAGACATTGATGGGATTAGTATGAAGCTCTCGTCAGCCCTTGTGACGAAGTCTCCAGAGTACGTTTTTACATATAGAACGAAACACATGCATGTGGGAACTTAGGATTTGTGGAGGAAACGACGAGGCATATGCTGGCTCCCTTCTGATGTCAAGGTCTCTTTCGTCTCAACCTCTATCGACAGGATGCTCGAGAGAGCCTATGCTTGATGTTTATCAAGAAGCACGTTAAGCTAGCATGAGTGTTGCTTCAGATTAAAAAGTCACAATTCTATCGCGACACCTTGAAGTTCAGAGTCTGCCATGTTGAGACAAGATGGCGGCGCATCTAGATGCTTTGTGCCACATAATCTATTGGACCAACGCTTGTAATCACCCATCGAATGTTGTGATTTTGATTGTAATGTGGCTGATTCTGCGCGTGACACTTTTATATGGTCTACCTAACGAATGCTTCACCATCTGTTACCAACGTCTGCTAGGTCCTCGCGGAATGCGCCGTAAGCAGGCAACGCTTCAATGTGTGTAGTATCTCTAAGCATTGAGTACTTATGATGTCGGATTTCACAAGTAGCGTTGACTATATTTGAATTATTCATAACAATAATAATGATAATCATATATACATTAACCGTCAGTCGAGCACGCGTTCCTGGAAGGTCAGTTCCGTGGTATGCTACCATTTTTAATTCAATTAATACAGCTCTTTCAGCATAACGAACTAGACCTGACCAGCGACCTTTCGCTGTTGTCAAACGAACTTGGTACTTCTCGCAATATCAACGACATCCGTGATTGGACAAACACTTTGATCCAAGCATGAAGTAGATTTGACTTTCGCATTTGGGAGAAGACCAAATCAGAAGCCGCGGAACTGATATGGGGAATTATGTCTCTGGTTCGACTTTAGACCCTTCACAAAACCTATCAGTTGGTTGGCGAGACCTATAGAGAGCAACATAGGGCTACCCCGTCGATCAATTGGCTGTACGGCCTTGCACATCGAAATGGCGAGATTATCACGTCCAAACACTGGACATGGTATTAAAGCTCGCGTCGCCGTGAGGCACTAATCTGATGCCTTTTTGTATGTGAAATCTTGATAAGGCGCTAAGAAAAAAAGCACCGTGCCACGTATGGTCTCAGAGGTCGACATTCAGCCAGGCCCAAGTCGCAAGCACTCGCCCAGCGTCCTGATCAGCCAGCTGATCAAATACGCTGGTGGTGACATCAAGATCGGTGGCTTTACAACCGACGCACCGATCGGTGACAGTCACATCAACACTCCTTTGGGCACCAACCTGCTCATTGTATCTCGACACGCGAATCTTCTTCCCGCACAGTGGATTCTGGTTAGGATCGCTGCCAGTTTGGGCCGCATCAAACACTAGATGACTGATTGCGACAATACTATCAGAGGCTGTGTTTGTGATGCCGCAAGCTCCAAGGCCGGGTTCATAGTACGTCAGATCGCCTGTATGGACCTCTTGATTGCTTGGGAGGGGAAGGTTCTGCGGGCTGGCTCACACAAGCATCAGCAATGGCTAACTAGTTGCGAATTGAGTAGACTACGAACCGGTGTATTCTCTTGAGACCCACGCCGAGTCCAATGGCCACGGCAAGGACAATGAGAACGAGTGCGAGAACACTGAGATAGAAGCTTCGACGAGTCAGGCCGAAGTACCTCTTCTGGCCTCCCAACTCTTGTCCATATCGCTGTGACAGCCTCTTGCTTTGCGCCGACAGACGCTTGCTCGCATTCTTCGTGCTGGGCTTGAAATCTCTGAAATGGAAGCTTCGCACTTTCTCAAAGGCATAGCCTCCGCTGCCAAAATCCCCAAAGCCTGTAACAACGCGCTTGTATGCTGGAACGGGTGGAGCCAAGTCCTCTTCGGAAGATGCGCGACGCGTCGTCTCCGCTACGGGGTTCTTCTCCACATCCTTGGCAAGATCTTGCTCTGATACGCTGGGTGTGATCTCTGGTACGTTTTCGAGCTTGGGCGAGCCATTCGCGATGCTTAAGGAGGGTACGGGCTTCCGAGGGATGGACATTGTCTCGGGTTGGCTGGCGAAGAGACGTGACCGAGAAAAAACATTAAGCGTGAAAGGAGTGGAGCTTTATCGCGCAGACACGAGAAGATCACAGGAAACAGATTCAGTTCATATAGAGAGCACGTAACGCCGCTTTTCAGGGGCCGCCGACGAGAATGATTGTTCCTGGCGATGAGCTCAGGCGGCTGGACCAGACGTCCCTGGGCAAAAAATGTGTGCAATTTCGTGGCGTAAAGAGGGCAACACAGGCTGACCTCGTGCTGTTCCTGCATCGGGCTAGCCGGATGAGTTCAAGACTGTCGCTCAAGCGGAGGGCTGCTGACATTCCCCATACCGCGTCAAAAATAGCGATACTTCAGAGGAAGGTCGCGCGAAGTAAGCAGCCTGGTGGAGATTTCAGCGCGACGTCCTCGCTAGAAGCCGTTGACGTCCGTTTTAAATACCGCAAGGCTGGGAGAAGTGGGGGACAGTGCGAGCCCGCATTCATCCTCCCCGTCGTTCTTGACAGAATATCAAACAGACGCCATCGTGATAGCGAACATCTTGAGACACTCGACCTATCCGTTCGCAACGAGTCTGCTCGCCAGTGCGCTGATGTCCTACTCGATTTTATCGTGCCTGGAGAATCCGTCTAATTGTTTCGCCGTCTTATCAAGAGCTCGCAGAGAAAGCAAATTCAACTAAAACAGATGGTAAAAAGGGCTTGAGAACGAGTGGAATTTCATCGGCCCATCATTCCGCTTCATACCACGGCTCATAAAGTCCCGAGCCACGCGCATGCAAGACCAGAGAAGTGTTTCTGTTCTCCAAAAGCCAAGTATTCTTTCATTCGATCAACCGACATGCGGAGCTACTCTAGAAGATATAGATGCTTCCAATCTCAATGAGGCAATTTGATGCTTCAGATTTGTTTGCTCATTTCAAACATTCTCAGGTCTCTGGTTGCTCGCATATGCGGACGATGAGCAAACGCTGGCCGTATAACTTTAAGAAAATACTCGTGGATCTGGGCTCCAGCATCACAGCACTATAGTATGTGCTCAAGAAGAGCAAAGGGGCAATATGCGGAAGAGACAGCCTGAACAGGTCCCAATTCAATGATGGGCTATGAGTTGGACTTAGTGATTAGCATGAGCCTGCTGAAAATAGATCCCAGCTGTGGTTGCGGGGAAGCTCTCAAAACTTTCACAGTCTGGTTGAACGTTTGGTGCCCTGAACTTCAAAAGGAAGGCCCTCTTAACATTACACGGACAAGTGCTGAGAGGTCATATCGTCCTTTGTCCGGATAATCTTGCACGAGATGATTTAAAATTTCAAAGCGATGAGCATGAAGAGGAAGTTGGTCTTTTAAGGAGGTAAAATAGCTACACTTGGGTTCAGAAGATTCTGATTCTCAATAATCTGCCATAGGAGGACGCCCAAACTCTCCGTGCTCAGCGCCTACCTCGACATTCTAGCTCTGGAGATTCGCACGTATGGATTCACTATCGCACTCACGACTTTGTAGTCCGCCTACGTTCCCGTGAACCATTTAGGCAGGCAGAAGCTTCTATCTCGTTTATTTAGGTGAAAATTTGTCATCTCTTTCAAAAAGAAACTGAGGCTATCTGTTGTTAGGATGATCGGTTCTTCGCAGTGTATTCGGAGAGCCATTCTTCTAGTAAATTTCTTTTAAATTCGAATCAAGTCCCATGTGCAGGAATGTCTTTGAAATGATCATAAATTCGGTGTCCTTAATGTTCCTTAGGCGGTGCTTGCACTTCTGCTAGAGTTTATTTGATTCTGAAATTCTAGCTCTTGGAATTTTGCTATCGGTTGAAGCATCCAAGTTTCACGGCAGCACAAAACGAGACTGCTTTAGCTGTCCATCTGGTTCCAATTTCTGCCTGAAGTGACGGTGAATAAGAAACATGACACAAAGCACACGGAGGAAGTTGTGAAGGTTCTAAGCAAGAAAATGATGAAAAGGAGCTGATGACGACGATAGTTTTCAAATATGCCGTCGACGAGTTTCTTATGTCCTACAGTTGGAGACTTAATCGACGGACATGCCAGATAAATATGATAAATATGCTATCAACACAGTTCGTAAGGGCGCAAAGACGTCTGTCATATTGGATAGTTTTGATAACGATAGTTGAAGTTCCAAGTATGACGACAATACCACAGCCAGCTAAGCACTTCTTGTACAACTTCATCTTTTGTCTGGATAATAATGCACTCCTTTTATGTGTTTTGGATCGAAAGTAAATGACGATTGATATAGCATTATGTGAAAAGTGGTCAAATCATTCGAATCTCGATGCTGGACATCTTTATGAAATTTGAGCTCCGTATATGCAAGCAAGAAGCAATAGTCTTACAGTCTCGTAACAGTCTTACAGCGTCAAGAGAGAAGACAGATTCAATTCCAACCGCGCTGACTAGATGACCCCTACGAAAGGGTTTATTTTCCAGTTTCAGCGCGCTCCAGTTTTTGTTATTTTGGAATGCCCTAGAATATCGAAGCAGGAAAATGAGTCCTTCTTAACAGATTAGGACTTGAGCGAAAGCATGAAGTATGTGAGACGTAAAGGGGTGATCATTTCGCGCTTACATTCCTATTTAGTGCTAGCGCAACATGGAAACGACAACGGACCTGCGTAGTCGATGGCGATCAGGCACATTAAAGCAGAACAGAAATCGCATTATCAACTACTATACCTCCGCCATCATCAAGCTATCGCTGCTGAAGTTGCCGATCTACTGCGATCTCATTGAAGACCTTTTAAAGTCCGCGTAAGATCGTTTACGTCGGCAAGGGCACTGGTGGTTTCGGTCTTCAGCTCTGCCCTGGAGATCTTAATCGAGCATGCAACAGCCACCGCTACAACCTGTCGATGAATACAACCATGTACACGACATGGCTCCGACATCTGAAGCAGGCGATGAACCAAACATTCGAGAGCTAAATGATGCTCTGCGCGTGCTCGTTGATTTGTTCCCTGATGTTCAGCCCGATGTCTTCAGGGAGATGCTGGTCCGCGTCTCCCCCAGCAGTCGAGTAGAAATCGTTGCTGAACAGCTGCTCAAGCATGATGCTGAGTACATCCAAGGTCGCTACCGTCGAGGCTTGGTCCATGCTTCAAGCCCTAGAAGGAAGAGGCCAAAGACAGCAGAATCTGCGTCCCGAGAAAGGTCGTCAGACGACGACACGCCTAGGCTGCGTGTTGAGGAGATGTTTCGGAGCCAGGCGTACAAACAGACGGTCAAACGTGCGCTTTACGATGAGTTCAAAAGTCTCTCACATGCTACCATCAAGGCTGTGCTTGCCGAGAATAATTATCACTACACCCCTTCGCGCGGCGCGCTACTTGATATTGCATCAAAGTCGTGGCGTGCATCGATTGCGGACTTTTTCTTCCGACGAAAGACACCGTCCTCAAGTACAAACCCTTTCGTGTCATGGACAGCATCAAAACATTCTAGCCAGAAATTCCCGAATCTGATGAGCTCTGGCAATGCTGAGCTTGACGAGGAGCTAAACAGGACGCTAGTCCTGCCTGCTCTGCAGCGAGAACGAGAAGCGCAGAATATCATAGATCACGCCTTCGCCCATCAACTTGCAGAGCAGGAAGCACAGGAGGCACTCGAGGAGTACGATTGTGAGGTATGCTATACCACAGTCTCCGTGAACAAGCTGGGAGTATGTGATGATGGCGGACACTTCATTTGTTTCACTTGCATCTCAAGGACTATAACGGAAGCTCTCTATGGGCAGGGCTGGTCACGCAGCGTATCAGACTCAAGAGGCACGATGAAATGTGTCGCGCCAATCCTGGATGGCTCGGGCGAATGTAATGGATGCATTCCTTTCGCTCTGGTCCGCCTCGCTCTTGCGGATCGAGAAGTGCGAGGCGAATCAACTCTTCAGAAGTTTGAAGAGCGGCTCGTCAGCAGCGCGTTGCAGAACGTGTCCGCGATCATGGTCCGCTGCCCTTTCTGCCCATATGCGGAAGTCGACGATTTGGATCTTTGCAGATCGCTCAGTGTGCGCTGGCGCGATCCTCGAGAAGTAAAAGTTTTGGGTTTCTCGCTTCTGCTCTTTCTGGTTTCCATGGATAGATTTGCCTTGTGGTTGCCTCTCTTGCCTTTGCTCTACGTGAGTCTAGCAAATGCATTGCCGGGATCATACAACCCGTTGAGACCCACTCTCCTCCGGCTTGCGCGGAAATCCCGAGGCCTTCGTTTCACTTGCCGGTCTCCAGAGTGCGGAAAACGCTCTTGCTTGCGCTGTCACGCTCTTTGGCGCAATCCACATGCCTGTTACTCCACACAGCTAACCACGCTTCAAAAGTCTATTGAAGCGGCGCAAACCGAGGCCATTAAGCGTGTTTGCCCAAAATGCAATCTATCCTTCGTCAAATCCTCTGGATGCAACAAGCTGGTCTGTCCGTGCGGGTATAGCATGTGCTACCTCTGCCGGGGAGAGATAATCAAAGGCGGCATTAATGGAGGATACGATCATTTCTGCCAACATTTCCGTATGAACGGGGGCAGGTGCACGCAGTGCGATAAGTGCGACTTATACCGCGAGGAGGATGAGAGGGAGGTGCTAAAGTTGGCAAGAGAAAAGGCTGAGAAAGCATGGCGAGAGGGCGAAGGTAAAGACATCACTATACCAATGCCAGAAGTTGCAAAGCTAGTTGAGATCCGTCCCGGCTGGCGCCAAATCCTTGATCCGCGGTGCTGGCAGATGTGGCTGGATAGACTCGTGGAGCACTTTGTAATCGTGACTGTCGAATAGAAGAGGGTAATAGCACAAACATTTCTAGTTCAACGTCCTACGGATCCACCTTTAGCATCGGCCGTCATGACACAGTTGTCTACATGGGTAGCACAAAGCATGAATCAAGTCATGTCCGATCAGCTTCACGGCAAGGTGTCTCGGTAGATAGGAACGTTCTACATGCCACGTCTGATAGAGGGATCATCGAGCAGCGATATAGACACAGATTCAATTGTCGCACAAGAGAAATGCTTATGTAACCACAACACTGAAAGAAAAAAAAAAAGCCGAGCGTTTACCAACGGGTTCGATTTCCAAATCGCCCCCAGCCGTCAAGTACGAAAAGACTGGTTCGAGTGAACTCAAAGAGCGCAAGACTCTCGGATATCGCGCCGGTGAGTCATGCAAAGCGATAAGGCCGCCGATTTACCACGGTCTAGTTTAGCGGCCGAAACGTGACCAGGATCCTCCGTGCGCTCCACGCAGGCTAGAAAGCTTCCCCGCAAAAAGGGCTCGCACTGTTTTTCGCTTAGGCGGGAAGCCTTTAACCTCATGTTGCAAACGCGGGTGGCATTGCAAGAGATCATGAGATCACTGCCAAGACCCTGGATCGCATGCACGCACGAGTGTCTTTGAAGTCGCGCAGCCTGGACAAGTGCCGACGTAGCCGTTCTCAAAAGACGGACGCGCCAGTCGAATGGAGCAGTGGTGGCCGTGAAATCCTGGAGGCTGAAAGGGCAGTCGCTGTACGACGAGGGCAGAAAGCAGAAAACGACGTTGGAAGACAGTCTGGAAAAGGGAGCGGGCAAACGAAACCGTCAAAATCGATTCCACATATCTAACATTACGCATCTAACCTAAGCACGTTGATGCTCTGCTGAGGCGAGTGCTGTTCGAATTTACGCGTTCGTTGACCACGTGGATCCACAACGATAGAACAATGCACACATGTATCGTGTTGAGATGAGCCAAGATCATTGTCAACATTGACATAAGAGTACATTTCAACCACGCAGATCACGTCATTAAAACAGACCAGTCACAAGCAGAGTAGCTGGGTATCAGAGGTGCATCGTTTAGTGGACGCTGCCCTTGCGCTGTGCGGCGTGTTAGCGTAATTTCAAGAGCGACAAGTATCGAGTGTACATACCTCGACGTCCATAACGATCTCAGGGTTGAGCTCGCCCTTCTCGGTGACACCCATCTCCTGTGCGAAGGTGGTGGTTGGCTTCCACTTGGCGGACTGGCGTGGGCTAACCTCCTCGAACATGCGGTCGACTTGTTCGAGGGTAAGACCCTTGGTCTCAGGAACGAGGAAGTACGCGTAAACGAAGCAGCAGGCGCAAAGGGAGCCCCAAATGAAGAAGACCTTGGGGCCGAGGTTTCCTTTGTCTTCACCGACCATGTAAGGAGTGATAACGGCGATGATGCAGTTCCACATCTGAATCGTGATGTTAGCAAGTCGTCATTTCCATGTTGAGGCAAACATTTGATACGTACCCAGTTGGAAGCAGTGGAGAGACCAACACCGCGGGATCGGATGGGCAGAGGGAAGATCTCGCCAATGACGACCCAGGCAGCCGGGCCCCAAGTAGTTGCGAAGAAGAAAATGTAGATGCAAATGAAGGCGATCATAGCGCTGACGGTAGCGTGGTTGCTTCCGTCAACGGTGCCGGCAATGGCGACGATGAACTGGCAGACAACCATACCAGCGGCACCGTAGATGAGAATGGTTCGGCGACCGAAACGCTCAATCATCCAGAAGGACAATGGTGTGGAGCAGACGTTGACTAGCGTGGTGATCAGGGAGATCAAGAATGGGTTGGAAATGGTACCGAGAGACTTGAAGAACGATGTACCGAAGTAGAAGACGAAGTTGACACCAGTCCACTGCTGCATCATCTGAAGGGAAGTACCAAGGATCGTGCGGCGCACGTTGGAGCCGGCCTTGAAGAGGCTGCCGCGGAAGCAGTTGATCCAGCTGTTGAAGTAGCTGCCCTGAGGAATGACCTGAAGCTCGTACTCGTGATTGGCAACAATCTCGGCAAGTTCCTGCTGAATGTACTCGGAGTCCACGGGCTGGCCACGAACACGGGCAAGCACCTGGGCGGCCCTGTCGATGCGACCACGCTTGACGAAGTAGCGAGGAGACTCCGGAAGCAAAAGCAGACCCGTGCCGAGGATGAGCGACCACAAGAATTGGATGGCAATAGGAATGCGGTAAGAGCCAGTGTCGCGGCGGTTCTGGGTGCCATAGTCCACGCAGGAGGCAAGGAGCAGACCAATGGTGATGCAGAACTGATAGCCAGAAACGATGGCACCACGGACCTTGCGAGGCGCGATCTCAGACATGTACAGAATGATGATGGCGGAGACGAAGCCGACGCCGACACCGGCAATGACACGGCCAACGATGAGAAGCTTGTACTCGGTGGAAGCGGCCTGGAGGATGACACCGATGGTGTAAACAAGGCAGCCGGCCAGGATGGTGGTTCTGCGGCCGATGAAGTCGGCCAGGTCTCCAGCAATGATGGCGCCGAGGAAGGTGCCGAGAGACAGGAAGGAGACAATCATCGACTGTTGCCAAGATGGAAGCGCAAAGGAGCTTGAGCCGCTTTCACTGTAAGGCAAGCCGGTGTACTTGTGCACGACGTACTCCATGGACAGCACACCGTTGATGTAACCGGAGTCGTAACCGAAGAGGATACCGCCGAAGGAGGCAAAGACGCACATCAGGTACGCCTTCCAGGTGACGGGAGCCTCGACCCGATTGACATCGGTGGTGGCGTGAAGAGTGACACCTCCGCCAGGCATGTTGGTGGTTGTTGGACTGTGATCCTCCTGAAGGGTTGGCGACGGAAGAAGAGCTGAGCAGCCGGCGATCCTGTTCTAGACGAAGCACACGAGAGGCCTGATGGTGCGCGGGGTGGTTGGCACTTGGGAGGGACAGGCACTTCAGGTGACTGAAGCTTGACCGCGAAGGCAGATCGTGAAGGAAAAAGTAAACGACGATCGCTCAAGCAAACGTGCGGGGGGATCTGGGCATTTGTACTCGCAATCTGGCCGTGGTGGCACAAAATTTCGTCTGCACTCTGCGGCCCAGCTTAGAAGCTTGCCTAGCACGGTGGTGACAGACTGGAAATGTGATTTATGCCGCCTGATTTCCCCAATCCTACAGTTCTGCTCCGACGCTAGCCCATCCCGCAAAGCGAGCAGCAAACCGCGGACGATGATCACTGGTCGAGAACGGCTCTGGCCAGTGTGGTCGCCCCATACCTGGGGTCATGCTCGAGCCCGCATGCAACAGATTTTCCACGATCCATGTGCTGATGAGAAAGCGGTGCCCCAGCTGGGGGTGAACTCCACCGTCCGCACGCAACACGCGTGACAAAGCTGCGGGAGATTGACCTGGCCCAGATCTAAGCTGAAAGGAGACACGGCATCCGCTGGAGAGGGGCAGGTCCAGCAGTGGGCGGGCATGAGGCCGGCGTGCGATCCCAACGCGCACAGCGGTTTCACGGGGTGACATTCGCAACGCGACGAGGTGGTGCATCGCGAGGTGTCTTTGGCTGAGCTGCGACCGTCCGGCGCTGGTTACGTCGACGGCACAGCAGCGCATCGTGTGACTGGCCAGTCCCAGAGTTAAGCCGCAGCCACGCAGCGGCTTCGCAGAGCGCCGTTTGTGGGGAACCGCATCACCACCATCGGCCCGGCCTCGTCATTGGCGACAAAAATTTCGACGCACTCGGCGCCCGCGCAGGCCGCTCGTTGGACGCCATCAGGCCGGTGGAGATGACGATGTCGCTCCGTCGACCAGACGCTTCCACGCCCTTCAAATTTGCCCAGCACGAGACCGGGCTCGCCACCGGCCCCGATCTGGGCGCGTCGGCAGAGCATCCACGGCTGGCGGCGCAGGACGTGGCCGTCGCCTCCTCGCGCTCGACGACGATGCGCGCGCCTTGCTGGGCCTTGTGCTGAGTGCACCCGCGGTGTTGACGGCCTCGTCTGGACGGCTCTCTGGCGCACATGAGTCGCGCAGCCCATTCGGAATGCACTCTCCCGAATCCAGCAACTGATCGCCGGCAGATGCATCTTGCAATCACGGCTAGGCCCCTCGGAGATCATACAAATGCGCCGTAATAAACGCATCCCCAATCGCGCTGTAACGTCGCATGGGTGCCGCCAAGCCAGCCCGCCACCCTGGACTGACTTTCTCGCCTACCAGAGCTTGTATACGTCGAACAGTGGAACTGGATCCTGGCTCGACGGCCTCCCCTTGACTGCAACTCGGGTCCTCCTCCAGCGTCTGACATTGTTGGGGGAAGAGGAGGGGGTGTGGGGAGATGACTTCGGGCGCATCGCCTGCGTGTACTCCATGTTCCTTGCTTATAAACTTCGTATCTAGAAGCGAGTTGCTTGCTCCCGTCATCCTTCTAGAATTCTTCCATCTCGTTAGGCCAGGCAAGCGTTTCTGGAGTCCACCAATCAACACATCTGCCTTGGCTGCCGCGATTCACAGCTTAGCTTTTTGGATGGTTGCCGTCGCAAGGGTCAAGGGGATTTCTGCCATGCAAAGAATATCGAATCGACAACACAGCGATACGAGGTCTGCATTCTGCACGATCTGTCATCAATACATGACGCCCTAAACGCCGTAGTTCCTTCTAGTGGCGCTCTCTTGCGGTAACCGAGCCCCAAACTTTCTAAAGGAGGCTGGACCAAATCGACCGATATTCGGGGCCTCCGCACTGTCCACTTCGGCCTTCACTGTGGGCGGCAAGCTCTACGACCACGCCATATGTATTATTCTCTCACCACATGCAAGCACTCTTTCAAAACCTCTCGTCATTTCTCATTTGTGGGAGAATCGTCTCCAAGCCCGTAAGCAGCGCACAGGCTTTGATTTTCAGAAGCGAACGATGTCCCGTGCGACTGTTGGGCATCAATCCACATCGTCTCGAGTCTGGCAATCTCGTTTTCTTTCCCGTGGAGTGACTCCTGTTCTCCACTTCAGAGTTTGAAGGAGAAAAAAAAAACGGACCAAAAATTTTTCACATGTGACGACGCTAGCACTACTAACTTAACTAGTTTTGAAAGACGCCATGTGGAAACCATCATGGCCGAGAACGCTAGAGGCTCTGCGGATACGTTAAATAAGCTCAGACGCAAGCGGGACCCAGTCTGTTACGGGTAGTAGCTCCGTCAGACTGTCGCATGCTTGTACTGCCAGGAGCATTCTGGAACGTGGACATCGCGGTAAGGATGGTCGGTACGTTCTGGTAGCGTACACAGCGTGCGCGTTGTCTTCGCACTTTTGTGACCGCGAGACGAAAGCGTGCTGTATCCAAGAGCTTTGATACCGTCGCAACTTGCCGGATGCAACCATGATCCCCAACACGCATTCCTGGGGGCGCTACCGACCGTCTGGCTTGCATCAGGTTGTCTGCGTTCGCTATAACTTACATATGTCGACCCTGAGTAAGCTGCCGGCATAGCTGGTCGATCCTTTTGAGCGCACCTTAATTATCAAGTGGCGCATTGCTCCGTCGTCAAACCTCAACAACAAACACAAAGTATCGCATCCCCAGATTCTCAACCCGCTGTTACACACGAGAGAAAAACCGGACGTGATTCGGCCTCGCCTAATCGTAAGGACGTGCGCCGCTAAATGTCACGATTTGTAAACTTTTGTCCGAATTTTCAGGTCGATTTCGCTTGGCTTCCAATCTCCTACACCTCGAGCACGGAGTACACCACAGACCCAACTTTCCCCACCTAAATTGTCTAGATCTTTTACTAGCTGCTGGACTTCGTCAGTCTCTCGATCACTCGCGCCGTACCTGAGTATTTGTGCTCCACTGTCATAGCCACATGGCTTCTTATTTCTTCATGTCCATGTGGGGACAAAATAGTCTCAACCATTCCTGTGTTTTGATCTTAGCCGTTTGTTGCGGCTAACTTGACGGTAGCTCCGAACACTTGAGTTACTTCGGTGTTAAGATGAGTTAATTATTAATGAACGGCGACCGAACTACGTCTTGAGTTTGCGTGTCGATGCTGCAATCGCAGCATTGTCCATCTCCTGACACTTCCACTCAGCAATTGCATCTGAACTCATCTTCGCGAAACTGTTTTTACTGAATTCTCCAGTTCAGACCAGTAGCGGGATCAGAGACATTGTGATATCTCTAGTAGCATCCTTGCGAAATGCCTACTCCGTTTTTTTTTCAACGTTATATCTGCCTTCGCCTCGTGAGAATTCTCGAAATAAGATCGGGACATGAATTTGAATCTATCCATCATCTCTGGTAGCGGTGCATCAGTTGGTCCACGTCTGCTTGCTCTTCGGACTCGACTGGCAGTTTGCGACTAAAGCGCTCAACACATCCTGTGCTCGGTACGACGTCTGCGCGCGAAGTCAGGAACTACAACTAGAGATACGGACACACGACTCCTCAACTTCCCTGAAACCCGGCGTGCTTTGTCGTAATTCGATTTGGAGAAGGCTCCACTCCAAGCTATGCTACAAGAATGCCTTTAATGAGCGGATCCGAGACTAAAGAGAAGGAAATATCAAAATGTGAAAAATGCTGATATACCAACTGGAGCTCATAATCATATCTTTGACAATACTGTAGACTTTCAGACGGAGCTCAACGTGGTCTGGGTGTTCAGAGTGTGCACAAATCCGCCAAGATAACAGGCCAGTCAATTCGACATTACGCATGTCTGTACTGACATATTAAGGTCAAGCCAAGTCCCAATCACGATTAACAAAAAAAAATTCGACTTATGTTTCCGAGGGCTGTAAGAGGGCTAGTTCCGTTATGGATTCCATATTGAGGTTTCTTCGCTTAAGACCTCGAGACGATTTTGGCAATTTTGCAAAATCCGGACAATGATCCAGTCAAGGCAACACTCTTTGTAAGACTGACGACCGTCGCAATGACCAGAAAAACTCCAAGGCTACTCATAAGTGACTCAGGTTAGAGCTACTCATAGCACTTGTGAGCAAATGATCTCCAGTAGCATGATCAAAGTTTGTATTCACAAGGTAATATATGACAAGGTATCATTGGCCTTCGTTACTCATTTCCTAATGTCGAATCTCACGATTCCACAATCATACCAAAAAGAGGGTGGCCGAATGATTTACTTGTTACGAACTTAAATTCTCATTCTGAGCGATTGTTTGATCAACCTAGTCAACTTGAGTGGATCCTGTGAACGGGGGTGGGCTAGACGTAAAGAATTCCTTCAAGCACACATCTTTGAGAAGGTTTTTTAACGTACTGGTTGAGTTCAGAGTCGATCGTTTACTGCTAGGAAAACGAACGGGCTACTGAATTAGCATCATGTCAGATATTGAATGGACACATGGTAGGCTCAGCTGCTACCGGTTTCTGGAATTCACCCTCCAAGTGGAGGCTTAAGTAGGGTACCGTCCCATATAGTACGTTGTGGATTTCCACTCGGGAAACAATGTAAATTGTGATGCTGGAAGTTCCTCCTGATAAGTATGGTGCTACTTCTTGCAATGATAAAGTGCTATCCGCCAAAAGTTTATGCTAACAATTGGGTGCGCATCGAGGTCTTCGATTTGTGCACTCAGCGTACAGATCCAGGTTACTTGTCTTGATAACGCGGAGCACAGTTTTGCTAGCGGGATGTAGATAGGGGTTTTTGACATGCATATATGATTTCTCACATCGCAGGCATTGTATTTGTGGATCACAGAATGAGGAGCATGCTCTCATCCAAGTGCACGCATGTCACGACATCAATGTTTAAATCAATTTGCATCGCTCCGAGCGTTCTTCATAAAGAAATGAGTCAAGATCAACACGATTGACTTCTCCGACCAAATAATAACCGGGATGCTATATAGTCTATCATGACGTAGACTATCAATAGTAATTTCCTTGATTTTTTGGTAGGTTATCACGATTGATCTAATTCGTCGGCCGCGGGGCTGAGCCTAAACATTTTGCTCATCATCGAGCAGAATACTGGCCACAATGCTTCGTACCTCAACAAATAACCACACTGTATAGTTCTCTTGTTGATTTGGGAGTTATCGCCATTGTGTCATCTAATCCCTCGCAAGTCCACAAAGTACTTTTAAGAACGCAGAGCTTTGCAGAGCGTTGAAGAAATAATATCCGATACTACGTTAAGCAGATTTTCTCTCCGAGTAGAAAGACCACAATTATGGCTCAGCTACATGATCATTCGAAAGGTAGTATCTGCACGTATGAAGGCAAACAAGTAGCTAACTAGATTAATGTCGTCATGCGCTAGGGAAAGACTCCGATTTCTCGCCAACAGTGTCAAACGGCAGACGTTCTCCGCATTTCAGGTGGCCGATCGCGCATTCCAATCAGCGATCCAAATCCTAACTCCGCCATATCCACCATATATGCTCTGTTCAACAACGTAAGAGGTTTCCGAGCCACGATCCGGATGCCTAGAACGTACGCTGAATGGCAACCGTTTTAGGGGAAATGTCACATGAAAACCGTAGCAAGAATGGCACGTCTAAAAAGCCGTCTCGTCAGCGCCCGCTACCTCCGGATGTAATGGCTCGAAACTTGGCGATTGAGAAGCAGCGTCGAGAAGCGCTCAACGAAAACTTCTTGGTAGGTCTGCTCAACCTCTGTCGGCCAAGGCAACACGGAATGGACTGCTTAAAGATATTACATGTGTAGGATTTGGCTCGCTTGGTACCAGCTCTAGCCTATGCACGGCGGCTATCAAAGGGGCGCATCATATGCGAAAGTATCCGACATTTCCGACATCAGCGCGAGATGTGCATAGCTGCAGCTCAGGGCGTGCAAGACTTGCTTGCGGAAAACGATCGACTGGTTTCAGAAGTCAACGCACTGCGTGCCCAGCTTGGGGAAACGATACTCCCTCCTCGGGAACCCATGCCAGCAACCGAGGCGATGATAGAATTAATGGCTGTCAAAGACGAAGTTTATGGAGAATTTCCCGCTGGATTTGGCGATAATTGGGCATACAGCCCACAAGAAGCACATTACAACCCAGCTCCCGCTGAGATTGGGGGCAGGATACCGTCGCCTAATGAGATGCTTACAAATTCGGATCCACCATGTCATACACAGCAATCTAGTCAGAGTGGTTCGAATCTGTTATACCATGGGGCATCTCCTACGATGCTTTCATTAGAACATTGCGAGCTTGATTCAGCGAGATCTGTTCCGTGCTGGGATGGTCAGTCTTTGCATACTATCAATCCTCTCGTGAATCCGTTCACATATGCTCCTGTTTCGACAGGGCAACTCATGTCGACAGAAACGTTGCAAAGTTTTCCTGAAACGATGGCAACGTCCATAGATCCCACCGCTCTCTTTTGGACCCAAGGCGCTGAGTTGGGAATTAATAAGACCAACGACTGCATTACTTCTGCTATCTGGCAATACTAAAGATCAAAATTTTTCTGAACAGTTTGACTTTTAACTACGCTTACAATATTCCTGTTTTGTCTACAAGGCTTCAATCCGAACTTCATAAGACTGAGAAATTGATTGTTAAGATCGTTGCTTCCGCCTGTAATGAGAACAGCCCACTACTATGCTATGGGACAGAAAGTCGTAGGTAAGAAGCTCTATGGTGTTTACCAATATTCTGCAACATCTTTCACCCGACTGTATCAAATTCAACAAACGTAAAGGGTTGTAGGGACTTCTCCCTTGACTACTTGCTTTCCATGTACTACCGCCTTTTGTAGTGGAAATGGACAGTGGCCTGTCTGTAACTTCGTTTTGACTCTATATGAACTGACGGAAATACAGCAACATTCCTCGATGTAGTTTCTTCCACAGTGATTCGTTTACAGTGACTTGGATTCACATTCTGCAATTTGAAGGCAACGAAGATGAGCCGCCATGAGCGATGACATATTTAAGAATAACTTTGAGGTAAACTTTTGTTGATTTCTTCCCAAAGTTCTCTCTTTAAAGCCTATTTCCAAATTGTGCTGAGACTGCATTACATTCGATGCATCATTCGATTCCCGACGTCCGAGATCGCATTCTGTTCGCAGTATTTCCGCTCAACCCGCCGTGTTCCTGTTGACATGGATCAATAACGCAAGGGTCTCTAAGCCTGTACAGGCAATGCATTAGCGTGGCAGATCATGCCAACTAGTGATTGCAAACGAAGTTCACATGAAGTTTTCCAATGCCTTTTGTTAGCACAAGGCTACTCTCCATCCCGCACTAACATACTGCCAATTACCGTCCAGGTGATTTTGCTGCTCGAGCTAGAACTGCAGACAAAACTGCACAGCATGGTCCTCGACTGTACAGGAATTACGTTGCACGATACAATCTTTTGTTTATTGTGGAACCGATGAACTGTACAGGTGGTATTCTTCCCAATTGGCTAAAAGCTCCTTGTGCAGCAGGGAGTATAAAATGAGTTTCTGGAAGAATAAATTGGACAATAAAGCACCGTTCACAGTTCAACTTACCTCTTCGTCTAGAACGCTACCTGCTCTGTCTTTGTACAAACTCCGTTGCAGAAAATGGGAAGCCAGACTGCGACGACGTGGCTCGATAAGCTCCATGAGCAACGTATGAATTACAGCAACGTACTTCCTAGCGAGATATTAATTTGGTCATCTAGTTAATGTTGATATTGATTGCATGGATCCCGCTGAAGCAAAAAAGCTTCCATTCGTGCCAATGGATCAAACTAGCAATCAGCGCCTAGTCTATCAACAAATGGTAGCCCCGGAAAACAGGGAGTTGTTCCTTGCTGTCGCAAAGGAGTTGAAAGAGGAAGGCTGGAAGGCCATTTACTTTCGCATGGTAGGTCTAGCAAGTTGTACTTGTTCCAATATTGCAACACTGACTCAGAGCTTCAAACGTGACAGGCCGCTGAACTTTGTGCTCTCAACATCGGGAATCTCAGGGGTCGTGTCCTTCTCCAATCATCACCTTTTCATGCATATGACACAGAAAAGGTCATTGATGATGCTCGCTCTTATGTTAAACAGCTGGAAAAAGTTGGGATCATGAGAGATCGTGTGTGCATCAAAATTCCTTGTACAGGCCCTGCCTTGAATGCTGGTCGAATTCTTCTCAAGGAAGGGATTCGCACGTTAGGAACGTCTCTCTTTGGACTCCCTCAGGCGATTGCTGCTAGCCAAGCAGGTTGTCTCTCAATTAGCCCTTATTTCAACTGTAAGTTTTATCTTCTGCCGGGATGACGGCCTCTTTTCTTAACGTCAGAGCAGTACCATGGTTTCACTACGACCCAACTTTGTGGCCCGACGTTGAAGATCCTGCCCTCGAACATCCAATGTCACCAAGAATGGTTCAGATTGTCGAGACATATCGGCGTTTGCATAAAGAGACGGGCCAACCACAACCGTTGCTAAAACCCGCCAGGTAGGCCGTGCTTTCATACTCGCCTCTCAAAATTTGCTTCTCTATGCTTATCATAGTCATGTCCAGTTTTCGATCGGCCAAAGAGACCATGGCAATGGCAGAATTTGGTTGCGAACACGCAACGATTCCCGAAGATATCCTTTCTTCTCTAGCATCGCTTGACTTGGTTGCGAATCCGCCACCAGGCGATTATTCGACTAAACACTGGGGTGTTCCTAATTCGAGGCTAGCTCATTTGATCAACGTTGACCCTCTCGCTGGTCCAGACTGGGATGGAAAATTGGCATCAACAGATGTTGATTATCTTGCCAACAATGGCGCCGCTCTCGATAAAGCGATCGAGGACGACGACGTAACCAAAAGAGGTCTTGCTCTTGCCCTCAAGGAATTCCAGGGGAATGAGCTTCAGACAAAAGCTGCAATCGAGGAGGTTTTGAAAGAAATTGCGTGAAAGGGTGTTTTGATACTGTCAACGCGGCCTAAGTGGAGTACATGTCGATATATCTTGACTGCTATAGAGGAAGCTGTGATGCCTTTACGCAATTTTCGTAGTTCAGAGATAGGACCTTGAAAATTTACAAGAATATCTTGTACGACATCGATTTCCTCAAATTATCATGGACCATTTCATCAGGGGTCTCGCATTGATCATATTGCATGCACACACAGTTACATAATTACAAGTAGTAGATGTGAACCGTAATATCGATAAAAACGTTGTGATACGTCATACAGACTTAGGAAAATACTCTCTCAGTTGATTCCTCAATCACGACACGGGCTGTTGAAGTAGAAAATAGACTTCAGAGGCCCGAGCTAACTGGCACATTAAAGTCCACGGCCACAATTTTGGAGGCAATCAACAAAGGGCTTGTACAGCTAGCCACGTCTTGAATGAACCTTTCGCCGTCAAAATACTGTCTCTAGAGAAAGAAGGCCTTTGGCGATGCGGAAATGCGCCGAACTTTATGCGTAAACTGCAAGCGTAGCAAGACGGTTAGCATTAGTAAGCGTTGACTTGCCGTCACAGCCCCGGACGTTCCGCGTGTTAAAACTCTAATAATGCCGACCTGGACTGCTTTTGGACTGATTGTGGGATAAGCGCTGTGGAGCTAATTGAACTTGTGGCTGCTGTTCCTTCGGACAGTCGCCGACACCCGTCGGAAAGACCGTTTCAACGTTTAGTCTTGTGCCAAACGTGCAACTAGTCTTAAGATATGACCACGGTGTCTTGGGCGCCATTTTGCATCATCCGTATTTCTCACTGCTTACGATTGGGTGAAGCTAATGCAGGTCCTGTACAGGTCCTCTCCAGGCGTTACCCCAGGATGGGGTCCCCGCGCAATCCACCCACTTTCGGAAAAGGTTTCGCCGAGTTTTTTTTTTTTTTTGGACCTTATGTCCATCTACTGTGAAATTCGGCATGATTACCGCCTTCAACAGGATTCAAGAATTCTGACTTAATGTGTAAAAAATTGCGTAATAAAAGAATGAAGCTTTAGATCGAGGCTTTTGATTGGCACAAGGCTTGAAACCTGGCTCTAGAAGAGACGATGAATACGTAAACAAAATAATATGACTGTGCAGGCGCGCGGAACTAATGACAACTTGTGCTAACGGGAACTGCATTGCATGAGATGGAATGGTCGTGTGAATGTGGATCCATTGTCCGCACTTGAGGTGTGAGACTGTACAGGTCCATTGGAGACGGGTAATCCAGGGCCTAGAGACCGATTCACACCTATATAATCCATATCTTGGGCGGTAAATGATCGTCAGATACGATCCACTGGATTGATCCAGTACATACTAAGATATTTTCTTTTGAGACGTCTCCTCAAAACAGAATCTCAGGCGTCTTTTAAACTCTATTGTCGTTGTAATTGTTCAGGCTGAAAACAAAGTGTATCCCGCCTAGCAGCATGGGCGAAACTAAAGCAACTCAGGTGCATCATGAGCATATTCATCACGATGCCCAAGATCCAAAGACTACATTCTCTCAGAATGTAGATGGCGAGTATGCTAGCATTTAGAAAGTAATGTTTTCTTGAAAATTAATGAAAGCTCAGAATCCGCAATCCTCTCCTTGGTATTCCCAAACTTCAGCTAATGGAGGATGTCGAAGCCTTCTGCAACACCTATGGATTGACAGAGAAGCTAGAAGTGATGAAGAAAGGTGCTCTGGTTGCTCAAAGTCCATGGAATTTTGAAAATATCCCTGAGCTAAATGAAAGCGACAAGCATGTTCTTCGTCGTGAGATTACACGTACGTTTATTACACGTTCGATTGACATCTATTAATCAAGTTGAGCCAGACAAATGGCATCTTTCGAGATCTCTTTATTTCACAGTGGGTCTGTGTTCACTTGGATCTGCGCTTCAGTAAGTACGACGAGACGTGTAAACCATCTCGAATCTCGCAGACCACACTGACAAAAAGGCAGAGGATGGGACAATACAAGTGCAAATGGCGCCAATCTGTCCTTTCCAGTAGAGTTTGGAATCGAGGATAACAGCTGGTTAGTCGGATTTATTAATTCTGCGTAAGTATAAACTGCTGGACCTATAAATCAATCACATTAATAATTTGGTTTAGACCGACTATCTCCGGCCTTTTGGCAGCATGGTTGGCTGATCCGTTGAATAACTGGCTCGGTCGCCGTGGAGTCATCTTTCTTACGGGTCTTTTTTGCATATTTCCCATACTTGGCCAAGGGTTGACTCATAACTGGTGGAGCTTACTGATCTGTCGTCTAATCATGGGTGCTGGTAAGTGCCTGAAGAATTGAAGATTGAGGTGTCTCAAAGGCTCTGAACATACTTACGCTCCAAGGTATGGCAATAAAAATCACCACCATTCCAATCATGACATCGGAAATTGTACCCGCTCCAATTCGTGGCGCTTTAGTTATGACTTTTCAACTATGGGTTGCCTTTGGGATTTTGGTGTATGTGTCGAATCATCTTATCCTTTGCGTATTCGACAATTGTTAATATATGAACGTAGCGGACTGTCAGTTAATTTAATGCTTTTCCGAATTGGACATCTAGCCTGGCGCTTCGAAATGTCAGCTGCGTTCATCCCGGCTATTCCTGTTGTGATCTTGGTTTGGTGGTGTCCAGGTATGTATTCGTTTTGCCAATACAAGCTCTTCGGATACTATTACTTAAGCTTCCACCAGAATCTCCAAGATGGTTGCTTAAGAAGCATCGAATTCAAGAGTCGTTCGCGTCATTTTGTCGGCTTCGAACTTCAGAATTAATCGCAGCCCGAGATTTGGTAGGAGATCTCTCTCGTAGTAACCTAGGAGTTGCGGGCTAACATTTCATAAGTACTATGCATACCGCCAATTTATTGTCGAAGAGCAAGTGCTGGGCGGTTCTACCTTTTGGAGTCGGTTTGTAGAGCTCTTCACCGTGCCGCGAGTTCGTCGTGCCACCTACGGCGCAGCTATCGTGATGATGGCCCAGCAATTTTCTGGCATCAATATCATGGCATTTTATTCATCTACGGTTTTCGCCGAAGCTGGTCGCGACACTCGTGATACTCTCTTGGCATCGTGGGGATTTGGTCTAGTCAACTTCGTATTTGCGTTCCCGGCTATATGGACGATTGATCGCTTTGGTCGCAGGAACCTGCTTCTCGTTACGTTTCCAAACATGGCATGGTGCTTGATTGCGGCAGGATGCTGCTTTCTAATCCCTACCACCTCTTCTGCGAAGTTGCCATTGATAGCCATCTTTGTTTATGTATATACAGCTTTGTACTCCCCGGGTAAGACTCACATATCAAATTCTTTCAAAGACTGACACATTTTTTTTTCCAGGGATTGGACCCGTTCCCAACGTATATGCGGCAGAATGCTTCCCCCTTTCTCACCGAGAGATTGGAACTGCCCTGGCCATCTTTGTCAACAACACGCTTTCAAGTATTCTCAGTCTCACATATCCTTCGCTTCTCAAGGGCCTTGGTCCTACAGGAGGTGAATAACCTCCTTGTAAGAGTTCCATAGATGGGGAAGTTAACATGTGCTTATAGCTTTCGGGTTTTATGCAGGCCTTTGTAGTCTTGCATTTGTCATCATCTTCTTGTTCTTGCCAGAGACTAAGTACGAGTGCTACAATTTTGGCTATTTCAATAACCACGAATCTGACTAGTTTGGCTATAGGCAACGCACTCTCGAAGAGCTAGACCAGGTATTTGCTGTACCTACAAGTCGCTTCGCCTCGTATCAATGCTGCGAGTGGCTGCCACATATTTTCAAAAAGTATATCCTATTCCAGCGCAAATCGAAACTTGACTCACTATACCATCTTAAAGGTATCAACGATGGATTGCAAGATGAAGCTTAACAGACACCAAGAGAGCAGCAAGAGGGTTATATCACTGATGTGTAGGATGTGAGGAAACAAGGAAGATTACAGCAGAACTCACGAAGCAAGCGGATTAACTAGCTTTCTGATTGTATACTGCTGTGATGCGGTTTTGGAAGCCTAAGCAGTAGTTTCGTATTTAAAGTTGAGATTAGTCTGTTCATTCACAGGGAAGGAGCGGTTTCTACTAATCAAGATGTTCGTGAACGTACCTCTTGGGCTAAGTCCAGATCTGGATAACAGCAGATTAACATGTCTCACTGCATTTTATACCTATCGTTCCTGGTCATAATCTTAGCCCAGGTCATTGTGTTGAGGTCAAATGTTAATGAACACGGAAATCCTAAGCTAGCACACAGACGATGAAGTTGTGAAACATTCCTCATGGCGGTGAAGGATAAGTCAATCCTTATCATCTGCACTTTAATTTGTAACGAACAGGAGCAAGTGCTCTCTAATCTTTGAAGGAAAGAGAGTGGTATGAATGAGAACGTGGCGGAGCAAAGTACACGATCCATCAAGGTCAAAATCACGTGCATGAAATTTCCCCTTTTGTCTAACCTCCGCTATTCGCCGCGTCGTGTTCTTTATGTAGTGTCTTCACCAACACAATTTGCGCTGATCTCAGCGTGTCGCTCCTTCTAATCAATTCAGAATGGCTCGTCTTGGGCGACTCGGCTTCTTAGCCGTGGCGGTCGTTTTTCATTTCACGTACATATACTCAATCTTTGATATATACTTCGTGAGTCCCATCGTGGGTGGCATGAGGGAGTTTAGTGTGCCAGGAGAGGCGCCGGCGCGAAGACTGGTGTTGTACGTTGGTCAGTAGATGGCGCATTATATAGCGAGGTAGTGAATGTAGTCGCTGATCCAGAGTTGTAGGCGACGGTCTCCGAGCCGACAAATGCTTCCAATCATTCCCTGATCCCTCACCTTCGAAAAATGATACCGATGCTCTCACCCCGCGACCGCTTACACCTTTTTTAAGAAATAAGGTGTTGAAAGAGGGTACATTTGGTGTTTCACATACCCGCGTCCCTACCGAGTCCAGACCTGGACACGTTGCGCTCATTGCCGGCTTATATGAGGACGTGTCGGCTGTGACGACAGGATGGAAACTTAACCCTGTGAATTTCGACAGTGTTTTCAATAAAAGCAGGCACACGTGGAGTTGGGGCTCTCCAGATATTCTGCCCATGTTCGAGAAAGGTGCTGTTCCTGGACGAGTCGATGCGTTTACTTACGGCGCCGAATATGAGGATTTTACGTCCAATGCTGTTGAGCTCGACATATGGGTATTTGACAGAGTTAAGGCTCTCTTTGAGGAGGCGAAGACGAATCCAGACCTAGATGCGCAACTACGCCAGGACAAGATCGTTTTTTTCCTACATCTGCTTGGTCTTGACACCACTGGACATGGGTTCAGGCCATACTCGAAAGAATACTTGCATAATATAAAGATTGTAGATCAGGGTGTAAAGGAGATTACGGAGCTCATAGACAACTTTTACAATGATGGCAAGACTGCATATGTCTTTACGGCTGACCACGGCATGAGCGATTGGGGAAGTCACGGAGATGGCCATCCTGACAATACGCGAACTCCCCTCATTACGTGGGGCTCTGGAATAGCAAAGCCAGTCAAGAAGATGCTTGGAACTGCACCTGGCCACGAAGATGGCTTCTCGGCAGATTGGGGCCTCAGCAATATACAGAGGCATGATGTTGCTCAAGCTGATGTTGCAGCGCTCATGGCATATTTGATAGGGGTGCCATTTCCCGTCAACTCGGTTGGCGAACTTCCTCTCTCATATCTCGCCGCGAGTCCTAAGGTCAAGGCAGAAGCGTTGCTTACCAACGCGAAAGGAATTCTTGAAATGTACAAGGTTAAGGAAGCTGAAAAGAAAGCGACAAAACTTCGCTATCGACCATTTTCAGGCTTTGGGGACGAGACACACTCCATCGAGTATCGAATTGCGCAAATTGAAACGTCTATTGAGAAAAATAGAGCCAGCGACGCGATTGCACAATGCAAGGAGCTCATTCATCTTGGCCTACAAGGGCTCCGTTACCTTCAAACATACGACTGGCTGTTCCTCCGCGCTCTGGTCACACTAGGTTATCTTGGTTGGATTGTGTATGCCGTCACACTTGTGATCGACCTTCACGTACTGCAAGGCTCAACTGAGCCACAACGAACGGTTGTGAGCAACATGGGTTTCTCTTCTGCGCTGGTCGCATTATTTTCACTGCTCTTTGTCCAAAAATCCCCGATCACGTATTACATTTATGCTGTATTCCCAGTCTTCTTCTGGGAAGAGGTATTTGCTAGACGCAACGCAATAAGCAGAGGAAAGGACATTCTTTTTGGCTCAACCTCAACCAAGTCCAGTCCAGCTGGCAGTTTACTCAAATTCCTAGGTTTTCTTGCACTCTTGGAAGTTTTGGTAAGTTTCTTTAAGCAGGTGATTGCACATTCTAACCATACTATCAGGTACAAAGTTACCATCACCGTGAACTATATACAATTTGTTATCTTCTTGCGATCGCATGGCCAGCATTTTACGGCACAGAATTTTGCAAGAAACACGCGATCCTAGTGCTAACTTGGATGACTTCTTGTGCATCAATGAGTGTGTTCACACTTCTCCCGGCTATGAAAGTTGAAAATCCCACATTAATGTAAAATATGCTGTCCCATTGTTAAAAAAGGTCTTGCGCTAATGACATCTCTAGTTTTTCCGCGGGGGTTTTAATGGGAGCCATCGGAGTCATGTACCTAGTATTTGAGGATCGCATCGTCAATCAGCTTGAAGGTGTCACAGTTGAACAGTCGCCTTTTGCTCGGACAATTTTTGGACTACAGGTGAAATATTTTGCTCTCTGTCATTGTACTTGACTAATAAGGACGCAGATTGGCTTGGTCTTCCTCTCTATGGTGGTAACGCGGTCAGGCATCTCGTCAATTAGTGCGAAGCAAGGCTTGCCAATTGGCACGCAGATTGTTGGATGGCTCACATTGAGTTAGTTATATATCTTTTCGCACAAATTTGGTCGCGACTAACGCGCAAAAAGTCGCATCTTTGACCGTACCCTTTTTACACGGCATCGAGCCTAACAGCCACTACATACACCGCCTTATGGTCATATTCCTGACTTTCTCGCCACTCTTCATCATCCTGACGATATCCTACGAGGGCTATTTCTATATTGCCTTCTGTGTGACGCTTGTCACATGGGTGCGCCTTGAACACGCCATCTATGTTCATACGACGAAAGCGGCTATTCAAAAGACACATGTAGTAAAGGGAAAGTCGAATGGTCAGCCCAGCCCATCTGGACGTGCTGGCCTGACTCCTGTCAAGCAAACTTCGGTTACAGCACAAGATCAGCACCAGGCCGTCTCTACTGGCCAACACCGACCGCTCACTCTTGCTGACGCGCGCGTAGCACTGTTTTCGCTCTTCCTCCTACAGTCAGCATTCTTCTCCACTGGCAACATCGCTTCCGTCTCCTCGTTCTCCCTTGACGCTGTGTATCGTTTGATCCCCGTTTTCGACCCCTGGTCCCAAGGCGCGCTTCTTATGTTCAAGATTTTTGTTCCCTTCGTTGTACTATCTGCCAACCTGGGAATACTGAACCATCGATTAGGCGTGGCGCCAAGTGCGCTGTTCATGATTGTCATGGCGATTGGTGACGTTCTAACACTGTCCTTTTTCTGGATGGTCAGGGACGAAGGCAGCTGGTTGGATATTGGAACTAGCATCAGCCATTTCTGTATAGGTTCTGGCCTTTGTGTCTTCGTTAGCGGACTAGAGGTGGTGTCTGAAGTTTTCGTAAAAGGAGTGGAGTTCGGCGATGACAGACCGGGAGTTGAATTGGTAGGTAATGGGACTACGGGAAACGATAAAAAAGCCAACTGAGTTGAAACGAGCTCGGTTCTTATTGTTAGATGCATATCAATCTATAATTTATCATATTTTTTTGTTTGTCATTTGGCATTCGAAATTTGCCCAACCGCATTGCCCTTTGGCATGAAGGCCAGGTTGTTCGCTCTTCACTTCTGTTGCTCCGCAAGAAGAGGTGTGATTCTTGAGCGAACTGATATAGGACGGCAAATATAATTTATCCTGCTTTTGGACGTCAGCCACCGCTTTTTGACACGCTCTTTGCTGATTCCAAGGCTCGAAAGTTATTTAAATCACTGTGTAAAAATCACCAAGCCGGACGAATTGGTTCTTTCGGTAAGGTCGAGAATAACTACCAAGCTTTAACGAGAGCCTTGTCCTCATGAGCAATGGAAGTCATCAGCCACAATAGACAAAAATGTCATGACGGAGGTACAAGGCACGTTTACGATAGAAGAAGCTACCAGCTACAACATGTGCACCGGATAGCCCTCTCTTTGGATAGTTGGTTGCATAGTTATGCCCTTCTGCGCGCATGACCGTGCGAGACAGCAAGTGAACACACAATTCAACTGCAAAGATAGTGCGGTGACGTAACGAATTGAACAGAGCTTAGAGTTATTTCGGCAAGCGATTTCTCTCTCTCCTCTCTTCTTCCTCGATCGGTCCTGGTCGTTTGCTTCTCGTGCCGCACCAAGCGCCATGAAGGCCACACTAGTGCTGAACTCATCTCCGTTATCGAGAGATTATCTTATCTGCAAGCGACTGACGTCCGAAGCCTCGAAGCTCTTCATCCTTGCTCTGATCGATCTTGGCAGGTGAGCTTGTCCAGCGCTCAGTCTTCAGTGTTTACAGCGTTCCTTGGTTCGCGCTGATCAGGCGACTGACGCTAAGCAGAAATCCGGTCGAGAATCCTTTGCCTTTCCGACCCAAGAAGAGATCTGTAGAGCGTAGCACGCCTCGATCCCAGCTTCTGGAACATACTCGCTACCACAACGAAGCGGCGGCTTAGCTCTTCTAAGCGGCTTGGCTATGCGTTCATCATGAAGCTATCAGGTCAACGCGGTTGTCCATATGCCAGCGTCGCTCCCAGATGTACGCTATGTATGCATGGACCCCGCCAGCCGCTCGCCACCGCCGCCACCATTGCCTTGATTTCTTCAGCTCTAGACGCGTATTCGCTCCATGGGACGCACGAGCAGATGCCGCTTTTGGAATGGAATGAATAAGTTGCACCGATGGAGGTTTGCTGTAGCTTGCTTTTTGTCCCGCTGTTTGATATCGTGTGACATTCGGCCTGCTTCTGATTATCTTACGCCTGCGGCCTCCCTGGTACTCATGCGACTTTTCGTTCTGGTCCTTTTGCTTCAATGCAGCTCCAATTTCTTTACGCGCTTTGTCTAAGCTCGTTGTTGGCTCCTCTTGCAGTATTCGCGGGAGACAGCATCTCCACTGACTTGGATACATATGGCTCTGGTGATTCTCAAGGAACGCCTTACCAAACATATCTGTCGAATGCGGACGTGAAGCCTCCCCAGCTTCAGATCAATTCAAACTCGTCTGGTACTGCGCCGGGCTATGTATTTATTGGTGTGGACGGGAAACCGACATCCGGTCAAAATGTGCCCGTTATCTACGACATGTCAGCTGAACGGATGGGAACGCTGGTTTGGACGGGAAACTACTCAGAGCCTTTCGACTTCAAGGTGCAGACCTATAAAGGTGAGCCCGTGCTCACATTTTGGTCGGGGGAGTTGTTAGACGGTATGTTCGTAGTCGATCCGGCGTTGAAATTGGAGGCATTAACCGATCGCCAGGCTACGGACACGGCTCGTACTATATTCTCAATCAGTCCTACGTTGAGATCGCACATTTTAGTGCTGTTGGGTATGAGGACTTGGGAGATCTTCACGAGTTTACAATCACCACGGATGACACCGCACTGGTCACTGTTTATGCCGTATCGCAAGCAAATCTCCTAGAGTTCGGAGGCCTCGCAGACGGTTATATCTTCGATGGCGTCTTCCAGGAGATAGACATTGAGTCGGGCAAAGTCGTCTTTGAGTGGAACTCCACAGAACACGTCGCGCTCAACGAGACGTACAACGACCTAGGCAGTTCCGGCACGCTGGACTCTCCTTTCGACTACTTCCACATCAATTCCGTCGAGAAAGATGCGGACGGCAATTACCTCGTCTCAGCACGTGTCATGGATTGCGTGTACAAGATCGACGGCAAGACAGGTGATATCATCTGGCGCCTGCACGGCAAGCGATCCGACTTCGACGTCGAGGACGCTGCCAACTTCGCGTTCCAGCACGACGCGCGCTGGGTCGACGACAAGGCGCAGACGCGCATGACCATCTTTGACAACGGACCCACCGACGAGGTGGCCTACTCACGCGGCCTCCTCCTCGACGTCGACCAGTCGGCCAAGACGGTCAGGCTAAACACCGAATTCGCAAACGGCGCAAAGACGTTCGCCATGTACGAGGGCTGCCTGCAGCCCATCAATGCCAGCGACGAGAAGACGAACTACTTCCTCGGCTTCGGCAACCAGCCCTTCTTCGCCGAGCTGGACGCGGACGGCAAGATCCTGCTCGACGTGCAGTTTGGAAAGACCAACGCGGTCAACTCGTACCGCGCGTACAAGCTGCCGTGGACGGGCAAGCCGCTTACTTCGCCGGACATGTACTACGACGCCGGTGCGAAGAAGGCGTACCTCAGCTGGAACGGCGCGACGGAGGTAGAGTCCTGGGCCATCTACACCGCCAACACGACCGGCGCCAACGCAGAGTGGCTGCCCCTCGTCAACGTCACGCGGACGGGCTTCGAGACGGAGCTGGATCTGTCCGGTGTGGAAGGCAGACTCGAGACGTACGTGCGCGGCAAGGCCGCAAACGCCGCGGGCCACACTATCGGCTGGACGCGAGCAAGTAACGGAACGGCGATGGTGGACGCGCCCGTACCCTCCTCCGAGGCGGTCGTGGCGCAAAGCTCCTCTTCTTCTGTGTCGGCGACGTCGACGAGCTCGACAACCGCGACGCCTTCTGCGACGAAGAAGTCGGCTGCGGTCCGCAGGTGTGGCTTCAGCGAGTTGGCTGCTTTGGTCGCTGCCTTTACTGCGATGCTGTTTGTTTTGTAGTGATACATCATGTATATACCCCGCTATAGCAGCGATAATGGCAATCTTCAAAGCACGATGAAAGGGGAAGAAAGTTTTGCGCCAGTACTTGAAATCGATCTTAAAGTCTGCCATGTATTGCGGATGGCCATTGAGAGTCCCATAGGAATGTGCGATCAGAGGCAGCGTTCAAGGAGTCATCCGAGATAATGCACGCATGGACGCAACACATATACAAATAAGGGCAAAGTCATAAAAGTCCTCATTCGAAATTGATATCTACCATGAGACCATGTCTCCCTTGTCTTTGTTGGATGTGGGTCCAGAGGATGAACGGCTGTCTCGAGCAGAACAAAAAACAGATCCCGTAGCAAAAAACGCCCTCGCCCAAGCCTCTGTATACACTATGCGTCAAGAACAAAAAGGGAGGGCTAGATGTAGTCTCTCTCTTTTTTTTTTCTCATGTCGAAAGAAGAATAAGGGCGACGGCGTTGAAAAAGGAGCATGTGGAAGCAGCATCCGCCACGCTTTGAAAAGAAAGGAGGGAAAAGCAAAGAACTGTATAAACCTAACGAAGTTCCCCCCCTTTGTGGCCTAGGCCTCCCAGCTTCCCCGAATTCTCACATGATACTGCTTCCGCCATCGTCTTGGTTTTCTCTTGGGCATTCTCTACGCTACGTTTTCGAAGCTCGGGTCCTTGACACTCCCTCCTGCATCCCCCAGCCCGGCGACAGGTCTATTGTACGACCAACCTGCAAACTGCTGCTGCATTGTGGATGACAGCATTGGCCCGTCGACGTACGAGTCAGTGGGTGGCTCGGACGTGAACTCACGGTCGAAATTGGCAGTGTCACGTGCATCAACCTGTCATTTTACATCAGTGCTGAATGCCTTTATGGGGTGGAAGGGAGCGGCGACATACAACGCTAGGTTTGAAGGTAGGCTCGTACTTGCGATCCAAAAGCTTCCTCCAGTCGATGCTATGGAAGAAATGGTGCGTCTTGATCTCGCTCGCACCCTTGGCACCTAGTCGCTTCTCTGCATTGCGATCAAGTAGCCTCGTCAGGAGGTCGCGTGCAGCGGGTGGAACGATCTCTGGTCCCGGGAAGTGCAATGGCTCTGTGAGGATCTTCCGATACATCTCATTTGTATTTTCGTCGTAGAAGGGAGGAAGGCCCGTCAGCATTTCGTACAGTAGAACACCGAGAGTCCACCAGTCGACTGTCTTAGTGTAGCCACCGCCTGTCAGCAGTTCCGGGGCGAGGTACTCAGGTGTACCGCAGAAGGCTGAAGTTCGAAGATTAGCAAATCAATGTAGCGCGAATAAGACGATAGGAAAAGAAGAGGAAGAGACGTACTATTCGTCCTATCTTCGTCTTTCATGTCCAACTTGCACAAGCCGAAATCGCACAACGCGATGTGGCCGGTGTAGTCAAGAAGAATATTTTCTGGCTTCAAGTCACGGTAGATGACATTGAAACCATGCAAGCACTCAAGAGCACAGAGCAGCTCTGCAGTGTAGAAGCGCGCGCGATTGACGTCGAAGCGCTGCTCCCGCTGCAAGTGATGGAACAGTTCGCCGCCATTGACGAAAGCTAGCACAAGGTAAAGTTTCTCTGGCGACTGGAAGGAAAACTTCAAGGGAACAATGAAGGGATTGTTGATTTGGGCGAGGACGGAGCGTTCGGCCAGCGTGTGCGCGACCTCGGACCGCGAAATAATGTGCGCCTTGCGGATGGTCTTGAGCGCGTAGATACGATGGGTATCCTTCTTCTGGACCTGCATGACTTTGCCGAACGAGCCCTTGCCAACGACCTTGAGTAGCTCAAAGTCTTCGATCTTGAGCGAACGCTGTCGGTTCTCGACAAAGTGCACGCCAACCTTCATTTGACCGGCGCCAAATTGAACGTCAATCCATTGCGTACCTACCTGTCCACCTTCCTTCTCTTGCTCAGATCTAGCCAGGGCTGCCTTCTCCTTGTCCTTCTTGCTTAGTTTCGCGTCGTCCTGCGCCTGCGCGGGGCCGAGGGCGACCTCCTCGAAGCGCGGATTAACTTTCAGCGTGCCGATGAAGGCATCGTCGGTACGAGCCGAGTTAGGAGGTGCATTGGGATTGCGGATGTACAGCGAAATGCTGATGTCGGTTGGGCGCGAGACGTCAAACTTGTACTGTGTGCTCTCGCCAGCCCAGAGGGGGTTCTCAGGCGTACCAGACACGGCGTTGATGAAGACCTGCTGCTTGTCGAAGTCGATGAGCGCATAGGGCAAATGTCTGCTGTTGTAACGACCATGAATTGTGGGGGCTGCGTTGATAGCACCTGCCGAAGACTGCGGGCGGCCGCCTCGCACGTACGAACCTGCAAGGTTCGGATCTCTGGACGAGTTGGGCCGCATGGAGCCTGCGACGGAGAATCCACCGCCCTGCGACAGCGAGCCTGCGTGATGGGACGGCTGCCATTTCTCCTCCAGGTGGGCAGGCAATTGGAAGCCTCTGCCCTCGTGCAAGGTGACTATGAGGATGCCAGGCTTGAGCGGCGCTGCCGGCGCTGCCGCGTTCGCTTCTGAGTATGCTGTTTAAAGGAATTTCTGTCAGCCATCTGCTCTTCCTCGCATACGCTGTCTCACTGAAGGCTGTGGATTTCCCAGTTCGGAGATGCCGAAGCAAAGAAGTGGATACGGACCAACATTGTTCGGGTCTTTGGCGGCCGTCAGTGTGCTGACCTGGGAGAGAGGACTGCCGTCGGTGCTAGATGGCCGTGGCGTCTGTTGGGGGGCTTCTGGCGTGATGGTAGCGGTGGATGAGCTTCTGCTGAAGGTGTTGGCGAGCGGCGCCAGATGCGTCTCTTTCAACTCTGCTCGACGTCAGCTATGCGGCCGGACGTTGCTCTTGGCTCTTGCAGTCTCGCCGTCCAAGATGATCAGCACATACTCTTGGTCAACTTCCACGACATGGCGGCTGTGTGGGTACAGTCTAGCAGTGGGTGATGGGTGCAGCGGCGGTGCGCTGCGAAGTGTTGGTTCGGAAGGGAGCGAGGTTGATTGTGGGGTAGTAGTACTTTACAAGAAGCAACAGGAGATGGGCGGTGGCAGATCACTCGGGACAGGGCAGGTTTGACAGGGGCACAAGCGGAAGTTTATGAAAGGGGAACGGGTCACAAAGGTTGACAGTGAAGGTGTTTGCAGAGTCGGATGGCGACGTTCGGGGAGGGCGACAGATAGCAATCAGGTCTGCAGGCGAAGTAAATTTGAGTCTTTGGCCACTCTTGCCGTCCGTCCTGGCATGATACGCGTACGCACAGCCTCGCAACTCGCGGTGGGTTAGAGGGCGGTGGGTAAGGGGTGACGAGTAGTGGGCAGCGGGCAGTGGGCGGTGGGCAATGAGCGGCAGACAGCGGGCAGCGGGCAGTTCGCAGTGATTTGGAAGGTCGGGGTCAGTGGATCGTAGCAAGTAAAGGGAGCGGGCGAAGGGCAGTCAGCTGGCGGGCAGAGCACAGCGTGTGGGGCGCCAACGGCAGAGGGTGCAAAGGAGGGATGCCCCCCTGCCGCCATCGGCTGCTGGGCTGCCTAGGCCGTGTCGACTGATGACATAATGTGCAGAGAGCCTGCGTGAGCTCACTTTACGTCCTCTACAGGCCAAGTCGCAGGTGCGACCTTTGTGGGCTCTCTTGCGGGCGGGCGCAGCGGGCGCGGACCATGCAGAACCGCGCCTGCTCGGGGGGGGCCTAGGGGGAGGCTGCCTGGCCGGCACGCCGGGGGAAAGCAAACTTGAACAGTGATCCAACGTCCACCTTGGCCGGAGCCCGCCACGCTAAGAGGTTTTACGTGTGGTGCGAGACCCGACCCTCGGAACCTGCGACGACAGCCACCTACATCTGCACTACCAACACGTCAACAAACACCGGCCACTCTCTCTTTGCGTTCACACGTTCGCGGCCTCTCGTATTGTCACGAATCCTCACCTGCGCGGTACTCACACGTCCTTTCGATGCGATAACCGATCCTTAGCGCCTGACGTCGGCTCACTGAAGCCTCCCCTTCCGACTTCCAACGCTCCCGTATCCTCCCTTACACCGCTCACAGGGGCCGATATGGGCCTCATCAAGAAGAAGACAGCCATCCGAGGCTCCGAAGGCGGCGTCAAGTACGTCTGCGACGTGTGCAGCGTCGACATCACGGCCACGGTAAGTCCGCGCCGCATTTCACACGGCAGGAGTCCACTTTACCACGTTTCGCGGTCGTGAGAACAAATGATGGCTCTGCGACGCCAAGCCCCCGCGCTCGACAGTCAGTCGCGACATTGGGATCAGCGAGACATGTTCGGTTGCTGCGTTTAGGTTTAAACTACCTGTGCTAAAGAAATGTGTGAACTAGGTCCGGATCAACTGCGACGTGTGCGCCGACTACGACCTGTGCGTGCAGTGCTTCGCCGACGGCAAATGCTCTCGCGACCATGATCCCGCCACACATTCGTACCGCGTCATCGAGCAGCACTCCATACCCATCTACTGCGAAGATTGGGGTGCGGATGAGGAACTGCTGTTGCTCGAGGGCGCTGAGACATATGGTCTGGGCTCGTGGGCTGACATAGCCGACCACATTGGCGGTTGCCGGACAAAAGACGAAGTACGCGATCACTACATCTCAACGTACATAGAGAGCTCCAAATTCCCGTTGCCCGAACACGCCAGCCCTTCAGACAGGACATTTGAACACATTTCGCGTGAGGAATTCCAGACCCGGAAGAAGCGGCGCATCGAAGAGCGCAAGGAGGCGATCAAGAATGCGCCCCCTGCGCAACCCAAGCAGAAGCCAACGGCGTCAGTGCCTTCCTGCCATGAAGTGCAGGGCTTCATGCCGGGCCGTCTGGAATTTGAGACAGAGTACTTCAACGAGGCCGAGGAGGCCGTTCAGCACATGCAGTTCGACCCAGGTGATGGCGTTTTACCGCTTACCCCCGAACAGCAGCAAGAGTTTGACCTGAAGATGGTTATCATGGGCATCTACAACGAGCGACTAACACAACGCATCGAACGCAAGAAGATCATCTTCGAACACAAACTGCTCGATTACAAAGCCAACCAAGCCAAAGAGAAAAAGCGCACGAAGGAAGAGAAGGATCTGATCAACCGCGCCAAACCCTTCGCTCGCATGATGCGTCACGAAGACTATGAGACCTTCTGCCAGGGTTTAGAGTACGAACACCAACTGCGCACCGCCATTGCGCAGCTGCAAGAATGGCGCCAGATGCAAATCACCGAATTGAAGGAGGGTCTGAAGTACGAAGCGGAGAAGCAGACTCGTGCGACTCGGGCTCCCTTGGGCGCATTTGATCGCCTGCAGTCGCGCAGTCTTGGCAAGCCCACGCCTCCTGTTGAGGCACCGAATGGAGCTACGAACCTTGTTTCGCCAGACTTACAGTTAAAACCTTTCTCGTCTGGCCTCAACACCCCTCCTGCCAGTGACGATGGATCTCAGCAGCACGCGCTCGCAAACGGGAACACAAACGGTGCGCTTACTCCACAGTCAGCCCCAAAGCCGAAGTTTTCTCCCGGCTCCATACCTGGTATTGTGCCGCGCAAGCTGGATGGTGACGCAGATGCTCATCTGCTGACTCAGGAAGAGAAGGATCTATGCAAAGCGCTTCGATTGCAGCCGAAGCCGTATGTGATGATTAAAGAGGCCGTACTGAAGGAAAGCTTGGAGCACGGTGGCGCTCTGAAACGTAAGAACGTCAAGGAGCTCTCCAAGCTGGAGAACGCGAAGGCGAACAAGCTCTTCGACTGGTTCGTACAGAGCGGCTTGATTGCCAAGGCGTAATGAAATGGAATTTGCTGGCTATCAGGCGTCTTTGGGAACCAGAATTGAAAGGAATGGGATTCGCATATATGCATTCATGAGATGGGTCATTGGGAATTGGCGGGGCCTTTGGTAGCATGGCGTTTTTTTGTTCCCATGGATGGGGAACGGGAGATGGGTCATCCTTATTTTTTTTTCTCTCTCATCTCCCACTCTGCTAGCTTTTGCTGGCCTGTAGGCCAGAGAGGCGAGCTAGGAGCTGTACACAGTCCAAGAACTAAGTGCTTGGCTTTGATACCCAGGGTTCTCTCCTCTCACGTCTCGATCTATCGAGTGAGAGAATTGGCCCTTCTCAATGGAAAGACTTTCGGAGAAAAAAAAAAAATTCTAGGTTGTTTGCTACTATGATGCCAGTCTATCGTTTAAAGTGCTTTGAATTATTTGCATAAGCAATCCTCCCGAGCCTTGGCTTACGTGTTATCCTTTTACACTGAAGTTGTTTTTACTTCTCGTAAGTGCCACGCGAACGCCATTCCCTCCCACCATGCCTCGTCGATCTCGTATAAACGCTACGCAGCACCGGCAGCAGTATCATCATGATCATCATAATTGATTAATTCACTGCGTCCTCCGAAAGCCGCTGTGATGTGTCTTCCCTTGCCCTCTCGGCCTCATCGAGTAACGGCAGGATCAACTTTGTGAGCATCTGACTCATCTTTCTGCCACCCTGCACGCTAGGCTCGACGCGCTCAACGTAGTCCTCCGGCGTCTTGCCATCCAGTACATCGAACAGTGGAAGCGGAATCACCTTGGTGCCCGGCACGGAGATCTTCATCGTGGCCTGCTCGTAAATGGCGCGGATGGCAGCCTGTACCTTTTGCGGGTGCGTGTCGTACTTGAGCGCCTTGAGTGGCGCGTCCGCCCAGCTGGGCTCACCGAAGCGGCTGGCCTCAAGCGGGTAGTAGATCATGCAGACGACGACGGCGGCAGGCTTCGTGGTGCCGACCAGCGCCTTGACGTACCGCTCGACCTCGCGGCCGAAGAGCTTCTTGAAGTGCGACAGCGCCCGCGCGGTGCCCTTCTCCACGCCCTCCTGGCTCGACAGTCGCGCGAGCCACAGCATGTTGAGCGCCGTGCACACCGTCGGCGACAGCGCGATGTCGTTGGCGCCCACGCTGACCACCAGCACGTCCTGCGCCCGGATGTTGTCGCGGACCAGCCGGTCGTGGGGCAGCAGGAAGCCGCCGCTGCGCTCGCGAAGCAGGCTCGCCTCGACGGCGGCGTTGATCGCCGTCGCGCGGTCGCCCAAGTAGTGGTTCATCCAAAAGGCCACGTCCGGCTTCATCGGCGTCAGGCTCTTGAAGCACATCGTGTAGATGTCCGGCACCGACACCGGCAGCGGCACGCCGCCGGACCCGTTGGCGGAGATCCAGGCCTTGTTGTCAAGGGACGAGTCGCCCGCGAGCCAGACGACGGGTCTGTCGCCGCGCGCCACGAGGCTGTTGGCGAACAGGCGCTTAAGGTCAGCGAGCAGATGGCCTTTCCATTCCGTGTAGAATCCAAGCGGCGCGATGCGTTCCATTCCTTTCCCGTCGTTCCCCAACCTGTTTTCTTG
Source organism: Verruconis gallopava (assembly GCF_000836295.1). Lineage (NCBI taxonomy): Eukaryota > Fungi > Ascomycota > Dothideomycetes > Venturiales > Sympoventuriaceae > Verruconis > Verruconis gallopava. The sequence continues at coordinate 764,277 of NW_015622144.1, read as the reverse complement.
AAACCGCAGCGCCCGCGTTTGAATAGGAGTAACTCCCTTCCGTCCCCAAAAAAAAAGTGAGACTATTGGAAAGCAAGGGAATCTCTCCCCTGGTTATTTTTGCCCTCTGTTAACTTGCCGGGATGCAACAGTGTCACCGTCGTTCGTAATGTCGTTCATGTCGAACAACGGAGTCGCCCGAGATATACTCCTCCAGACCTTCGGAGTCAGCGGATGCTGGCGGACGAGGCAATGTGTTGGCCATTCTCAGCGACCGTAAACCTGGGGTGACCCCGTGAAGCTTACTTAGCTAAGGCCTGCTGAACTGACGAGTCATGTTCCGTCATTGCGCTCGTACGCCTGCACAATTACGGCATTTGCTACGAACTTTTGCGGAGTGCCAGCGGCTGTCGACAAAACAGTCGCAGTCGTACATTTCAGTGCTACAGGCGCGGAAGGGTTGGGCGTGGTGGTTGGGCTGCTTGTTTGTGTCGAGTAGCCATAGTTCTGATGACGATCGATGCCTCAAGACGTCCATGAAGATCGCCTGCATTGTCGTTTCGACATCAGGGCTTTCCTGGCGCTGTGGCTTTCGACAGCACATCAAGTACAAGCAGCAGGAAGTAATATGGGTCGTACAGTTGGACATGATCAACCGCGCTGGTGGAATTGTTCTTCTCCCGCAATCACGCCTCACCCTTGATTCAGTCATACCCAGATATATTCTTCATGCCTCGTGTTAAACCCTGCACCATGTCAGTCAGGATCAGCAAGGAGGCAAGACGTCTGCATTTCCAAGACAGATCGTTCATCTTATTGGCATTCCTCGTTCGACAATGCTCAATTGATGCCTGGATGCGTGTTGATGCTTGCTGCCGCCCCTCAACGCCCGACGAAGATCACAGTCAAACAGCGACAAGCAGGACCACACAGGTACTCTGATCTTAGACCTTCAGGCACAGAATGACTTCCATCAATACAGGAGATGATCGTTTGTAAGGGCATGCACTCCTGTGCTCTTGTCTGGAGGCAATACGTGTTCCTACACAAATACACGCAATGCCTGCGTTCAACGTCAAAAACGCAGGCTGAACTCGTGTTCTTCTAGGCGTCACACCTGACCTTTGCTCTTGTAATCTTGGAAGGATGTAATCGCCTAGCCCGATAATGTTGAGACCTATAGCACTGCTCTGCTACCTCCTTACTGATGTAAATGTAGGTACAATGTAGATTGCGACTCAAAGTGAAAATTCTCGAGCAGGCCTTCAGCACTGGAACTCAAGGCAATGAGCCGTTAGCTACCTAAATCTGTGTTCCGCTATTTCTTGCTCTGTTCCTCCACCAGGTGCTGGAGTTTTCGCGGACGTCGTCTTTTTCAGTCCTTGAGATCTGGGTCTTTACACTCTACAAAGGCTACCAGGTTTTTGCTGGTAGTGGGGTGGCGAGGATGCATTGCAGGCTCTTTGTTTTACTTTGCGTGGGACACTGATGCAAGGCGAAGCACTAGGACTACAGTTGCAAACAAGGGAAAGAAGGAAGATACGTGAATTGCTTTGATCATGGTCACGAGTATTTCAAGATGATTGAGACTGATTTTGGTTTTCCGCATGGATTTTTCCGCGGGAGAACCGTGGAGACATAGTCAATCTAACTAAAGTGTGTTTCCAAAACCATCAACAGGGCTGGAGAAACCGAGCAGATGCACGATTGATGGCAACAATGTGTAAATAATGTTGGCGATCTTGTGCTAGAGACATGGAAAAATTTGGGAACGCCCAGGAGCACACGCAAGCTACCAATGGCTCCGATATTTTTGGTACAGGATAACTCAAAGCCACTTGCGATGCGCTGGTGATTCGAGAACTGTTATCGGGTTTGTGTCACCTCGTTGGCACAGACAGGAACCACTCACTGTCCACCATATCGACTTCAATCTCCGGGCTTCTTGGCTTGACCCGATCCTGACTCTGGTGACCCCGCGTGGGGCATATTCAAGCGACAGCCGTCACGCCATTTGTCGTTGCCGGAGAGATAACGCCATCGCGAAGTCTGCGACCTGAGGCTTTGCCGAAGGATAATCATAGGCTCCGGCTGACGACGTTGAATCTCCGCGCACAAAGCAACTTTTCACCGCGAAAGAACGGACATAGAAGGCAGCATCTCCGGGGAAAGCCCTTTAGCTTTTCAATGTCTGCTCGTCTGCGTGACCAGCCTCGCGCGATTAGCCGTTAGTTCGACGACACCGCCTGCCGAAGCCGCAGATGAAGACTCAAGCGCAGTCGGAACGTGGATGGTGGCAGCCGATGGCGGGAGGAGCCAATGGGACGATGGCTGGGAGGAAGCATGCTGATGAGATACGCTTACAGAACGATGACGGACAGGTGGTGGTCGCTGGCGGTTCTGGAATGGTTTCTTACGAGTGGCAGAGCCCCACCATTGAATGCGCAAAGCAGAAACACACCCCGCCACGAGCCGTCACGTCACAGCACAGCACAGGTCCAGTCCGAAGCCCATTTTCACAACAGCTCAACATTTTTTCACTCCCCCCTGTGAAACACTGCAATTGACTCTGACGAGGAAAACAACCCAGTTTCAGGTCAGTGCGATACAATCTCCTAGCTCGAGGCTCTGTCGCCTTTTGCTCGACTCAAGACTAACACACGTATAGCTCTACGCCCGCCGAAATACAGTACACGCACAGTCACCATGCCCGGATTCTCGCAGGCTAATGAGCTCGGGGTAACGACATTTTCTTCCTTCTGAATACTGCCTATGTACTGAGACGGAAACCACAGGCCTGGACGGAGCTCGCCAAGCACCACAAGGAGCTCTCCAAAGACATCATCCTCCGTGAATACTTCAAGAATGACCCAAACCGCTTCAAGAAGTTCTCTTACACGTTCAAGAACGATGCCGATGGCACCGAGATCGTCTGGGATTTTAGCAAGAACTTCTTGACCGATGAGACCCTGGCCCTGCTTGTCAAGCTCGCGAAGCAGGCCAATCTCGAGCAGCTGCGCGATGACATGTTCGCTGGCAAGAAGATCAATTTCACCGAGAACAGAGCCGTGCTCCATGTTGCGCTGAGAAACGTGTCGAATTGGCCCATCGAGGTGGACGGCAAGAGCGTCGTCGAGGGCGTCAACGAGGTGCTCGAACACATGAAAGAGTTTACCGAGCAGGTCCGAAGCGGCGAGTGGAAGGGCTACACCGGCAAGCCGATCAAGACCATCATCAACATCGGCATCGGTGGATCGGATTTGTGAGCGCGCTCAAGGAAAATGCGGATCTGATTGACTCCTGCTAACATCATCGGGACAGGGGCCCAGTCATGGTCACCGAAGCTCTCAAGCCTTACGGCAAACGCGACTTCGATCTCCACTTCGTCTCCAACATTGACGGCACCCACATTGCTGAGGCCCTCAAGGTCTCCGACCCAGAAACAACCCTTTTCTTGATCGCCTCAAAGACCTTCACCACCGCCGAGACATGCACAAATGCGGCCACCGCCAAGAACTGGTTCCTGAAGTCTGCCACCGAGAAAGACGTCGCGAAGCACTTCGTTGCGCTGTCTACAAACAAGGCCGAGGTCGAAAAATTCGGCATCGACTCGAAGAACATGTTCCCCTTCTCCGACTGGGTCGGCGGTCGTTATAGCGTCTGGTCTGCCATCGGTTTGAGCGTGGCGCTATACATTGGCTACGACAACTTCCACCAATTCTTGGCTGGCGCTCACGCGATGGACAAGCACTTCAAGGAAACGCCGCTCGAGAAGAACATTCCAGTCATTGGTGGTCTCCTGAGCGTCTGGTACTCCGACTTCTTCGGTGCTCAGACCCACCTTGTCGCGCCGTAAGTTGGCACGCATCAGCGCGTGTGCGAGTGTCAATGGTCTAACAATTTCTACAGCTACGACCAGTACATGCATCGATTCCCCGCCTACCTACAACAGCTTTCCATGGAGTCGAACGGCAAGGCCATCTCCCGCGACGGCAAATACGTGCAGTACACCACCGGTCCTATTCTCTTCGGCGAGCCGGGCACCAACTCGCAGCATTCGTTCTTCCAGCTGGTCCACCAGGGCACCAAGCTCATTCCGACGGACTTCATTCTAGCAGCCAACAGCCACAACCCGGTGGAGAACAACCTGCACCAGCGAATGCTCGCCTCCAACTTTTTCGCCCAGTCCGAGGCGCTCATGTTGGGCAAGACCAGCGACGAGGTCAAGGCCGAGGGGACCCCAGATGAGCTGGTCCCACACAAGACCTTCCTTGGCAACCGCCCCACCACGTCCATTCTTGCGGACAAGATCACACCCGCCACGCTGGGAGCGTTGATCGTGTACTACGAACACCTGACCTTCACCGAGGGTGCCATTTGGAACATCAACTCGTTTGATCAGTGGGGCGTCGAGCTTGGAAAGGTGCTTGCCAAGAAGATTCTCGGCGAGCTTGACCCCAGCGCGCCGGTCGGAGATCACGATTCGAGTACCAAGGGGCTCATCGAGCTCTTCAAGAGCAAGCTGGCATGAATCTCAAGGGCTCCTGGAGGTCCGAGGTTGTGAAGGACACAAATTGTAGTTCGTCATACGGTGGACATGGACGTGAACGGACGGAGAGCGAGGAGAAGCTGTCACGAAGCAGAAAAGTAGGATGCGACCCAGCGGCAAAAAGAAGCTCCCCACCCCTATGTACATTGTTCTGACAGAGTGAAAACGTCCCCAAAAAATAAAAGCGCGATGAAACCGAGCCCGAAACTGTGTGATGGTTTGTTGTTCCGATCCTAGACCCTCGTTTGTTCTGCTTACGCTGTATTACCTTCCTGCGCTGCCCGATGACCTTGTCAGTCGCACATGTCGTAGCGACAGTCGCGAGCGGCAGAGGAAGACAGTGCTCAGGCCCAGCGGGACGAACGTTGGAACACTGATGCGGAGAATCTAGCTGCGGTACTCGGAAAGTATGCACGTTTGACGCCTCGCCATTGATTTTTTTTTTCTCCTTTAAATTTTTTTTCTTCAGCGCGGGTGTAACATCTCTTGCCAGACCTATGCCCGTAAAAGCAATTTGTTGATCATAAAAGGTTTAAGTTCGCCCATGACATCAAGGGCGACCGGGGTCGTCGTACGAGGCGCGACGAGCAAATCCATCCCACCTTGGGTTTCATTGCTTGACGCCCACTCCCACCCCCCCCGCAGTCAAATAATTCTCGCCTTCACCACCGCTCAACCACTTTTCAAAATCCCTCAATTCGCTCGACAAATCGATTGGACTCTGTGAGTGCTCCTCTCAACGACGCCGTCGTCGCGCCTGCACCTATCCACGTGGTGATACAAATTCGAAGCGGTGTGCTGACTTGTCATAGCTTTCTGCAGCCTAGACAGCTAGATTCGTCGGTCCTGCACACGTTTCCTGATAAACAAAACACACACGTTGTGGCCTTTTGACGCTTTTTCTCACCTTCTTCATCTCCTGCTCTTTTTTCCTCACATCCCCACTCGAGCTTTCAATTCATCAATCATGTCTGGCAAGAAGGCTGTTCACTTTGGCGGTGGCAACATCGGCCGGTACGTACTGACTTGCTTCGCTCCCCCCAGTGCCTAGCATTGTTGCTTTCTTTTTCTTTTCTGCAGAGGCTGACCAATGCAACAGTGGCTTCGTTGCTGAGTTCCTTCACAACTCGGGCTACGAGGTCGTGTTCCTCGACGTGGTTGATAAGCTCATCAACGATCTGCAGTCGATCGACTCGTACACTGTCACCGAGATTGGTGAGGACGGCAAGCAGGAGTTCAAGATTACAAACTTCCGCGCCATCAACAGCAAGACGAACGAGGAAGATGCGATCAAGGAGCTGGAGACGGCCGATGTCATCACCTGCGCCGTCGGTCCCAACATCCTCAAGTTCATTGCTCCCCTCATCGCCAAGGCGCTTGATGGCCGCAAGAAGGACACACCGGCTGCTGTGATTGCTTGCGAGAACATGGTCGGCGGTACAGATGCTCTCAGGGGCTTCATCGAGCAGAAGATCTCGGAAGAAACCAAGGCGAACCTGGATTCGAAGGCACGCTTCGCTAACTCGGCCATTGACCGCATTGTGCCACACCAGCCGGAAGGCAACGGCCTGAACGTGCTCATCGAGAAGTTCTTCGAGTGGTGCGTTGAGTCCAAGCCATTCGGATCCGCAGGCCCACCGCCAATCAAGGGTGTCCACTTCGTCGAAGACCTGAAGCCGTACATCGAGCGCAAGCTCTTCACCGTCAACACCTCACACGCAACCGCTGCTTACTATGGCACGGCTAAGGGCATTCCGACCATCGACAAGGCCATGGCCGACAAGGAAATCCACGACCACGTCCGTGCCGCCCTCAAGAACACCGCAAACCTCATCATCAAGGTGCACGGTGTCGATCCCAAGGAGCAGCAAGACTACGTCGAGGCTATCATTAAGCGCATCTCGAACCCAGCGCTCGAGGACAAGGTCGAACGTGTCGGCCGTGCACCCCTACGCAAGCTTGGTCGTAAGGAGCGCTTCATCAACCCTGCCAGCCAGCTTGCCGACCTTGGTGAGGATTACAGCGGTCTGCTCGGCCCCATTGAGATGGCGTTCAGGTTCCAGAACATCCCAGGCGACGACGAGTCTGTGGAGCTGGCCAAGATCTTGAAGGAGAACAGCGCCGAGGATGTGGTAAAGAAGGTGTGCGGCCTCGAGAGTGGCAAGCTGTATGACGATGTCGTAGCCATCGTCAAGAAGGTGCAGGGCTAAATCTAACTCGCCCCCCTGTAGCACATTATGCCGCACACACGATGTGACGGGTGGATCGTACTGTCACACTCTTAGGCGTATTTCACGATCGCATCATCCAGATGCTGCGCATAGACGGGCATGGGAAAATGTAAAATCTCACAATTGACTGCGAGGGACGTACAAAGTAGCTTTATGATGAAATGCAGCGTATATACGATAGCGAATTGGACGTGGAATCCCTCTCCTTGAGTGTCAGCGTGTCAATTTCCTGTTTCTTGTCATCCTGAAGCTATGTGAAGCTAATCAAAGCTACGAAAGCTTGTCACGAGATGAACTGATGACCGCCAACGGCTGACGAGCAGGCAACCGACACCAACGTGCATTGGCGTGCGGGCCACGTCAGCGAGCAAAGAGAATCAAGGCCGCATAATGCACGTCGGGTGCGACACAAGGGAGTAGCCCATTGAGCAACGACGTCGAGTTTGAAAAAATTTTCATGGAACAACAGGCCCAGAAAGGTGTGGCAGGCTGCGCACGTCGCGCAGACGATTTAATGCACGTACGAGGGGATTTGAGTGTTTGGTTGGTCGCAGTGGGACGAATGCAGGAAGGAATCACAGCTGCGCCACCTTTGCACGTGACCAGACTCCAGCACAAGGTCGCAATTGGCTGACGCGCCCGTCGACGTCCGGTGACGACGATCGCACAGACACCAACAGCGACGACATCAACGTTATGCTTCTTTTCGCGCACTTCGCGGCCCTGTCAGCGTCAGCCTCAGTGGGGCCTTCTCAGCATCTCACAGCCAGTCGTGCCGACAGATTTTGACATCATGCTGGTCTTGTGGCTGCGGCTGCGCATTGCACAGCCCAATTGGCCGAGACGTACATATACGATGTGCGCGCTTTGCCAGCATCCGGAGGCCGCTGACAGTCGAGCGATCGACCATTTTATCCTTTGTTCCACTCTTACCTCGTTCTTCGCGCGCTTCGTAATCTTCTTCATTCTTCCGACGAGCTCTCGCAACCTCACTGTTTGGTGTCCATATACTTGTTCGGTCCTCTCAAACCTCGCCCTTTGTTGCACCGGTCAGCCGTACTGGGTGCGACAGCCTGGCAGTACTCGACCCTAATGGTGAGATAAGACCTGCACCGCATGTCAATCCGTACTTGAGCTAACGCCTGCTCGCAGACCTTTCTGAACGCCCAAGTGCCGCCCATTGAGCTCAGCATGGACTTCTTAGGCTTGAGCGGCGACGAGGCTGGCACGGTACGGCCGTCAAGACTCCCCTGCGTTACGGTACAAACCCAGTACTGACGTAGCCATAGGCCTACTCACCCTCGTCGCTGCGCAACTACGGCGATGACTTCTCTGACTTCGGCGACTCAATGTTCCCCATGGCGGACACTCAGCCCAACACGCAGGAGTTGGACATCATCAGTAGCTTCACACAATCGCAGCCGCAGGACCTCAACATCAACACCAGTGTACCGAATACAATGGGTACTCAACTGCCCCTTGAAAGTGCTGATATCGGCGACACGTTCTACCGCATCCAGCAAGCTCCAGTCCACTCAAGGAGCTTTTCTCTCACCTCTCCCTCCATAGTCATGGGCGAACAACCATATGATAAACAGGTCCAAGAGCCGGGCCAGTACCTTGAGAAAGATTTTATATATCGTGGTGACAATCGCATATGTCTCAAGATCTCAGAGGATCTTGCTCATTCAGGACTCGACGTTGACCTCATAGCCAAGGTTAGCCAGGGCTTCTATATCCAGAGGCCGACCGTCAAAGGGGTGAACATGCACGGAGTCGTTGCTCTGCGTGTTGGCCTTGATGCGATTTGTCAGGGCCTCTACCGCAACCCGCCGACTGATTCTTTGCTGCTGTCTTTCCTGATTCAAGAACTGGCCCGTATCAGAGATGGCACTGCTCCACAAATCTATGGAACCAGCATTGACAGACCACTGACATTTGAGCACTTACTAATGATGCTTCATTGCTATGGTTTGCGCAACAGCGAGCAGTACAACCTCGGCATCATCCGGCCGTTTGAGCTACCATCTCAGTTTGGTCAGCTACCTACGTACGAGGTGACCCTCGAAGGCCCCAAGACAGCGGGCTCAAAGACGGTCTGGCTGTACGAGGAGAGCGGAGCGTGGTATCCCCTCGCTCAGGACAACTTTGTCCAAACAAATCGGTCATATGCTGACGCTTTGAGAGAGCCTGCTCCCACACCAGCGGGACTCCGAAGCTCACAGCTTGTGACATTCGGTGCCTCCTCATCTTTTCAAAACTTCTTGCAACCCACAGTCTCGAATTCAACCCCGTACTCTAAATCCGAGGCTGGCTCCGATGCCACGGGAACAACCGATATGTCTTGTCACAGCTGCGGGAAGCGCTTCGACGCCCAGTCCGACCTCGCGCATCACATGCGAAACCACCGCCACCGCAATCTGCTCTGTTCAATCTGCCAAAAGTCGTTCCTTTGGAAAAAGGACCTGCGCAGACACATCGTCACGCATAGTGATAAGGGATCAAGAATGGAGCATGTCTGCAGAGTCCACGGCTGCGAAAAAGCGTACACACGGCAGGACAACTTGCGGAGGCACTATCGGCAGGACCACCCGGGTCTGCCACCTCCATCACCCAGCAGCGTAACGAGCTCGCGGCACAGCCGTGGCTCTAAATCCTTCTAAGTAAAATTTGTTTTGCTTCGGCATATAGTACTTTGTGTTCGTCAATATCGGGTCATCATCGGGGGTTTTTCTGCTATATACCACTGGGTCGCGGAGCATTGGTCTTTCCGCATTTTGCGATTTTTTGCACATGTCCGTTGTTGGCGTTCGACATTGGCTGTCACAATTATGGGAGTTCACCTTGTTGATTATGATTAAGATATATTGTTCGGGATTTATATGATGCGATGGAACGAAAAGGGAATGCTGGCGCCTGTCAAGCTTTTGGAAAAGGGAATGAGCTGGTGATATCAAATAGAGTGATACGCTGGAGGTGGTCTGTTTGCAGTCAATCGAACGCCTGCTTTATACATAAGGGACAAACAAAGCAAATCATCACACGTCAATTTAAACAAGTGGGACCTTGGCCCCTGCCCCCTGTTCCTGCGCTTTGTCGCTGTCTTAAGCCGTTGGCTCATCGGCCGCGAGTCGTTTCTGTCTGTGTGGTAAGCTAGTCGGCTCGGACCGCTGGAGTCTAACATCTGCGTTCCTTAACTTGGGCATCAAACAGGCCCAGCTTCGCTGAGTCTCGGACTGAGCTGGCTCGCACCCAAGTCTGTGTGCTATGATTGGGCTTGATGGAGACATCCTCGTTGATTGGCTAAGTCTATGATGATGTGTCTCCAAATTGTCTATAGCACACGCTCTTCCAAGGCGTCGTCCTTTCCTCTGGCCGGCACAAGGGCAAAAATGTGCGGTGTGTGTACGGGTGCAAGCCTATCGATCTGCTGAGAGCATCTTTCCATCATCGACCAAAGAGCTCCTCAGCCTGAGTTGAAAGTGCGTACCACATACGCAGCCCCCAACCAACTTTGTCCGGAGCTACGTTCTGAACATGATTCACGCTGGAGCTCAGAGCCGAGGAGGGCACGGGGTCGAGATTGTGCGTGAGCTTGCCGAACGAAAATAAGTCAGCAACACGTGGAATTTTGCACTCCGCGTGGAGAGGGATAAGGGCGAGCGTGAGATGGGGCCAGAAAGCCAAGCCGGCATCATGATCATCTTCTGCGCACGATATATCGTAGCCTTTTGGATGCATCACCAGCTCCGCCAATTGGTCTAACAAATCCATCTAAGCTCTGCTCACGCCTATCGCCAACCCCCCCGGCTCCTGTCGAATTCAAGCTATCCCAGCTCTCCTCGAAACAGCTACTCTGTAGTTTTGGCCGTTGCTCTGCTGGAACTGTGGTCGAACCACCATCGCAACAGCCCAAGATTCCCCGCTGGACGAAGTGAAGAGCTTCATGAGGTTGGGGAATGGCTCAATATGGCTTTGGACTCGGCGAGGCAGGTCCCTCGCCTGGTTGAAGGTGCAGGTTTTGCACTTTGTCTCCCCAGTAGTCACTTCCAGACACCACGTACACGTTGCCATGCCGCGGTGCTGATATCAAGCACGCAGCGAGGACCCCGTCGCATATTTGAGATCTCGATCTTCCTTCGCGCGTCAGAGCACTTACAGCGCACATACTGACGACAGGCGAATCGCCATTTTAGACGCAAAAGAGGCATCCACACCAAGGCGGCGATCGTGTTGGGAGAGCAAACATTCATGTGCTGCTAAATTTAGAGTTCGTCACGTGCGCATCCTTTCTATGACGGTTCAATTATGTTAAACATTTCTCCGAGATGCTCAAAGGATGTTGTTGTGCATGGCACAGACCAGGGCGATTGTTCCGGATCGAACTGCGGATCCGAAACCTTGACGAAAAGATTCCTTGTCGAACAACAGGTTGAATCGCATATCGGTATGACAGTGGCTGCGCGAACCATATATCTACGAGCTGCGACGAAATCAATAATCAGGCGCATTAAAAGTGTAACGTGCCAGGAGTCTGCTGGATGTCTACTGTTGCAATTTGCCATAACCTAACTGCAACAATCCCAAGGATCATGTTGACGGAGGACGCAGCTCTGAACTTCATCATTGAAGCAGAGGAAGTGACGGTGACTTTTCCTGCATCGCAATACAAAGCAATGGCATGCTGATTCCTCACGATAGACTTTTGTCTGCGGCGATGGTTCTTCTCGTCTGTGGAGAATCTGCGGTATGCGTTTGGCATCGGGAAATACACGAAAGCATGTTTCTCGCATTTCCCCGGCCTCCCGGACACGTCTCTCCATTCATTGGGACTGGACTCATTGAAGAGCCTTTTCCCCGCTTGAAGGACGATGATCACAGTTTAACTTAGCGAATTGACATACCGATACAGGGCGTAACCCCCCTGATGCGAAGCGCCCATTCTACGAACGGCCTTTTATGGTGATACAACTTCTTCAATAACACTTTGCGGCTGGTGCTCACAGCTCCGCTGGTATACCACATCCTGTCCCGTCAATTCATACATCAGAATGCCCCTCCTTCCGATGTGACCAAGAATATCAGTCGAGAGCAGTTATATGAGTGAATGCTCATTCTTGAACTGTAGCCTTAGCTTTCAAATCAAATCCGTCAACATTGCTCTGCAAGTCAGACACAGTGATTGGAACCATGGATACTGGCCATTCCGCTGATTCGCTGATTGTCCCGATCCTCTTACGGAAACATGCTGACGGCTCGCTAAACTACACACGTATACTTGCCACCCTCGCAGTAGTGTATATCGGAGTCCTTCTTCTGCAGGTATCTTTTATTCACTTTACTCGTATACTAACGCCCTCTAATCACATGGAAGGCCCTGGCCCGCGCGTTCACATCTCCTCTTCGTCACGTTCCGGGACCATCCTGGTCTCGCTTCACACGTCTGCCTTTGAAAAAGGCAATCGTTAGTGGTCGTCGCATCTTCTTCATCGACGATCTACACCGAAAATACGGCGATGTCGTCCGTATTGCACCAGATGAGGTCTCCGTGGCAGACGTCGACGGCTTCAAAAAAATCCATAGTGTATCGTCCAAATTCGTGAAAGACGGCTGGTATGAGGAGCTCACGATCTTCCCACGACAGAGCGTCTTCACGATGCAGAACAAAGAGCTGCACAGTGCACGTAGAAAGCTGTTCGCGAAGGGCTTCAGCAAAACATACCTTCGCGAGAATTATGAAGGAATCATCGCTGAGAAAGCGAGACTCGCGGTCGAGGGAATCAAAAAACGAGCGCTTGCAGGCCCAGTGGATATTTTGCAATGGTGGACATTCTTAGCTACTGATACCGTCGGTCAGCTCGGGTTTGGCGAATCCTTCGGAATGCTTGAAAAAGGAGAGGTGAATAGCGCAACTATACCACGGTATTTTGAGTGCGATCTAATATTTCTTGACAGAAAACAGACTATATTATGACTCTTGAACGCGCTCTGGTTGGAAATGGCATAGGGGCGGAAATGCCGTTGATTCGTACTATTGGCAGTTTACTTCCTGGGAAGGTGCCAAAGCAGATGTTCAAAGCAACGGACTACATCCTGGAGTACGGCCAGAAGGCTGTTGACAATGCAAAGTCGCAGAAAAGCGAAACCAACTTGATGGCGAACGTGCTCAAAGAAGCCGAGAAGGAGAACTCGTCGCTCGACGATCTTGACGTGCGCGTAGAGGCCACTAGTTTGATCTTTGCCGGAAGCGGCACGACCGCGAACACTTTGTCATACTTCATCTGGTCTGTTCTTAAAGATCCTTCGCTACAGGAGAAAATTGAGGACGAGGTCGCGAAATTGCCTGCTGATTTCAAGGATGTCGATTTGGAGAAGTTGCGATGGATGAATGCCACGCTGGAGGAGACATTGCGCTTGTACGCAGCTGTTCCCGGTTCGTTGCCTCGTATTGTACCCAAGGGCGGCGTCACTATCGCGGGGCATTACATTCCCGAGGGCACGACAGTCGGTACACAGGCGTACACTCTGCATCGTAAGGAGGGCATATGGCCGGACGCTCATTCGTACGTACCATCCTATGGAGGAGTTAGAATATTTCACTCACGTGAAACAGTTTCAAACCTGAGCGCTGGTTGAAGGAGTCTGATCTGTCTGCTGCGGCAAAGACGGTCATGTCTGCCTTTGGTGCTGGTGCATACACATGTCTTGGGATTCATATTGCGTACATGGAGATGAGATACGCTGCGGCGTTATTCTTCCGCGAGTGTAGAGGTGCAAAACTCGCTGCTTCGACCACCGACAAGAGCATGGAGATGCAGAATTATTTTGTCATCACTCCAAAGAGTCATATGTGTGAGATCACTCTTCAGTGAACAGTAAAACTTTGAGAGATCGCCATGGGATAAGACGTCTTTGGAACGCTTCTGATTTGTTTGAACGAATGACAATCCTACTGGGTAGCAGTCTGGTTAAAACACATCATAGATGTCAACTTCAGTTAGACTTTCCGAAGCACAAGGTTCCTCATTATTCTTCATATGCACTTCGTATGTAGAGAAGTGAAAGGCATGGATAGACGAGAGGTTGCGCAGCCTCTGCCGATGTTGATGTTAGCTAGGTGATTACACTCCAGATCTCGCCAGTCTTTGCGCTATGGAGCAGACCTGTGTGAATTGTGAACGCCGAGTTGACAAAGGCGGTGTGCAAAAGGAAGTATTTCGGATCTGCACGTCGATTCGAAACCCCCGTTCAAAGCCGTTCTTCACTATTTCGTGATGGATCTCGGAATACTTCCCGCCACATTGAGAAAAACCCCCCATGCTAAGATGAATGCAACCGGAGAGTTTCATCATGGAAAGCTCCAATGTGTTAATTCATGAGCATGGTATATGCAAGCTCCCTAGCCTTTTGATGAGCATTCGGAGACAGACGTCGAGCTCAAGGGCATGCCAAGACACGGTCTCCATCAAACATGTCGAAGCACGCCAACGTTGCGCACGAACACGCATAAGTTCAAACGCGAACTTGATGAGCACGATTCCTCCTCTTGCAATGATGGTATGACTGGGTCCTAGCATGCCGCAAGGATTGGTTCTTGAACGGGCCGACTTTGACTCCATCCATATTCGTCGTGTATTCTGTAGCGTGAACGAAACAACGGACGAACAGCCGCACCCAAGCGCTGTAGGTATGGTCCCGCGGTTGGTTCTTCGAGCTTACGGAAACTGGCGTCCAGGCTGGCAGAGGATCGCTGGCCCGCACCCCCCTTTTGCATCGAGGGAGGCTGACAGCAACGCAAAATGCACGGTATGGGAGATGTAGTAGACGGTATCAGGTATTGCCATGAACACGCGTCGCTAGGCAGCTGGACCTGTCCGATGAAAACGTAAACTGATGTGATATCTTCCGCGAAATGTTTGATCGCACACATGGCGTTGACGTCGTCGGCAGACGGCTGAGGATCCGAAGCGTGCGGCCCAAGCTCTTTCGTCGTGAATGGAGATGCTGAACTGACGCTTTCCGACTCTTTCTCCGCCTAGTTCTTGTCGACGGGCAAGTGAAGGGCGAAGGATGATTCGAACGTAGATCGCGAAGTTCGTAGTTGTGATTTTGGCGTAATTTTTCTTCTTAGATGCTTTTACAGCCGCGAGCAACTGAGAGTGTTCAATTGATCACTGCCAGGAGACTAGATATACAAGCTTGTGAAAAACAAGGAAATGCGCTTCAGTAAGTAAAAAAGAACAAAGTTGGACGATCTTTAGCTTACATGACCCAGCTTGAACAAGTGCTATCGCCATTTGAACGACAATATTGCAGACGCCAGCACGATGCTATGGTCCAACACCGTTGGCGCTGTGCTTTGAAGATCCAAGTTCCTGAAAAATCGACTCCAAATACTCCAATAGTAAAGACTGTATAACCGACACCTTGCGAGCTACGGAGTTTTTGACACGTACACCTTAACCATGCTGACAGTTACGAGCGGCCACTAACCACTGCTTGTGCCACTACCAGTGTGGTTATGATGGTAGCCCTGCCAGTTTTGCTGATTTGAGTTGCTCTGCTGAGAGAAGAAGCCAGACTCGATACGTTGCAATGCCACTTCCGCTGCGTCCTCCTTCGCGTTGTGGATGTACTGACCATCGTACCAGAAACGGGCAGGAATTGTGACGCCTTGAACCTCGACCGTGCTCGACCAGGCCGTGCGACCACCTGTAAGGACAAACGATCAGAGAATATCTAAATGTGCAGATTTTAACCTTGATTGTGAAGATACGATGGAAGGAGATTCCCTGTTTTCTGTCTTCAGGAGGATATGCCCTGGCTTTGCCTGACTAATGGGAGGGGTTCTAGCGCAGTGGCGAGCGGATGGACATTTTAAATAGCGAACGAAAAGAAACGCACCGCGACGGTCAGATGCAATCTGATAAACAGGAGCGCGTAGGCCATGATTGGTGCATGCCTCTGTATTCCAAGTACTGTCAGGAATTGACATTCACAGAGTCAGGCGGGGTCACAAATTCGAACCTTGCAGTCTCTCTTGCCATGGGCCAGTTCGCTCTGAGGTACCATATCCTTGATTCGAGTTCGCCATTATTTTGAAAGCCGTGCAAAAAAAATTTTGGCGGGCAGGGAACACTAGTCAAACAAGGGTGGATCGGATAATATTGAAAGGTGCGAAGGCTCGCAAATCAAAGTAGATGCGGCTAAGAAAGCAGGCCGGAAAGCGGTGATGAGCGCACGCAGGAAGTATCCCAATGCGGACAAGGAGTGCTCGAACAGTCAAATCGGAGCCCGGCTTTCAACGAGGTGGTGTGTCGGTGATAAGGCTGGATGGATCTATTTCCCCAACCCAAGCCGAGACAAGCGAATGATTTATAGACTAGACGAGTTATCCTACTTTCGAGAGCGGTCGCCTCTGATCATCCCTACGTTTTTCCAGGCCTAGGAGTCAGTAGGTAACCGCAATGTCGTTACGTCGTGTGCGCAGGCCTGGGTCGTCACGGACGCCAACTCATCATGGACGCCAGCCTGTGCATGCGAAGTTTGATTTTCCTTCCGCCTTTGACTGGTCCTTGAACCTGGAATTGGCGTTGACATCAGTCATGGAGCCGTTCAAGGAGGCAAACGCGCAGAAAGCGTTATGTGGGTATAGTGGACAGCATCGGCCACACGGGTGCACCCGTAACGGAAGGAATGGCCCGGAGCGTGCGTGTCAGATTGACCAGGGATCCTGATCGCGGAGCAGATGGAGTATATCAAAGTGTGTGGGTGTCGGGCGAACGAGAGGCGAAAGAAAGGCGAACGCTCAAAGAAGCACACACCCTCGATAGCCTACACAGAACGTATCGTGCATATGCCGAATTGTACCTCAGACATCGTGGAGCGCTCTCATTGAGGGAATACCTGATCATTGGCGTGGACAGTGCTAATGGGGTTTGGAATCAATAGCGTCTCCATCCGCAACGGCGATGAGTTGTCCGCCAGCGTGTCCGCGCCCGCCATGCTTGTTTTTTTGCGATGCTAGCTCAAAAGTACCTGATGCTCCTCGGCTGCAAGTTTAGCCTCATGCACGTAACCCAAGATGTGTGTGAGCTGCAGGAAGCGGGCCAGCTCAACTCTGAGAGAACTGCCGTTCCCACGCGCGCCCCCAGAGAGAAAGCGGAACCGAACATCGTCGTGCGTGCAAATTTCCGAGATCTTTTCCTCTTTCGAAGCGTGGCATCGGCATGGAGAGCGGATATTGGTGTGGAACAAGATGAAGGTGCGGCTCAAATCGATTGTCACATACCCGTGTCGTCTGCGCCACACATCCACGGCCAAGCTGCTTCGGGTTAGACTGAAGGCGGAGTCACGGGACCACGGTCAAGGAATTTGTCTCGACACAAGAGGAATCTTCATTACTCTATAAACTTCATTATAACAAGCCTCCTCGTGGGTATCGTAACATTCGTAATGAGTCATGGCAGGACTTGTAGCTTTACTAGCTCCCTCCAAGCGTGCCGAAACATGCGGCTGATGCAATATGCACAGAAAATATCACAACAAAGTACAAGAGGCTGTCTCGATGAATCGCATGCAGAGAGTCGGGTGTGTGGCAAAGCGTAACATGATGCCACATAAATCATATCCTTCCAAAGAGCATCAGGACAGATCAGTCATAGCTTAGGCGAGTTGAGATCTACATGTGGTGTTTAGGCACTGCGCGTGTTTCCCGTTCTTGCAACAGGATGTCTGTGAAAAATCTCATCGATGAGACGTTTTGGCCCAACGTACTCCATATCTAGGCGGAAGGAGTTGCTACGGATTAGCGGGAGCAGCACCCGACGATGCTTGGTGCTATGCCACCTTCGCTTGATTGTGTCGTCGACGAGCGAGACAAGGCCAGTGGCAACAACGACGCTGAGCAGCCGATTAGCGGGGAAAATTTTACCAAAGCGGCAAAAGAACATACTCTGCAAGGTCGGGAGAACCTTGTACAACGTCGACATCCGCAATCCACATTGAGCATGGTTTGATCCAGCCGCCCTTGAGAATCTCTTCTTTGTCCTGTTGTCTGGTCAAGGGCACGGGAACAATATGCGCAAGCGGATTCAATATATCACTTCTGGTTAAGTGGAACGAAACCTCTTCAGAATCGCCTTCACGCTTGATAGTGCGTTTCCATGTGTATTCACGACCCCAGTATTCGAACTGGTACCCTTTGCTCTGGCCTGCTCCACGGCGCTTGAGTTCTACGTTTGCGTAATTTGAGAATTCCAACTTTATGGTATTTGTGGGTAATTTCTTTTTTATGGAGTTCTCTTGGGGCTCCTCAAAGCTTGCGTCGTCGTCGTCCTCATTAGCCGTGGGTGAGTAGGTCGCATCGAAGCCAGAGTCATTGCGCTGTAGCTGTTGCATATTCGGACGGTAATGTTCATCATGGTGTCGCTTAAGATGAGTCAAAACACTGCTCAACGACTTGGTGAGAGCAGATGTTTGTATCTGCTTTGAAGGCTGGTATTTGCGGATTGTCTTACAGACTTCCCGTCCGGAATCTCGGCAGTATCGCCTCAAGGAGAATTCTCGAGTTTTGAGGTCGTTCATCTTGAGATGAAAAAGGGTGAGATTTTCCTTACGAGGGCTCCATTCCGTGTCGACCAAGGTATCGACTCGCAAGTTCATATTTCCATCGATTGTCGAATCGTCATGGTGTATCGAGAGACGTCTGGATGAAGGAAACAATTCCGCGAAATCGCGTGGAGTCGCTGGGATGGCATCACTTTGATAGTGCTCGTCTTCAAATTCCAGGACTTCGTAGGCCGCCTGGCTTTCATCTTCGAGATCGGACGCATCGGTCGAAACGTACGTCTCGACCGAGTCCCTTGGTTTTTCCCAGTCCGTCAAGCGGTCAGACTGATAGCTTTCTACACAGCCAAGCAATGCTTCACGTCTTTGCAGCCACGATTCGGGTGTTGAGTAAGCGGTGGGTACTGTGCTGTATGATCCGTTGCTGTCGTACGAGGAGCGACAGTACTCAGCGCTGGATTTTTTAGGATTCCCTGTCCCTGATTCAATTTTGTCCGGAGAGGGCGACCTGGAATTATACATGGCTGGAATAAAGTTGTTTGTAGGAGAGGGCGCGAGAGAACTGGCGACGCTCGGTTCAAGGTGTAACGTGATCAGAGAAAATGTGAGCACAAACTTGGGTGGTTAATATAAGCAAACAGCTGGTCAACCTTTGCCCTGGGCACAGCCGAACGCCTCAACTCAACGGCAAGAACAAGCAGGCAGCATGTAAAAAGCTCCAGTTCACGCCGCGCAGGAAGTGAGAGGTTTGCAGCATTCGGTTTTGAGGGCGGACGGGCGCTTTACCGTGGGGTGATTGAGCAGCCGGGGCTGTGCTCGCACGAGCGAAACAAGACCCAATCGCACCGACACCGTCTAAGAATTTTCGCTCGGCCGCCCAATGGGGGCCATGTTTCCCTGCACACTTGTGTGTTTGCCTGCTGGGGTGCAGAAAGTCTCTCAGCCTTCAGTGGAACGCATCGCGGCTGGTGCTTAGCGATCCCTTTGGCAGACAACCGGATGACGACGTGTGCTGCGAATACGTGGGCTGGGCTCCGGCCGATTCCTGCCCGCTTGCCGTGCAACCAGCGACGGCTTTGCCGCCGTTTCCGAGCCATTATTTGCCCCCGTTAACGCTGCTCTGCGGGAAATTTTCGTCGGTGGCGGGCATGAGCGTGAAGAAGGCTCGGCTTCCTCGCCAGCACCGTCGCCATTACTGTCACGACACCGCCTGATGATCAGCCCGTCTGTTCTGGCGTCGTCTTCGGCCCTTCGTGGCTCGGACCGCCCGTGGAGCGAGACACCGCCCTGCCAGCGCGCGTTCTTTTTGTTGAGCCTATGGCCTTCTTAAGCTCGGCAAGGCAGTCCAACACGGCCCAAGACGTTGCATCTCGGTGCTTTCGCTTGTTCGCCTGCCGGGATTTGGCCACCAAGCCTCGTTCTTCGTGGTCTCCTGCAGAAGCGACGCTGGCTGTCTGGCCTCTATTTGTGGTATCGCCTTCGGGCCACGCATCACGTCAGCTCATCCACGGCGCCAGGCTGCACAGGTTACAAGCCGTAAATATGCCCGTCTTGCCCAACGAGCCGTCGTCTAATTGTGAACTCGTGTTTCTTTGGTGACATGAACACCTTCTTGAGGCATACAGACCAAGTACGGACAGCCACGTCAACACGCTTGATTGGACCACCCCACGACACAAACCGTTCATGCAACTACAAAGACGCCGAACGCGGAAAGACAAAACTCCGCTTCATCGGGGCTGAAGCGTTGCGAATCAGTGGTTGTCTGAATGTCGACATTATCATTGGGCTGAACTCCTGGTTTTGATCCTTTGTGAATGGTTGCTTTGTGCAACCACCGCAGCTTCTTCGAAAACCCCCATCGTTCCATCCCCGTCCTAATCTTTCTGGTATCGTCTCCTGCATTCGCGATTTGTTCCAGAACAGCCAGATGATCTCTGACGATAATGCAAGAATCCACTTTTGAGTCTGATTTCATGCAACCCCGCTCGTGGACGTTCAACGGCAACCTGCTTGCGCAAAGGGCCAGATCCGTTTGGTGCATTTGTTCTCTGTGACGAGATTGAAACATCTTGAACAGGCTCCAGGAAGCTCACTCTGGTCACTACCTGGAGCCAGTTCCCTCCAGCCCGAGCACCCTGTGTAGCGTTGATCAACCTGGCCCTAGGATACAACTGCACTCCGAAAGCAGAGTACAGAGCATATATCTTCATTCGGGAGTGCTTCACGATAGCCAAACGAGCTATGCGACACAGACTCAGGTGCTTCAGGCGCTAGACACTTTCAGCTCTACAATCCGCACGGGCTGGTGCTCACCAATGCGCAAAGGAACCTGAATCTCATGTCTCAACGTCTGCCAGCCGACTTACTTCTTCCAATTGCTTCACAAAGTAAGTAAGAACAACATCTGTCGAAGACCATGTGAAGCGATGATCGGCGATCTAGATCTTTGCGTACCATATGCTCTCTCATCGTGGCTCTTGTAGTGGACAAGGGCCATTTCGATGCTGCGACTTGCTACCCAACGCATCCGAAGACGGGTATCTTTTGCACTTGCACCATGCTACCTGACCCTAGGCGTATATTGCGGGGAAACGAGCAATCGGATTTTGTATCCACAGCAGACTTACCAATGTCGTGAAAGCAGTGCATTTTTCCGGGATAGGTCGCAAATGACAAACATCTGAAACCTGAAAAATTCTCCGTCTGGCGCTGTCAGCGCCAAAATTTCAAAACCATGGTTCTCGTCAAGCTTGTCAAAGTCTTTTAAAAGCTATGATGTTAGTGAAGATCTGTTCGTAAATATCTGAGATACTTATTCGTAATTCAATGATACTCAAGGTCTCAATCCCTTACGTCATGGCACTTTCTTAATTTTCGATTGTAGTTTTACGCAACAGCTTCCTCACCTCTTATCTAGCCCCGAAGTCTTTGTTCTCAATTGTTCCCTCTTCACGTTGCCCGCTTATTCCCGTCCGGATTTGCTTTTCAATGTTATAATATTGCTTTCGCCCAAGCCTGCATCCCTAGGGTTGAGATCTTCATTTCCTGCATTTGGGGGCATGATTCCTCTTATTTCAGCCTCTCAACATGTCCGTGAGAGTCCAGGCAGAGGTTTTTATTCGTCAACATTATTCTGGAGGTAAATCTGTCCGTAGAAGCGCTTGTGATGAAACCAAAATTGTTCACAGCACTCTCGATGACTTGTTGTGGAAGACAAGTATAGGGTGATCGCAATTTGAATCGAGATACTATTTCCAATATCTCTTCATCACAGTTTGGGCAGGTTTGCCTTAATTACAAAAAAAAGAAATTAAAAAAGAAAAAAAATTAAACCGAAGAGCATGAGGCTGGTTTAAAGAACTCTGTACTTTGGACTGCGCCTGTCGAGCATGCCTAGAATTCGATCATTGTCTGAGTATACATCTGACTGCTGCTGTGTCGGAATTTGTTTGTAAGTTAACATTTCAAACCCCAGCGATCATTCTTCGCATGACATGCTCGACCTGCTGCCGACGGGTGCGTTGAGATGCTTTAACACACTCTACTTGTTCCCCAGTCTCGCACTCAATTCTTCAATGTATGTCTGAAAACATGGTCTGTGATATGCTATACAATGTAAACTGAGTTAATTAAGCGCATAGAATGCCGTAAGCATATGTGGCGCCCTCGACTGCGCACATTGTGACTGCTTCAAACTTGCCTCGATTAGAGTGATACGTTTCAATCATAGCAGGAGAGAGCTTCTTTAATAAAGTACTCGCGTGAGGATAGTCCATATATTGCAAGGTAATGGGACTAGAACCTTGTGAGGCATGCAGAGCAGATGTTTGATGCTTGGCGGTTCAGCCCGCATCGGCTAGCTACCGGGTCTCCATCGGACCAAAACAAAGGCCAAGAAATCTGACGGGATGCCGCTGCTGCCCTGGGTCTACAATACGTCGTACAAGAGCAAAGCCTATTTTCGGATTGCCGTTGTGATATTCATAATAAGTCTATGAAAAGAGAGTAAACTCTCGGCAGCATGTCTCGTAGACGTTTTCCAAGTTCTCATTCTGAATCCATACACCACCCTCTTTCGAGCAAGCTTTATGATAGTGTCAGCCAGTGCCAGAGTGCAAACACAGCAATAATTTCAACACTACTTGCTGGACTGTCCCGTGCCCAGCCTTGGACATGGATATTCTGATTTTAGGGGGCGGCTTCGCCGGATTCACTACAGCGCTTTCATTGACGAAATTTGCGCCACCGGATCAGATACCTAACATTACACTCTTCGAAATAAGTCCAGAGCCAAGGACGAGAGGAGGTGCTGTTAATCTCACGCCAAATGCTCTTCGTCTGCTAGACCATCTTGGAGCGCTCACCGTCATTAAGGAGAACAGATGGGGGGAAACGATTAATGCCATGGAAGTGTTCAACATTTACACAGGCAAGATTGCTGAATCAAGTTTTAGAGGACCCAATGGAAAAGGCATTGGGAATCCCCCATACAAGGTGAACTTAACGTAATCGAGGCTTGGGTTGGTTATGCTGATGCGAAGTATAGGCTCTGCGGATTACCCGAGGCCATACGCTCCTAGGAATAATGGAAGCGGCTGAAAAGCACCCTAACATCAAAGTTGTATTTGGCAAAAAAACTACCAAGATTGATGAAACAGACGAAGCTGTGACTTTGACCTTTTCTGACGGCTCTACTGCAAAAGGCGACATACTACTTGGATGCGACGGCATTCATTCCGTAACGAGGCTAAAACATGTCGAGCCTGAGCGGAAAGCGGTCTATTCCGGTATAACAAATGCGTTTGGCTACGCGAAAAGGCCAGAAGGTTTGGAGGTTCACTTTGAATGCGCGTCGCTGAACTTTTGTCAGCGAGGCATGATCTTGTGCAGCTTTTTCGAGCCAACGCACAGCAAAGTTTACATCGGTGGACTGATGGAGATGGAGGAAATCGCGGATCGGGATGGCTGGACTGCTTACGCCAGCGAGCAGAAGCAACTCAAAGCAGATTTTGCAGATCGCTTCAAGGGAACAGTGCTTCCAGCCATCGACCCACTGCTAGAAGCCGCGGACGACTTTTATCTGTGGCCGGTGTTCACCCTTAGCAAGGAGGGTAAATGGGCAACTAATAGAACCATGCTTCTGGGAGATGCCGCTCATGCAATGCCTCCGCAAGGCGAGTCCACCGGTATTGTTTTCGAAGATACTGTTCTCTTCGCTCGATGCTTGTTCCGCTGGGTCGAGTTGGGCAAGAAAGGCACCGTCAAGGATGCATTCAACCAGTATGAGAAGCTACGCCGGCACCGAATAGCGGTCGCGTATGACGAATCTAGCAAGGTCGTTGCCACCGTAAAGGACTCCGGTTGGCTTGGCCACAAGATCAAGATGGCGATTGTGCCGTGGTTTTTATGGTGGACAAGCGGTTATCGACACAAACACTTTGTAGAAGACGTCACGACTAGCGATCTCGGCTTTTAGAAAGATCGAATTTGCCTGCAGTTGGAGTTTTCAAAATGATACTGATTGGTATTATTAGAGGTCTCAGGCACTTTGCAATATAGCCTTGTGACGGTGCCTATGTTACAAGATAGCTGGAATAACAACTAAGAGAATAAGCCCTTTTCTTCTGAGGATATATGTTTGACATTATTCACACACCAATTGATGCGTCTGATGTTTGAACTCGATAAGATAAAAATGTGTAATTTTTTTATAATACTCTTGATCTGCTTCCTTCATAGCTCTGGGCTATGTAAGAGGACAAAATCGTATGCATCATAAGTTTGATTCTTTGTCTAGGATATCTAAGATTGGTTTTACTGCTCTCTCAATTACTTCTTTTGGGACCTCTGCTCCTTTCATTGATTCAGCTGAATCAGAACCAGGTGGCCTGATACCCCATTCCGGAATAACACGCTCACCAAAAAGCGATATCTCCAAGATCGTACCTCCGTTGTAACGGCCTTCTTTAATCAGCTTCAGCTCTGATTTTGCTACGTCTTCGGCTGAGATTGCAAGTGCGTCGCTGTATCCATAACGTTCTACAAATGCTGGATTTGCTGTCCATAACGGAGTTCTCACAATTCTGTATGAACAACAACATATTAGCGGAAGACTATGTATGAACTATGATTCAAAACATACCCTGGACATATTGCAACAATCTTGACGCCACAAATTTCTTCCAAAGGTCCCATGGATCTAGTAAAGCCAACTAGCGCATGTTTTGTAGCACTGTACAAGGGAGAAGCAAAATGAGCAGAGTATCCGGCAATTGAACCCATAATGAGCACAACACCTTTTTTACCCTTTGATCTCAGTGCTCTGATTGCAATGCGTGTAAGCTTTATTGGGTGACTTATGTTTATTTGGACAGATTTATACTGCTCATCTTCTTGGTCATCCCAAAAGTTGGACCAGTCCTATCAGTATTAAAAAGAGACACATGTTAGTTCTAGGGCACAAGACTTTGGAATCCTCGAGACAGGAAAGGAGTGGAACAAACAGGCTCAAATACTCCAGCGCCCGCCACAAAGATATCGGGGACGTCCCCAAACTCGGTGATTGAGACATGAATAAGATTTTCCAATTCCGACCATCTGCTGACATCGCATTGCTGAAACACAATATCATTATCAAATCCTTTTAAATCTTCACTAAGTTTGAGATCTGCGATAATCACTTTAGCACCTTCCGCTTGTGCAAGCTTAGAAAATGCGAGGTGAATTCCTAAGACATGTAAGAATGATAAATTTGATTGTTTCAGCATATACTGACCCGAGCCTCCTCCTGTAACAACCACGATTTTGTTACATAGTGTAATGTCCCCTAATAGCATGTTTTAAGCTGTTTATCAAGTTTATCAAAATATGATAGTTGACTTATATAGCCCAGCGAAGTTTGCTGTAGGCAATTTATATTTATTTAACCCAATTGGAGATCCGGGATCATATGAGAATGACATACCGCAGAAATGAAAGTTGGGCTCCGCTCGGAATGGAATGCGCAATTTTGCCGGTCCGCGTCTCTATTTGCTCCTTCCGGGGGATGCTAGGCGGCACCGGCAAATTTTTGTAAAAAATAAGGAAACATACATAAGCTGGTTGAAACATTAAAAATAGATATCAATCCGGAAACAGCACGTCACAGTAAGCTAAGAACGAATGTACGGAAAAAGTTTTGAGGCTGATCTCTTTCGAGCGTTGAAGACTTGAAGTTAAGGTCAATCTTGGGGATATGGAAAACTGGAAGTTCCTTTTAGTATAGTTATGATAACTGGCTGCAGAGCATATGATTGAGATAGAAAAGGTAATTAAACAAAACAGTAGTATATAAGATCTTCCTGTAATAAAGAAGGATAAGTCTATCTCTGCAGAAGCAAAGTAAAGCAGCATAAGGTATATAAAGCATAGCATTTTCCGTTGTCTCTCTATTACGTCTCTTATAGTTATTTCACTTCTTATTAATCTTATAGTTTATCTATTCAGTATAACATTAACTAAAATTTTTTTGGTATTTCGCGTCTTGACATAGCACTTTTATAACAGATAGAAGACTAAATAGCAGAGAACTAAAAGTAATACATGAAAACAATAAACGTATCATCATAAAGAAAGTATTCCTAATAGTATAGTGATAACTTAGCTATAATTGTTAGCCTTTGGCCTACCTATACAAAGAGCTTCTTACAAGTTCCTCCTACTTATGGCAAGAGCAAATCTCTTCCGCGCTTTCCTCAACCAACAACTTGGCTAATTTTTGTCTCAATAACCATGTCTCCGCATTCATCAATAACAAAGTGCGCTGATCCCACAAATATTGCGTAGTTAAGAGCCCTCAAGCGTTCGTCGCCAGTCTATTTAAAGTTAGTCACCGACCATATTTGCAATTATGTAATCTCTGGGAACAACTGACCTCAAATTGTATTTGAGTAACTGCAGAAATTTAAAAAAAAATTCTTAAGCACTATTCCAACTAGGAAGACTTACAAGCTTTGCCAAAATTCGTAGTTTTTGCATCTGGGCTACGTGTGAAAATGGCAGTGAAATCCGGATCCATTTCAATAATGCCCTGGTATTTGTAGAATATATATGAGCCACTATTATTCTTTAAGAGAGCATTGACATTGATCCTTATATAGCCATGAATTGCTTCAATCTGCAATTGATCAGATCCGTATTGAACTTCGGCATTAATGGAAACTGGATAATCTGGTTCACTCTGGATCGTTCCCGAAGCTATAGGCACAACTTGGACTTCAATGCTGTTGTTCATGCTGCCAATTGCAAATGGATCAGCTGGTTTTAGCTGCTATTGTTTAGTGATTATGTCTGGACAGAATTTTATATCACAACTAACACGCGCAGTGAATGCGGGTTTCAAATTTGGAAAACCAGCCATGTCGGAAGAGGAGAAGACCAAGAAAACCAGCCACAGCTTGAATGCTAAATATTATGCTATCGCACTGAAGAAAGAGAATAAAACTGGTCAAATGCTGGATTTAGAGAAAGTAAGGGCTGGATTTTGATTAGGGGTAACAGCTTGTATTTAGGATGGGAAAAACGTCTAACTTTCAGAGGCATAGGTGTTCCGATTGGTTCGGAGTCGAGTAACTAAGCACTCCGAAACCTAGGACTAGTAATATTGCAGCTCTTGCTTTCAATATTAGCCTGATCTATTAACATTATCACCTTACCCCTAGATTTAGTATCAAGATGTTAATATTTCTTCTTGCAATATCGACTGTTGCTAACCTATTCTGGACTCATGCTTTGGAATTTGAACGTTTCAGAAATTATATAAAAAGTCATGATCTATCATAATTACCCAAGATATTAAGAAAAACATGAAGTTGGTAGATTATTTCTTTTATGTAACCTATCATGACAGATTTATGTAGCACAAGCTTGAAGTATAAAGCACACATAAATAAGAGACAGCTATTTAATATATCTGATTGAGCATAAAAGGCGATGAGATTTTATGGATATTTTGTTTCCGAACATAACCTGACTAATACAGAGGCCCTAAGGAAACTATCGTGGAAGGACTACATTATGAAGAAGAATATACTCAGAAAATTTCAGTTAAGAATTTTTGAGAATCATTTGTTTGTCATATTTCAAACCTAGATGTTTTTAGGTTGCTTAATGCGGTGCGTTAAGCGCTCAAAGAACTCTTCAGTGAAATTACCCTCGGAATCAAGGGACTGCTGTGCCCTTTCCCATTCTTTTCGAATTACTTCCACTCTTTTACTGCTTCGTGGCTTAATATGGCATCTATTAGGATCAGAATTTTTTAGTTCACGCATTAGAATCTGTAGTTACCTACCGAAACTCTACTGGTCGGACAATGAATCCATCTGTTACCTTATCTTGCTCAATCGTATCCCCCTCTATCTTCTCAAAGGTGAACGCCCAGAGCATACGGGATATTGCCATGAATAATCCTCTTTGCGCAACATGAAACCCGGGACACACACGCCTACCTGCACCAAAGGTAAAATGTGGTCGAAGAGTCGAGTTTGGATTAATATCATAATTCTCAATCATCATATCCTCAGCACTATGCCTGGATGGATCAAATCGTCTCGGATTTTCCCATTTTGCATTATTCAGAGCCCAGACGTTCATCATTATCGTCGAACCTTTAGGAAAATGATAATCCCTGTAGGTATCAGGTTTAGAGTTTGAATGAGGTACAGCAGCGCTAAGGGTTGTAGGCATCCATCGCAAGGTTTCAGTAATGCAAGCCCGAACATATGGTAAGTTTTGGCGGTCATCCCACTCTGGTAAACGATCTTCTGGTACAATACTATCTATCTCAATCTGTGCTTGCTTCTGGGACTCTGGATATAGTATCATTGCCTAAAACATAATTAGCAACGTAGAGAGGAAAGTATGTTGGCAAACCTTAATAAAGCCGAGGGTTGTATTCCATTGAGTATCACTAGAGTAATGTTAATCTAGATCATTTATGCTCTAATATACTTACGTAGCTGCGCCAAAACCGTGAGCAGCATTATGCGCTATTTCGACTTCAGTGAGGTGATCTTCGTCGTCATCAAGAAGCATGTCTCGGATAAAGCCTAATGAGGGTAAGCTATGCTGCTCAAATTAAATTAATATTTAGAAAAGCAGTACTTGGATAAACTTTCCCTTCGTCGATTTTCTGTTTCGCTTTTTCAAGAAGGTCGAAAAATAGTCGATCTTCAATCCTTTTGATAACCTGTATCTTCCGTTTGAAAGGAATAAAAAGCTCTGGTAAAGCCTTGAAAAGGGGTCTCAAAGATGGAAAAAAATCCACAAGCTGAAGATTTGCAGCTTCGCTTGTCTTATCCATCCACTATGCTTGATAAGATTACTAAATCAGTCATATAAGCAGAGAAACTTACATCCATCAAATCTTTAATATGACCAGTTTTTCCATCAGCTGTCCGCCAACCATAGATTACAGTTGAGGCTACACTCGTGGTATAGCGCTGAAGATGGCGGGAGAAATCATCAGGCCTTTCTAAAAGATCTTGTAAGAGTTGAATGGAATCAAACGCCTATCTTTTGTTACGGGTAATGGTTTTTGACTTATGATCCCAAACCTACTTGGTATGGTAGATACTGATCTGCAGATTTAACATTTAATCTGAGATGATACATTTTGCGCTGTCTTCTCCATGTGTCGTCATTGCTGTAAAATATGAGCGGTTATACAAAACCAAAAATATTTGACCTACTCCCTGAAAGCGATATTCATGCTACCATTACCAAGTTTGCGAATATATAAGTCTGGGCGTGCAGAGTATATATTACTCCTCTTTTCCAGAAGGTCTCTTACGACCGCTGGGTCGTTAATAAGGATTAAATTCGTTTCGCCAGTCTTCAAGCCTATGACAGGGCCATCTATCAAATTAGATATTATTTGTTCAATTGAACAGATATTACGTTAAAAAATACATTTGTTTGCCCATTCTTGGAATTTGAGGTGGAAATCTTTCACTGGCAGTTGGTGCAAGTTCCCGATCACAGGTAGAAGAGGTGGACCTGAAGATGCTTAGATACTGGTAGTATACTTAGCTTGAGTGTTACTATACCTGGAGGAAATCTTCGGGGCCGATCTTTGTATCCCAATACTCCAATGGTCAAGGCTATTACGCTTATGATGAGAATGAGCAACATGATTGTAGAACTGAAGATAATCATGTTAACCAAACTTCGGAATCTTCAGCCGTATATCTGGTCTTTCAATTAGAGCTGGTAATGGAATAAATACATCTGAAACCTACATGGTAATCCAATATCTTGATTCTAATCGGAAGTAGACGGGCAGGAGATGATGGATCTTGACGAAAGAGCCATGGCTCGGAACCATATATATCTCCGCATCCGATCAAAACAGTACCATCGCGGGATCGCGTGGTTCCGGAGCAGAAACGCAAATTTCAAATAATCAAATAAATTTTGTTAAAATAGTAGAACTCCTTTACCTCCTTATATACTGCCTCCCTGTAAAGCCGTAAATTTTTTTTTGTTGAATTTTAAGTTACTAGGCCTTGGCAATAATCATGAGCTAGCGAAATTAGTATATCAGATCCTCCATCAATAAATGAATTAAATATAGTCGTAACTGATCAGTTAATTTCTACTTAATAGATGCCCTAGGATATTTCATAACTAATTTTTTTTCAAGTTGGCCGAGTCCTAACGAGCTTGTCATTGCGAAGTTTGAAGTGCTGCGAGCTCAAAGCTCCTTTTGAAACTCGATATGTCAAGGTTATTAAGTCGCGAAGCCAAATTACAGAGCATTGTCTATGGGCATAATTAAGAAACTATGTTTCTGGAATGGGTTGAAAAACAAGATGATAGCAATTAGATATATTCTCTTTCGTCCTGGCCGAACAGTCGCATGGGAGGTATATGCAACTCGAAGACGTGAAAGGTGGTAAGAAAAGGCTTTTTAGGAAACTGTTGGATCGAAAATCGAAGATGGTTATGAAAGTGGAATGGATTGGTTTTGAGAATCACCACTCTGTAATAGTGTAGCTCCCTGTATTTTGACCCTCAGGGCTTCAGCATTGCAAGTTTATCCACCACCGAGTCGCCACTTTTTGTCCTGTAACTCAAAATTTCACAGGTTCATTGATTGGATTATAAGCAAATTAAAGTCCAGCTGCATGAGCACTTGGGACGGAGGCCTGTTGGTCTTATGAAAGTAGAACTCGTTAAACATTGCACAAGACTCTTTGATCAGTTGATGTCCGGACGTGGTAAGTAATGATTCCCTGCCGTGGGATGATACTTCCTTACCAATAGATGAAAAGCATCCCGACGCTGACTGGAGAGTCGCCGCGGAGGTCCGGCTAGATAAAAGTAAAATCCGGGCTCCGCTTCTGAGAATGTATGGTCCGGGCAACTGGCTGCCGCATACCCTTCAAATCTATTAAATCTGACTCAATGATCACCAAGTTTTACAAATAAAAAGCAAATACATTTGGCATCAATTTTTCAACCATCTTAGACAAGCGCATCGCAATATGTTCATCCCAGGAACAATAAGCCGTCCACCAGCAGACCTAGTTATACCCCAAGAAGAACAATTAATTTTCAATATTTTAACTTACATCCCATTTATATTTCTTTTATATAAGTCCTTCCAGAATATATATACAAACGCCGACCCAACCTGCCTTTTTTTCGCTACTGGTGGTGTCATCGCTTCCGTCTTTGAACCCATACTCGATGTTATGGGTTTCTGTTACTTTCCGCGAGAGGGGAACATGGTTGCGTTCGAGCTCTACAACAGGCCTATTCCTGTTCTCGTTCCAGGTACTTATGGGTGGTTCGTTGGAGGCCTTGGCTATTGGACATTGTCGACTTTCAATCAGAGCTGCCCACATAGGGAAGATATCTGGGGTATATGGTTGCGGAATTTTAGTTTTAATCTAGTCCTCGAATATACGGCATTGTATGGGGGAATGTATATTTACTACGGCTACCAACCCTTCTCGATCGGTGGTTTTCCGCTCTGGTTTCCAGCTTGCCATGCTTTTGCGCCCATCATGGCTGCGACACTTATATATTTGATTCAGAAAGAGCTTGTAGGTTGGAGGCTGCTCCTGATTATCCCTATTGTGATACAGACTTATGGTATGGCAAATATTGGACTTGGATGGCCTGTTTGGGTTGCATTGAGCTTAGATAAGGGGTTATATGTCTCTTATATTGCAGGAACAACCACATTCGCTATGGTTATGTCAAGTCTATGGATTTTGTCCTTGGCATTTGAGAGAAAGGATGTAAAAAAAAATTGACCTAACTATATGAGTTCCTGCAGAGACGTTTCAATTACCTTCTTTATTTGCAGGAGCGCCGAGAATCACTCTGTGCATGAAGCTCCTTCCTTAGACAGGGTAAAGACTAGGATTTGTAGCATTATCGTCGCCATAATCTTAGTAGACTATTACATATTGAATATGAGTAGTAGGTCATTGAAGGTACTACTCTTCCGTGTAATCCGTGAAGAATT
Source organism: Verruconis gallopava (assembly GCF_000836295.1). NCBI lineage: Eukaryota > Fungi > Ascomycota > Dothideomycetes > Venturiales > Sympoventuriaceae > Verruconis > Verruconis gallopava. The sequence goes on along the minus strand of NW_015622144.1, from coordinate 732,431 downwards.
GATATCATCCCATGCACTATTAGTATTACTATATCCAGATTTCCATCTCTTCGTGCTAAGGACTCTAGTACTTTCGTAGGGCAAAATAGCCACCAATATTTCAGTCCTAGATAAACTTTGATAGTCAATTTCAGATTCTTGCGAATAGTATGAGCAGTACAGAGCCATACTATTGCTTCATATGTTCGGTACGATGTAGATCGTAAGCTCGATGTGCTTTCTCATAAGAGCGTCACGAATCTGGCAATCCTTGGCTTAGAGTGTTGCATTGTTGGGATTGTGGAGTTATATTTTGCAGACATTCTTAATCAGTTGTCTACTTGGTAAAATGCAGGATCTACTCTATGACCGTCATAGGCCATCATTTCTTCAATTGTCCAATCCTGATGCTTATGCCCTTCAGGCACATTTGAAGACAGAAAGATGGTACCCTCCTCAAGATGCTTAACTACAGCGTCGAATTGCTCAAATGCGTACCTTTCCGCGTCATGTCCGTTCAACCATTCTGGCTGCGGGAGTTTCAAAAACTCAGGATTAGTTGCAACGACTTGCCAATCTGTTTGATGCCATCTGTGTCGTGTTTCCCATCCCATCCTTTGAGTTAAACTGGTTCTCTCATATCTGTCTTTCTTAGCTCGAAAGTCTTCAAAATTCGTTTATTTACTCATTTCTCACCTCAACCGCTCGTAGGCTTTTAATGCGAGGGGAATTCTTTCTTTCCCTCCTTTCTGAATCAAAGCAGCTAATGTCACAGCGTCCTCGACAGCTTGCGAACCGCCTGTTCCAGATGTGGCAAGATGGGGATGCGCAGCATCTCCAACGAGCGCTACCCTCCCTCTTTTGGATATCCATTGCTTATTTGGATTTCTCCAAAGCAATTTATGGTCAATCAACGCATCTTCAGGGATTGACTTCACAATTTCCTGAAGGACAGGGTCCCAGCCGTCTATGACGGCAAGCATTTCGTTAACATAACCTTTTAAGTGCCATGATTCCTGAATATCAGTGTTATCCTGTGGAATTCGTCAGCTGTGCCTTTGAATAAGGGGTACAAACTCGGGACACGAGCCTTGTGCGTTGCGAAGCAAGTACATTCCTGCAGCTTGCTGTTGGTGGTAAGTATTGCATGGGTGTCTTCAGCAATCCAAATGAAAAACTGGTCATGATCCGCCTCTGCAAATTGTGTAGTTAAAGGGCTATTTCGCAATTTTTCTAATGGAAAACAAGATCGATAAACAGCGAAACCGCTCTTCATCGCCTTGGATTCAGCGCCAGTAACAAATGATCGAGCTTTGCTATGCACTCCATCTGCAGCAAGAATAAAATCCGCATAATATTTTTTACCATCATGAACGACGCCTGCCATGTTTTCATCCTCAAAATATTCCGTTATTCTAGCGCTGAATATAAATTCAACGCCAAGATCTAGAGCGCGAGAATATAGTAGATTTTGAAGCTTCGTACGGTTCGTATATATATTGGGAAAGCCGTCAAAATCTTTGGGTAGTAGCTGATCAAGCAATAACTTTCCGTTTTTGTCTTGGATTTTCATGTGGGCCGGCTGAGCGGCCATTTTCCAGATTTCGTCCATGATGTCCTCTCCCCATTTGCTAAAGATACGTGTGGCGTTTGATCCCACCATGATGACATCGCCTGCGATATGTTCAATGGGCTATATCTTCTAACTTAAAAAACCGAGCATTTACCTTGGCGCTTTAAGTCAGCTGCAAGCTCAAAAACTCGGATTTTGGCACCATGCCGGGCAAGTGAAATTGCGCAGGAGAGGCCTCCAAAGCCAGCACCAATCACAATAACTTGTAGATTAATCAATGAAGCCATTATTTGTAAGATGCAATTTTGGGAATATAGCAAACTTTCGTATAATAAGTAAGCGGAGCGAGCTTCTAGAGGTGTAGATCCAACAGCCTTGCGAACTACGGCTGCCAAGGTCGGAATCCGGAATCAAGTCATCCGATGGGTCACCGAGAAAGCAAGTATATCTGTTACATGATTGGGAAGTGCAATTAACATTCACATCCGGATCTTATTACAGGCTGGACATTCAAAAAGGATTCTAGGTAGCTGTTGGCTCCAACCGTGTTGGCCTGACATTCCTTTTCATGGAGTTTTCCTTATGGTGTTGTTCCGTCATTCATTCCGGATCAATTTGCATAAACTTTCAATTAACCATTCCTTAATCCCGGTAATTGAGTCGTTAATAACTAGATTTATTTTGTTTCTCACAAGTGATCATCATGTCAGACGCACACACCGGGATTTATACAAGTGAAATCTTCGGCTCAACCTCACAAGAACCCCTCAGCGCAAATCTGCCCGCAGAATATGTTGAAATTAATTTTCAATTCGTTGGCCTGGCATAGATTATTTCAATGATATAGAGGCTGTCGGCAATAGCAGCTGCAAAAGAGAAAAATATGCGACTTGGACATTCGACGACGTCAGGGGCGACATGCCCTATTGACGATTTCGTATGCTTAGACAGGATTTTCCCTTAATACACTGTTTGAAGTGATGTGCCGAGAGATCGGACTTGCGCAAATGAATAATTTACGTTTCTTATGGCTGGCATTTGTTTTCCTAACACTGAAGACACAACCTCATCCGGAGGCTTTGGAACACATGCTCCGAAAATATGTCCACTCTGGCATGGATGCTATGCCTAGTCAAAAGTGAAAGGCATGGTGCTCTATTTTCGTGGCGCATTTCCCCAAGTTTACAGGGGCGAACAACCTGTTTGCGGGGAAACTAATGCCGGCAGACACGTGCTTATTTCTCGAAAACGCATGCTGCTGCAAGCTCATTGCGAACCGAGACTTAAGTCAAGCGCTGTGCGAGTCTGCGGATCATTCTTAATGCTATACACAGCAATATTGAATCTCAAATTTCAATATGGCTCCAAGAGAGGGTCCAAAGTGTCCCCTAGCCTGCAACTACTGCCGTCTCAAGAAGGCAAAATGTAAGCCCATGCACAGGCAGACAAATCTCCATGATGATATTCGTTGGGCACTCACCCCCACATATAGGCAATGGAGTGCGACCATGCAATAACTGTGTTGTGAGGTTCTTCAACTCTTAACAAGTACACGCAGTGTTGATCAGAGACAGAGTCGTCGAGAAAATTGTGTGTTCGCACCAGCACCGCAACGGAAGAGGAAAAAGGCCGCCGATAGCGCCAAAATACTAGAAGACAGACTCGCTCGTATGGAGTCGTTGTTCAATGCAGTCGTGACAGAAAGAACACCAAATTCAAGGAATGAGGTAGAGACTGAAATCTTCAGCATCGCCGATGCTCGAACACCTCACGTACAATCCAATCGAATTTTGCATGCCGCTTCAAAAACGTCTCTTTCAAGTCAACCGGAGCCTGAGATAGGCAATCTGCCCGTTAATCCTACATCTGATGACGTGGCTTTGAATATTGTTAACGAAAATGGTGTTGCCGATCAAGACTATCGCGATCGCGGTGACATTCCAGACATTGAAATGTCTCTTTCTAGCTGGTCTGACAGCGTCACGAATGAAAACAACCCAGCTAGGGCCTCTTATGCACCATTTGACTCTGAGCAGATTGTCGGAGCAGACCAAGATGCCAGGATTGCTATTGTCAAAGAAGCTCCGTTGCTAACTCCAAAGACATGGGCTGAAGATAGTGTTGTGTCGCCACAAATTGTATGTATAGTACCGTGATTTAAACTTCGGATTAAGGGCTAACAGTTTCGATAGAGCAACTTTGAGCACCATGGTTGGTCTTAACGCGCGCTCAGTTTAATAAATACACTAAGCAAATTACAGGCCCTACTTCATATCTATCAATATGTTCTCATCCAGCGGTCAGATGGATTTCGCAGATGGGTAGTGCTCCGGACTTCGTTTCAACTGCCCAAAACTTCTCACTAAACACGACTCGGACATTGAAGTTGGACAGTAAGCTTTCTACAGAGAGAGCACCGGAGCCGGATGCTGATATCGCTCGGATCTATTGCGATGGTGCGAGTTCCTAGATATGGTTCTTCGCAAATTGATACTGACATAACCCCATGCAGCCTATTTTCAATATTCTATGGAGGGAGTGTTTGGTGTGGTTGACCGCAAGCAGTTCGAGACAAAGTTAGAAGCACAGTTTTGTGGTGACCTCAAGAATGACGATCCTGAATGGTATGCATTGCGTAATGCTGTTTACGCTTCAGGATGTAAGGTTTATTTGTCACGCTTGTCACGATCTAATTCTTTTGTCAAGTCGCAAGAACAAGCCTGGAAATATTTTGAGAATGCTCTTTCTGTCCATACTGAACTCATATACATGCGGTCAAGCTTAATGGCCATCCAAGCCCTCGTCACCATGGTCAGTAGACCATACTATAGTTGAATCAATAACTGAATCGTGACAGGCTTTCTTTACCGAAGGGCTAGGTAATCCAGCTTTAGAGTATATGCTTATCTCTAATGCTGTACGGCTTGCTCAGTCCAAAGGTTTACATCGCCAGCCTTCCGATGCTTGGAAAATGAACGAGTCAGAGATCCAACGTCGAAGCTGGTTATTTTGGGTGATTTACTCTTACGATAAACATATAGCATTTCGTTCTGGAAGGCCCTCGGTATGTCTTGCTTTGATAAAACGTGGCTGCATATAAAATTCGCTCAACATAAGAAACAGGCAATAGACGATGATGATATCAGCTGCGACATGCCTAAGCTGAACGTGGAAAATGGCATACCGGATAAGGAATTTGTTGTAGAAGTTATTAAACATGCAAAAATTGCTTCGCGCATTGCTAAGGATCTAACATCGGCCAAAAGCTCAAAACAGTCTCCTGACCTGTTAGCTCAACGGGCCCAAGAGCTTGAGAAACAATTAAAAGAATGGCGGGAAAGCATACCAGCCTCAATACCATCATTGAAATCCGCGAATTCAACGATGATTCCTGGTGGTAATTCGTATCACGCAATTTACCTTCATTTCGCATATTTTGGAAGCCTGGTCGCTATCCATTCCATCTTTGCATACCCGTGGTACTATTTCGCGTACTCTGACAGGCAGAGCTCTTCCCTGAAAGATCAGGTCTCAACAAGCGCAAAAGCAGTTATGGAAGCATCAAGAGAGATTGTGCTAGCCACTAGGTATATCGATGCTTCTCGTCCGTGGCCTGCATGGTGGGAGACTCTTCCCTTGATATATATCGCTTTTGAACTGATGGTATTTAGGCTAGTTTTCTTCTATCCACTCTTGGGCCTAATAAATATTTTTATTCACATATTGAAGAACCCAAACCTCCCCACAATTGCATCGGACCTAGCGCTGATGGACATTGTCGCTGGCCATTTTGCATACCTATCATATCATTCTGATTCTAGGTTGTCATTTCCATTTATCGAAGATATCATTCGGATTGCCCGCACAGTTGTCAAAAGGGCAAAAGATAAAGATCTGGCCTCGCCCACTCAACTAGAGGGAACGGAAAGGATCATTTTGAATTCCATGAATGGTGTAGAAAGTCAAATATTTTCATCGGACGCGGTAGGTTGTGAAACTAATGAGTTGAATCAATTTTACTGATGTAATGTAGATTGAAAACTTTGACCAGTTCGATTTTACACAAGAAAGTTGGCCAACTTTTATGCCTTCAATTTCTCAGGTGTCCTCAATGGCAGCAGACTGCTTCCGGTTGGGTGAAGTTGAGCCATCCTTTGAATTACGACATCCGGAAGAATCTGTGATTCTTTCTGGGACATAGGAGCAACAACATGAATTTTATAGTCATGTCGATAGCATTGTTTCGAAATTGGAATCGAGTTATTTACGTCCGAGTAAATTTTCGGATTGATACAAAACATCATCCAAGAACCCTCGTTTCCTCCTGATCAAGCCGTGCCTCCTTAAGAGTCAATGTGCCTTTGAATACTCACTTTTAAGTCTTAATTTGTTCACTCAAACATTTTAGCGTAAAGATTCTCTCCAGACGTATTGGATAGCGTCTTTAAAGTCAGGACACTATCCGGTCTAGCCCATGTCGCTGTTCGCACCTCAGTTTGACGAAATGGTATTATTCTACAAGACATTTCTAGGTGCCGAAGCAAGCTATGAAAATGACTATTTGTGTTCTCTCCGCTATGAGGAGGAGCACCACCGCATAACTATCGGAAAGGATCTAGGAACAAAACCCAAAGTTCCTACAACTTCGGGTCTGGAACATATTGCTTTCGCATATTCAACCCTCAAGGATCTCGTCTTATCATATAAGCAACAACAACGTTTTTCCATTGAGCCCTTCCGGTGTGTGAATCATGGGCCAACAACAAGTATGTACTACAGAGACCGCGAGGGAACTCGGGTCGCAATCCGCGTGGACAATTTTGACACGCCGGAAGAAGCTATATAATTTATGGCCCACCCACGATATGAAATGGATCCAAGCGGGACAGATTTCGATCCTGGCAAACTTCGAACAAGGTTGGAACCTGGAGAAGACGAGGAAAGCATCAAAAAAAGGGTAGAGATTGGGCTGAGAGGGCTGGATTCCGTGCCACATTGAATGACTTAATATAATTTGATTTCTAATACCATTTTTTATTGCTTTTTTGACTATTATAATATTCTGTTGTCTTCTTGTGTCAGTGAATACGCATTTGATTCGTCGCGATTGCGATAGGTGACGTTAATGTAGCTTCAATGTAAAACAAAAGGCCTATTCATCCTCGCACGAAAAAATCTGTTGAAATTCCAATAATTTATTAAAGATTCGATGTTAACTGGGAAATAGAGCCTTTCTTTATAATCGTGCGTACTTCCACTGCTTCCTCAGCTCCTCATATTTCTGTTCCACATGAAGAAATGATTGATAGAACATCAAGCAGTCAGGATTTTGAACGGTCGGACTGACTTTGAAAGGTTGACCAGATATTATTTTTTTGACCAAGATTTCCACCTTCTTTCCGTTGATTGTATATGGAATTTCCGGAGTTGCAAAAATGAACTTTGGTACATGCCGCTTGCTCAATCTTTTCGCAATGCTTTCTTTTAACTTGTTATGCAATGTTCTTGACAGATTTTCTTTGGATCGCAATTGTACAAACAAGACTACATGTTCGTCATCGTCATCTTTTCGTCTCTGTCCCACGCAAAGACTGTCTTGGACCTCCGGAAACTCTTGAACGACGTTATAAATCTCGGCGCTACCGAATCGTACTCCAGATGGATTTAAGACACCATCAGACCTTCCATGTACAGTAAAGCCTTTGGTTGTGGGATTCATGGATACAAAATCTCCCTGAATCCAAGTGTGGGCTCCAAATTTCTCGAAGTAAGAGCTTTTGTACTGGACATTCTCCTTGTCTCCCCAGAAGAACACCGGCTGGCTTGGAAATGGTTTTAAACAAGCTAACTCACCAGCCTCGCCTTTGAACGCCACAGAAACTGGCTCTGTTTCGTCCATACTGAGTATATCCACTGCCATGCCAAGCGATGGCCCCTGAATCTCACCCGCAAACAGTGGAATCGTAGGAACACCAGTGACCAGGGAACAAGCAAGATCAGTACCGCCACAAGTTGAATGAAGGTGTATGTGCTTTGGAAACCCATGTTTATAGAACCATGTCGCGACATCTGCCGTCAAAGGACTTCCCGTTGAAGTGACAGTTCGCAAATGGGACAAGTCAAGGGTCTTTTTCGGGCATATCATCTTTGTTTTCAGGTGGGTAAGAAATTTGGCTGAAGTGCCAAAAACGTTCACCTTAAGGTTGCTCACCAAACGTAGAAGAACCAACTCGTCAGGTATGAAAGGAGATCCGTCATACAAAACGACTTTACCACCATACGTTAGCGATACCAACACCATAACCCACATGATCCATCCTGTTGTCGTGTATTGCATTACTGTATCACGAGGTTTGATGTCATAATGAAGTATCGCGTCTTTCTTGGCCTGTATGAGAAGTCCACCAGCGCTGTGAACAATGCACTTCGGTGATCCGCTTGTGCCCGAGGAATAGACTATAAACGCTGGGTGATTGAACGGTAGTTGCACAAAACTAAGTTTTCTCGGAGTTGCCAAAGCGAGAAAACGATCCCATAAAATCATCTTGAATTCCGTTCCGACCTTTATCTTCTTTTGGGATAAAACAATTATACTTCGCAGACTTTCATTTTGAGCTAGCTTGCGAGCCCAGATGAGGTTAGTACTAGTGAGATCTCGTCTTTTATTGTTGTAAACGGTCTCGCTCTCGCAAATGATGAGTTTGGGTCGAATTTGCGTAAGACGACTAAGTATTGCACTTGACCCCATCTCTGGAGAGGAGGCTGACCATATTGCTCCAAGACTGAGTGTCGCTAAACAGGATGCGATCGCTTCTTGTCTGTTGGAAATAATGGCTGCGACACGATCTCCCACCGAGACTCCAGAATTGATCATGGCAGAAGCGATTTTCTCAACTTGCGTACGTAATTCATCCCATGTGACATCTCGAACATGATTCGCACCCTCACTACAAACGTGAAGAATAACGGCACTCGGTATGAAGTTGCTGAATATGTTCTCTGTAAAGTTGAGCTTGATTTCGGGAAAGAAGTGCGGCGGTGGGAACATTGGAACCGTTGACATCTTTTTCTACATCAGCAAATTGTAGGTCCAAACATTTTCAACGAATTTAGACTTCAACTCACTTTCGCCGCAAACGCGATGCTAGGCTTTCTGTTGGATTTAATTCGAAGATACTCAAAGAGCAATATCCAGAAATCATTTGATGTTTCAGTGCATATAGACCATGCATGTAAATCGTGATATGATTTCAAATTGAGACCAAAACGGTTATTTGCCAAATTAATGAAGTCCTTAAGGTTTCCCCCATTCGCTGGTGACGGCGACCACAATTGATGAGACTGTTCGTTTGCCATTGCTAAATTATTCTCAATATTTTTTCTTAGATAATGAACGTTTCAGTCATACCATCGTGAATTTTGGCAATAAGAATGGCCTCAGTCTTCTTTTCGCTAATTCTCCACGCAAGACAGGTAGGTGCTGCATTGAACGATTGCGTTTCTGATTGGTCCGGAAGTAGGAACGAGGGCCAACTTAGCTCCGGAAGCATGCGCATCAGTTCAATTGGAACGAAGGTTCGAAATGGTCAGCCATCGTATTCAACAGCAGAAAACTTGTTCCCCGTCGGGAACATCCCTTCGTGCAATTCCGTGAGGTTCATTGTCTACCTGGCTGCAACAGGCTGTGCTAGTTCTAGTGTACGATGCACAAAAGGGAAATGATTCGGATTCGAATCGCAACACAAAAGCGGGAACGAACAAGTAAGCCATAATATTATCTGGAAAGATTTCTTGGAAAGTCTATTTGACCAGTACTTCATTCCTTCCGTAGTTTCATGGCGTGATTTACATCTGTGCCGCAGGTCGTTTCAGCAATCTTGGTCGCCATGTCAACGGGGAACGAAAAATGTTCGTGGACGTATTTCCATTCCCCGTTCTTCTTTCTAAGCAATGTCGTCGTCCTGAATGTAAAATCAAAAGGACTTCCATCTGCAGCAGTCCCCCAGTATCGTTGCAAAGCAGTGACGTAGCCAAAAGTATCAGTTACAGCCACTATTTCCATGTCTTTGAACCCAATTTGAGCATCTGCAAGGTATGGAGTGATTTTGTCGTAGTGCGCACGAAAACCAGTCCGAGGGATCATCCCCATAAGATCGAAGTACATTGCTTCATCGAGATCGTAAAAACGCTTCCCAGCGTCAGGGTTTTCTTTGCACACTTTATTACAGAAATGTGCGAACTCCTTGTAATGCTGCAAAATTTCCTCTTCAACAGCTAGCAAGTCTTGTTTGTGGTACTGGATAAAGATTAACCTGCATTGGCCTATCTCTAGATGCTTTGGATTTGACGTACCTCGCTCGGCTTCCCCGGAATAACTGAATACAAGTCTAAAATCGACTTGAGGTTTGTCTGTCTTCGATGTTAACATGAGTTCCAGTTGTTGCTTGGTCAAGAAGGGGAGAGCAAACTTCATCTTTCCACATGTTCATTTTTGATATCCTGAAAGAAAAAATATGGTGTATTTTTATTTTCAAGGCTTGAATATGTCTCTTCCTTCGACCGTCTTAGTTATCTTCCTGGGTGGCCTCAAACGCTTCCCGGAGCCAGATTTGACCCGGACAGCCGACTGCATATCTCCTGCTCCGGAAACGAGGATCGTGGAATGAAGAGCTCCACATTGACACTTACTGTCAATGCAATAGCCGGGGACTGGCGGTTTGATTCTAGATATTTAGAGTTATGCTGGTTTGGATTTAATTGATACTACATCATACTCAAAGTAGAACAACAATGATTATCCAAAACGACATCGAAAGGGGCTCAAAAATGCCCAGCTATATTTTACTATCAAGTATTGTAAGTTGGCTGGTTTGAACCCATTGTTTTGAAAAAAGAAGTAACACAAAATAGCTTGCTTTTGTTGTTTATGTATTATACTTTCACGATAAGCGGTACAAACAGTTACCTCCTGGACCCAGAGGCTTGCCAATTATTGGTAATCTGCTTTCGCTCAGAGACGCAGATAAGATACCAGAGATTACTACGGAATGGATGCGTCAGTACGGAGAAATTGTGTACACAAAGATGGGTGGAACACATTTTGTGTGGCTTAATTCGCCCAGAGCCGTCAAGGAGCTGTTGGACAAACGCGGATCTATATATTCCTCTAGGCCGCACATGCCCATGGTATTGACTTCTCTAATTGAAAGTACGCACATTCCTAACCTTTTCTAGGCCTTTGATGCCGTATCGAATCAAAAGAGACAGTTTTTCATGCCATACAGCGAGCAATGGCGAGCGGTGCGTAAGGTAAGCCATGCGGCGTTGAATCACAAGACTTCCCAGTCCTATGTTCCAGTTCAGGACTTCGAATCGAAACAACTTCTCTGGGAGTTACTTCATGCAAAAGATGATTGGGAATTCTATGATTTGAATAGACGGTATGCGAACAGCGTCATCATGCTTATCACCTACGGGCATCGCACAGCGACATGGGACGATCCTGTGTTTAAAAAGATCTTCCGTGTCCTAGAGCATTTCACTTTGATGGCTGAACCTGGTGCATGGCTAGTTGATGGATTTCCCAGTCTAGCCCGACTGCCCTCTGTGCTCGTTCAAAATTGGTGGAAGATTGGGCGTGAGTGGCATGCACACGACTCGGCTGTGTTCCTAGAGCTTTACCGCGACTTGGTCGCAAAGATTGAGTCTGGAACTGCACCAGACTGTTTTGTCAAGGACTTCTACCTTGCTGACCCAGAGAAAAATGGAATTGACGAAGAAGGTGCAGCCTATGCTGCTGGATCCATGGTTGAAGCGGGAAGCGAGTCAACATCAACGGCAATTAATACCTGGCTTCTTGCCTGCTTACTGTGGCCAGATGTTGTCAAAGCAGGCCAAGATGAACTTGACCGTGTAGTTGGCCCAGGTCGCCTACCTGAGTTCTCCGATGAAGCTAATTTACCATATATTAGCGCTATGGCAAAGGAAACATTGCGCTGGCGGCCTATAACAAAGCTTGGTACTCCACACGCAACTACGGAAGATGATTGGTATGACGGCTATTTCATACCGAAAGGATCGGTTGTGGTTCTAAATTGGTGGTAAGTTAGGAGTGTCTTAAACAAAGGAGCCCATATGCGAAGAATGAGCTTAAGATGACGATGCTGATCATTCACAGGGCAATACATTATGATGATCGACGATGGAAAAACCCTCATATCTATGATCCTTCCCGCTACGTCGACGACAAACGAACGACAGCAGAAGCAATGACTGCTGCAGACCCTGAAGCGCGAGATCACTTTACATATGGCGCTGGTCGAAGATCGTGTGCAGGCGTGCATATCGCCCAAAACTCTCTTTTCATAATCATGGCACGTGTTCTATGGGCTTTCAATATTAAGAAAGCGGTTGACGGCGAGGGAATCACCATAGAACCATCTACAAAAACATTGCCTGGTTTTCTCGCTATCCCAGAGAGATTCCCTTGCCACTTTGAGCCTAGAAGCTTGGAAAGGGCGAATTTAATTGAGAAGACCTGGCACGAAGCGGAGGCAACGGGGTTACAATGGACAAGACTGAAAAAGACCATGTGATTTCTCTGAATAATCTCCTCCATCAGATCAGCCCGTTTATTTGCAGCATGAGGATGTAGTCAATCTTTCGGAGTTTTAGATTACAATTGATTTGCTAATTCTAGCATATATTTTTGATCCAAGCTCTTCATCTGCTTGCTATTTCCACGGAAAATGCGTGAACTGGACGTTACTGATACTTAAATGAAAGACAGTTGGTTCATTAGTAATCTCCAGTGAATTTGAATGCCCAGTCTTTATGGCAAACATTTGATTGATTTGAGTGTCAAAGTGAAACTTCAGACTAAATTGTGCTAACTAGTATGCTAAAAATATCATCCTCATCTCTTGAGCTGAAGAGCAAGAGGTTCCTACCATTTCCAATGGTCATTTTGATAAGGCGTCTTCACCCAGGTTTCATATAGCTTGGCATCTCTGCATGACAATCTCCTATCACCCCAAGCCAATTGAGGGGCAGGTGATACAGCATGATAACTGCTGCAGCACAAAACCCGATGATAGCGAATGCGCGGACTGGCCCATGCAGTATTTGAGGCCAGTTCCAATATCCTCTTTCTATTGGGGAGAGACCATCCGGATCGTCGTGCGCCTTAAGACGCATTGCGGTAAAGAGACAACCCAAACTTGCAACAAAAATTGACTCATAGATCGGAAATTGGTATACTTTTCCCGGAAACAATGTCAATGGCCCGTAAGTTTTTGCGTAGCCATATCCCTGTGTCGTTCTGATGGCCGCATTCTCGATGACGAAATCGAAAATGAACTCCACCACCCAGACAAGAGTGAGAATACCAGCATTGGTCAGGGATGGAAAGCGCATTCGAATCTTGCGCGCCAGGTGATGCCCGAGAATTCCAAAGCCAGCGCAGAAGTAAACATACATTGGTGGGCCCCAGAGAAGAGACTCGGCATAACGGCTTGAAGATTTGTGGTTGTGGAAAGGGAGAAATTTGGCCCATACGCCCCGGTTGATACTATGAGAATTCCACATAAAGATATATTGATAACAATTTAAGAAGCCGTCCGCAAATACAGCTACTAATCCGCCACATACATGGCGTCCATCAAGTGATAGATGGCCGTTTTCTTTTGTGGAATGGACTTTCTTCAGACTGGGAAACAAAGGCACCAGAAGGCAGTACCAAAGATGAGTCACCAGAACGGCCACACTGAGTGCTTCGAAGACACGAAGACTCACAAGGCGCCACGTCTCAAACTTGTCGGGCCCAAGGACAGGTGCTGGGCGGAATTCCGTGGGAGACAGTACCCAGCGCACAAATGCCTGAGCGCAGATGATTGTCCAAACAATTCCAAATGCTGCGAATGCAGTTGCAGTCCCTTCTCGTGAATACTCCGTCTCCTTACTCACAGCGCGGCTGAGTAAAGGCTGCACTTCGGAAGCATCTGGTGAGCTGTGGCGACTGATTTTTACACGAGGAGTGTTGTAGGTAGACATGGCGGAATATCTGTCAAAAGTCGAAAGAGGGGGATCTCAGTGTTGGGCGTTCCAATGTAAGTAGGAATCTTCGAGTTAAAACTCAGAAACTCGACTCCCAGACGGGCTCATCGGCTGTCCGACGAGCAGCTTTCTTTGTTATATCACATCGTCGGAACATCTGAGAGTACACGAGACATGCAGCCAAATTCCGATAACTTGTCCGGATGCTACGGTTTTCCATTCCGGATCCAGAAGACGGCTTCCGGTTGTCACAACAAGGACTTCATGAATTTCCCCAGTCTAACACATGTCTTACTATAGAAATAGAGTCGTACAGATAGTGAAAAAATTGTCTCGCGAGATGTTTGTTTGACAAGAGTCAAGTAATCGTTACCGGCAGTGCTTATCCCTTGATGTGTTCAAAACTCTAAAGACAAGTCATTTGGTGCTTGCTGTTTAAAACTTTGTATCAAATACGACCGCATCATTATATTGCTCTGCCCTTGTGTTCGTACTTATGTGCCACAGACGTGTAAAATTCTGCGGATTATCTGTAGAATTGGATTGAAAATGGACACAACTACAGGAAGTGCGCATGGTTCTGCGTACATTTCGGGAATGTCGGAACTTGGAATCCAACTCCGCATCTTTTGCATACCTAGCCCAGGTAATTCATGTGTGACTTGACCAGTGACAAAGCTTGTGAGCTATCAGTGGTATCTGTAACTATATCAGCTCAAGAAGACTGGTCCAAGAGCCAGTCCTCACGACACCACCTAACCTTCTCAACTAAGTCGAAACCCACTGTCTAAATCAGACAAGACATTCTCTACTTCACTATCAACCTTGATATACTAGGCTGTGTTGTGCAAAATGATATTCGATAGCGAGATTTAACATAGATCGAAAACCGTTCCGACTTCCGTGATGAAGTCCATGGGGACGTGTTTCGGGTAGAGCCTGCTAAATTCGTCGCAGCTAGGGTTCTCATAACAGTAGTCGCTTACTCTAGCTGCCCTCTTGTCCAGTCGTTGCTTAGAGGCACGGATCTCAAGAAGCAGTACTGAGTTGATAAGTGCATTCCTTCTCGAGTGGAAGCTCGTTCCTGAGTGCGTTTGTTATTTCTTCTCAAATCTAAGCAAAAAAATATTCCAAGAACATATTAACACCAAAAAACGCGGTCTGTTTTAGTTTAATCACATTAGCTTATCCTACTTAACTGTTATTCTAGCTTCTGGAGAGGGCCATGGCATACTCGACTTCCATTTGCGTTGCTCTCATAACGACAGCCCTCACTGCAACGTGGGTTGCTACTAGTCTTCGATTTTACGTACGACATGTGATGCGACGTAATTTGTCCTGGGATGATGTGCTTGCATTTTTTGCTCTGGTATGAGGAAATGGACGCTTGTTCCACCGCATTATCGACTGACAGCAATAGGCTTTTTTCACAAGCCAAGGCGGATTATATCTTCACGGTTTATTAAACTATGGTCTGGGGAGTCACTCAGGATCGTCGCTGACCCTTGAAACAATGTCTAACGCTTCAAAAGTAAGCTCGCCATCTCTCGTCGCTGTACGGTCTTCTGATAAGTCGAATTGGCTAGTATTTATTCCTGTCTGAGCTCATGTTCGTTCTCGGTAGTGGATCAATCAAAATTTCATTTGCTTTGACTCTATTACGAATTGTCCGTGATAGCAGACATATTTACTGTCTTTATTTTACCTGTGCTGTCACAATCATTATTACAGTAGCCACTTTCTTCCTGGTTCTCTTCAGTTGTACTCCAATTGACTACTTCTGGAAAAGCTATGTTGAGCTCCCCACGGATGGTAGTTGCCGGAGCATATCCGTTCAAGTTAGCGACTCATATGCTCATGGTGCTGTCATGCTTTTCATAGACATATTACTTGGCATTGTATTACCTGTACACATCCTCTATACCATTCATGCCCCTAGGCGGATAAAACTGGTTGCTGGATTTGTACTCTCATTGGGTTCATTGTAAGTCATCCTTCTATAGAGAAGGCTTCAATCACGCAATATGCCCTTGCTGATATCTTTACGTAGTGCCAGCGTAGCTACAATTGCTAGACTGGCGTACACCGCCAGTGTTGACAAAGACGATATTCTCTATACAATTAACGTTCCATTTCTCTGGGGAGGCCTTGAGTTAGGGATATGCATATTTTGTACCTCTGCCACAACTCTCAAGCCACTTCTGGCTGCTATGAAGTTGTTTCATAGCAAAAGCGACGTCTTAGAGCCTAGAAACGAGCTGCAAAATGGTAGCTCACGGCCGACGAAAGCCATTTCGTTGGATGCGAAAGGGCTATTCAGTGCTCCGGGGAAAAACAACGGGATAAATGCAAGGCATTCCAGCCCAGAGGAGATTATTTGGGACGGCAAAGATGCGACGAAAGCGACCCAAAAGAACATGAATTTTGACTTGAGCTCCGAATAGGCACACGTGTGGCAAGAATCAGTCTATTGGCAAGAAGTAAGACGGGCAGACGCAGCGTAGGACTTGATTCGGTGACGGAGAAATCTTATCAAACATGAGCTGAAGTCACGGCACATATGAGCACGAAGAAGCCCAGAAAGTTCGGCGTATTAAAGACGTGAACATCTGCCCATCTTATTTACTCTTCCTGTCCATTCCGATAGCAAAAAGAAAGCGTCTAGCATAGTTCTTCGATGCAAAGGCTCTAACCATTAAGTTTTGATTTTCTGCGGGTCAGCTACGCGCCCCGACACAGCACATTGAACGGCTTTGCATCGTTGTTCAACCAGTGCCACGGACTTCTTGTCCAATGATTGTTTGGCCTTCTGATCCGCTTTGTTTGACGTCATGAGATCCTCCGGAGGTACACGACGAATTTGCTTTAATCACGCGGATCTCATACCGTAGTCTGTACAGAGCTAAACCGTCCGGGTGAAGAAGAATGCTTCTCTCAGTGCATTGCATTACATTCGACAATTGACAAACGGAACAAGCATTGCTGAAGAACGGAGACTAAGTCAAGCCATGGCGCTGATAGCGTCGTGATGCCCCCCACCCATTACCCGTTTGGATGGGACTTGAATTCCGTGATCGCTCTAATGTTTTTTTTTTCCCTCGCAATAACTGCCCCGCCTTGGACACTCCATACCCTTCTTCTGTTTTGTCTCTTTTCATCGCTTCGCCCCGTCAACTATCGAGTTTAGGAAGAGTAATCGTATCGATCCATCAACAATGGCATCGTCTGCCGACCTCAAGCCGACAAGGTCCACGGAGGACCCGTCAAACCCCCTCCAGTCGGACTTTCAAGATAACGAATCCATGGACTCGGATGAGCGCTACCTGGTAAGACGATGAACAGCCTCGGCCTGGTGTTTCCGCCGCCCGGAATATCCTGTCTTCGAACCCCGCGACCATATTTCTCCCAAACGCGCCAGGATAGCAGGTAAGTATCGCTCTCGATTCAAGATCCGGCGGGTCCCAACCCTTTCGGGAGCGGACGCCGACGGTCTTTACAAAAAGAAAAAAAAAAGAAAGACGACGATTTCATGGCACGCGGGTGTCCTGTTGCCATAGATCCTTCTATTCTGCCATATCAGCCGCCTTTTGGTGGGAGGCGTTCAGAAGGGCGGCGACAGGGCTGAGATCATACCGCTGAACTTGAACGCTATCATGAGCGCGTAAGGAGAGCTATGAAGTCCTAACCCCCTAGCACTTTCCCCTCGTACGAGAACGGCGACGGGCTGACACAGGTCAGCAATCGCTTGGGTACAAGCAGGTAGGTCACAGCTCTACTTTTCTTTTTGCGTACACGTACTAATCGGCTAGACCCTCCATCGATCTTGGGAGCTGTTTGAGAGCTTCTCGGCAAGCTTTGGTGACTATTCGCCTTCAGTAATCTCAATGTACAGCATTTTGACCCTTTCATAGCGGCTCTGTACTTTATCGGCGGTATCCGTGTCACCTTTACCATTGGAGTTGGAGCCGGTGGCCCAGCCGCGTACTGGTCCAGCTATGTGATCACTTGCTTCTTTGTGTTCATCACTGCTGCCGTGCTCGCTGAAACGTGCTCTGCCTTACCGGCGGCTGGCTCAATCTATTTGTAAGCAGAATCCACCGCAAAGACTTTCAGCTCAATGCTTACCCATTTATTCAGCTGGGCTGCAGAAGCCGGCGGTCCTCGATACGGCCGACTGTTCGGGTTCATCGTCGCGTGGTGGTCCTGTACCGCGTGGACCACCTTTGTAGCATCTTTGGGTCAAGGCACGGCCAACTTTCTGCTCTCCGAAATCACCGTATTCGGGCTACCCTACAGCACAGATGTGTCGGACATCAAAT
Organism: Verruconis gallopava; assembly: GCF_000836295.1. Taxonomy (NCBI): domain Eukaryota; kingdom Fungi; phylum Ascomycota; class Dothideomycetes; order Venturiales; family Sympoventuriaceae; genus Verruconis; species Verruconis gallopava. The sequence goes on along the minus strand of NW_015622144.1, from coordinate 714,506 downwards.
TCCGCGTCGTCCAGTGGATCGTGTCCGAAGCTTTTCTCTTCCTTGCCATCGGCATGAACTACCTCAATCCAAAGACGTACAAGTGGATTTTCCGTCTCGGCACCGGCATGGTCATGCTTGATTTCATTCTCAACATCATTTGGCTGCCCATCGGCGTGAGCAAGACGTACGGATTTCAGTCTGCAAAATACGTCTTCACGCAAACGTACAATGAGACGGGCGCACCCCCCGTGTGGAACTGGATGCTGGCTTTCTACGTCACGGCCGGCATCCTCGTGGGCTATGAAGCTCCCGGGCACGTCAGCGAGGAGACGCTCAATGCCTCGGTCACGGCCGCCAAGGCAATCTTCAGCTCTGCTGCGTCCAGCGCCATCCTCGGCTTCCCAATCGTGATCCTTTTCCTGTTCTGCACGCCGGATTTGAACACCTTGTACAGCTTCGGCGGACCGCAGCCCTTCATGGAGATCTACGACATGGCCCTCGGGCGTGGTGGCCAGCTCGTCATGTGCGTCATCTGCATCATCGCCCTGGTGTTGAACATGACCGTTTCCGGCGTCGCCTCCTCCAGGTTGATCTGGGCTGTCGCGCGCGACGGCGTCCTTCCGTTCAGCGGCTGGATCTCAAAGGTCGATTCGCAAAAGCAACCCCGCAACGCGATCACCGTCATGCTGGTCGTCTCCGCGCTCTTGCTCTGCACGATCCTGCCGTCCCCCGTCGCCTTCACCTCTCTGGTTTCAGCGGCCGGCGTCCCCACCATCACGGCTTACGCTCTCATCTCATTCGGCCGTGCCTTCATCACTCCCCACAAGTTCAAGCATGCGAAGTGGAGTCTGGGCAAGTGGTCGAGGCCCTTGAACGTCATTGCGTTTGTGTGGAACACGTACCTGGCCGCCGTCCTGTTCTCTCCGTTGTACTTCCCCGTCAGTGGGAGCACCTTCAACTACTCACCCGTCATCTTTGGTGCCATCACGATCTTCGGCATCGTCAGTTGGTGGGTCATTCCTGAGGACAAGTGGCTGCCCACGGCTCGGTTGAGAAAGGTTCAGCAAGCGGTCGAGGAGTAGGAGGTGGCTGCTAGAACGGTGGAAACCGGTTCAACATGTGGTCATCCACGTTCAGAGCTGATCGAAACTCCTTCTCAGCAGCAGTTGCGTCGAAAAGGCTCATCATTCCTTTGTATTTTCACTGGAGGAATAGTTTACACACACACACACACACACACACACACACACGGTCATTTTCACCAGAGAGAAGTAGATTTGGGTACAGAATGTTTGTTGTGCAAATGTGGAGGTTAACTTTCAGCGGGTTCTCGTAATATCAAATCGTTTGCGACTTCGCATACAAACATACGCTTAGCACTACACAATGCATCGGCGTGCTCCCGTTAATTTCATCGAAACTTCGAGGTCTACAAAGTCAGCTCAAGCTGAGAAGTGATCCAAACCAAACAGTCCGTGTGTATTGCAAGCAAGGGATGTCGAAACAGAGCCCTCATGACCGCAGCACGACAAATGGGGGGGATCACCTCCATGGTGAGCTGTCATCGCCTCCCAGATCAACGTTCTCATACTCCATTTCCCAGTTGTCGACCGCGGCAAACATCTGTCGAATCCGTTCAAGTTTCTTGCTCTTGACCGCTCTGGCCTTTGCCGTCTTCTCGTCGCCAATGATCTCGATTGTGTCCTCATCCTCATCCGAAGGTGTATTAGCACCCTCGTCATTTTCTTTTTCCGCGGTCCTTTGTCGGCCGTATGTTCGCTTCTGCTTCGAGTTGGCGGCCGTCTTCTTGCCCACGTCTTTGTTCCCGTCTTTCTTCGTCAGGGCCATCTTTTTGGCTGTAGGTCGTCGGCGTCCCGCTGGGCGTGACAGCTCGTCATCATCTTCATGTCCCTCAGATGAAGTGTCCAGCTCTGAATCGCTCTGTACGTCGTATCGGTTTCTTAACCTTGATTGCCTTGCTACTGACCTACCCCGCGGTTTTGGCAAGAGGGACTGCAGCTGTGCTGTTGAGATCGTCGACAACTTCTTCGCTTGTGAATTTGCTCCCTTTGCGTGATTGCTCTTCCGTCCATCTCTTGAGATGTTCTGTCTTTTTGGTGTTGCAGGCTCGCTGCTGGACTTGGGTGCAGTCATGATGTCACTTTGGGAAAGCGGGTCGGCATTGATCGGATCTTGTTCCTCGATCGACGCAATGATACGGCCTTCAGGCACGCTTGGGGACCTGGGAGATCGCGCCCATGTTGTGCCCTCGATCCGCGGCGGTGACGAGCCATAGGAGCTTGAGCCAGGAATTTGAATTTCTTCCTCGGTTTGGTCTCGTTTTCTCTTCTTCGAACTTGTTGTGCGCGGCTCATGTCTGTGAGTATCACTGGGCTGGCCAACAGAGCCGATGAGGGGCTTCTTCTTCCCAAAATTGAGTGGCGTGGACTCGTCTTCTGGCAGGAACTTATCAAAGTCGCGCAGTGTGTCATCCATATCGAGTTCTGCACCAAGGTACGCCTCTTCGTCCTCTTGTCCCAGCTCACTGCTCTGCTGAACCATACGGATCAAGCTCGGCTGTCGGGCCCTTCGCTTGAAATTCTGCAACATCAGCATGGACGTCTCTATTCCAGGCGTTCCTTGCACCCTTAACGCAGACACAGGAGGACGCGGCACGCTACTTCTGCGAGGTCTAATCCTTGCCTGAGAGGCTTTGCCCGCTGGGCTGAGACCGTAGAGATCATCGTCGGTGTTTAGCTGAACCGATGGTGTCCGTCCTCTGTTGACTGCAGCGTGTCGTTCTTGAGGGGTTGATGCAACATGTGACTGCGACCGTGTATTTCTTTCTCGTGAACTACTCTGTCGCTTCTCTGCGCGAGCTTCTGGCGAATGTGGAGTCGCGATGACTATGGTATCAAGGGCTTCGGCCTGGCCAGCTTGACCAGCATCCATTCGTGCTTTGAGTGCATCTAGCGCACTCGTCTGACCTTCATCTTCCACGTCATCCTCGACATACCTGTCCACTAAGAGGTCCTTCTTTCTGTTCGCTGGTGGACGCCGCGCTTTTTTCGTTTGCTTTTTTTGCACGGTCTGCCCTGAACTCTCAATCTCTTCGATTTGACTGCTAGGCTTGAGCCTTTGTGCACGCGCCCTGGTGTTCTTCGGCGCAGCCATTGAATCTGCTCTTCTCGGCTTAGATGTTGACGTGGTGGGTGCGCCCTCGGACAAGGTCACGACGCGTGCACCTTCGGACGCGACTTTGGTCCGACGAGGACGCGGCATGGCGCGCAAAAGCAAAGAGGGACTGGCCTAGCAATGCTTCAGGCTGTGCAGTTATTTTCAGGCCTCTTTTTGCGCGATGTGGTAGTTATGTGCGCGACCGAAATGGTGGTGTTGTGGTCTTGAAGACCTGAGCGTAAGAACGCTGCTTCGCTGCTTGGTGGCCCAGCGCGGCAGCCAATCAGGTGACCGTGGACAACCACCACACGCACGACCCCGGTCATTCTCGAAAGTCGATCATTATCAGGTCTGATCCTCTCGATCCAAAGTCCATTCTACAAATTTCCAGCCTCGCTTCAAAGCCTCCAGGGGTCAATCTAGCGTATATGCTGTGCTCTCGTTTTGATAAGAATGGAGACTTTGATGATGATTGTCCCTTTGTCTGCAATGCAGGTGGTTTGAGGATGGTAAAACGCGCATCAAATGGCGTTCCGTTACGATGACATCGATTGAGATTTCTCCTCTAAGAAAGACAGGAGAAAATGATGTAGATTGCAACAGCTACCTTGTCATCACCACCACTGTCATTTCCATGAATTTTGTAGACGTCCGGAAAGACCAGTGAAGCTCGGCTGCGAGAACCTCCCTTCTTTCGCTGCCCGCACACGATTCCTCCGCCCATGCAGGTTCACGGGACATGTGGCAGTAAGGGTCGACAACACGTTTGTGGAGCTAAGGAAGGATGGAGTTTGGATGATGAACGAATCTGTACGAGTAGAAGCGTGGCATCCTTGCAGTGCCTTCTTGTGCGTAGGACCATCGGACAATGTCTGTCATAACTACAGGGGCTATTTCTCCGCCATGCTGGCCATATTGGGGCATTACGAAGGCTGGGGCCTACTATGGCCATGGAAATCATCTACATGGTCTTCTTCGACAGGTAGTTGTGGGGATAGCAAGAAAAGGCAACAAGACATAGTCCGTGTTCAGGTTGAACAGATCAGAGCGGGTTGCCCGCAGTGTTGACGGCTGCAAAGCTACTACAGCACACACAAAATCCCGCCAGGTGCTCCTCTGACTGTGAGCGCGACAAGGCCGGTTGAAACTCGAGCAGCACCCGTACACCAATGAGCATGTGTCGTCCTGGTTCAGACTTGAGGATTCCCAGGACGCATGTGGCGGTGCGAGGATCAGAGCAGGATTTTCCGCGCTGTCGACATGGAAATCAAGCAGTCAAGGACAAGAGTGACACTGGGTAGTTCCAGGCAGGACGCTGGCGATTGAGACACAGCCGGCTGGATGTTTGCCCACGGCGGATGCTGCTCTGCTTGGCGGGACATTGCCAGCTGTTGACGCTGCATCATGACGCCGGCGCCCTCTTGGCCTTCTTGGCAAGACGGCGCGCTAAGTGGAGGAGCGGAGAGTGCCTGAGCAAAGCTTAAGAGCGGACAAGCTCACAAAAGACGACGCTGAAGACTCAACGAGGTCGACGGGCTCTGGTGTGGAGGCCAGACGCTGCGGTGCTGGCGACCCTTGGCCCAGACACTCCAGCTCGTCGCCCGGCTCTCCCACCACGATACGGCTTGCTGGCACGGCCGATGCCACACGAAGCGCGGCCGCACCGTTTCAGACGTTTCCCACTCGCGCCCCCGTGAAGGCCCAGACAGCAGGCGAGGATGAAATTGGCCAGAGCCTTGGCTTTGCGATGTGCAGCCTCCTTGCGCGTGCCGAGCCACTATGACAACAGCCACGTTGGTTGGCCTGGGAGACTGCAGAGGTCACGACCGTGGAAAACAGGTTCGATGCGCCTACCACTCGTTCTTTGTGCCCCTTCGTCCTTCTTCTCCACGCCCGTCCAATGCCTTTTGGCGAGTTTGCTTGAGCCTGTCGTGCCGTCAATGCAGATCCGCCGCGCTCGCCCTACACATCACATTGGCTTGCGTTGAACCGCCCATTCATGCGTAGCGTGCCTTGGCCTTCATAAAAAAACCGCATCTCGCCCTTCCGCCGTCCTTGGGTCCTCGAGCTGAGTGCACGTCTTCTCCATGACGACCAGAGTCAAGCCGTCCTCTCGCCGACGAAGCAATCCGCCGTTGCCCGTCATGGATCCCTACGCAACCGAGCCGAAACACCTCGACCACGAGATGGGCCCCAGGAGCGCCTCCATTCCCGTCAACCAAGGGAAGAAGATCACGCCCGGGGTGCGAGCAGAGGGTGAGAGCGGCAGAAAGGGCTTCCACCCGCTGAAGTTTTTGACCATCTGCTTCAGAAGCAGCTGCACGCTCTCCAAGCTTGTCAATGTTCTGTGGCCCTTTGTGCCCGCAGCGTTCGCCTTGGTACGCCGAGAAAACATGCTGGCTGCCGTGTGGATCACAAAGGAGACTAACTGATGTGACAGAGGTATGCTCGCCCTCACGAGGAGCTCTGGATCTTCATCTTAAGCTACATTGCCATGGTGCCAGCTGCCAACTTGCTTGGCTTCGCGGGCCAAGAGCTTGGACGAAAGCTTCCGCATGTCTTCGCTACCCTCCTGGAGACCACACTGGGCTCTGTCGTCGAAATCATCTTGTTCATGGTTCTGATCAGCCGTGGCGACAAGTCGGTTCCCATCATCAAGGCTGCTATCCTCGGGTCCATTCTAGCGAACCTGCTACTGTGTCTGGGCGCATGCTTCTTTGCTGGTGGTCTGAGAAGAGATGAACAGGAGTTCCACGAGGCCGTCAGCGAGGTCGGGAGCAACTTGATGCTTGTTGCAGGCAGTACGTTGGAAAAAAAAAATGACCTATGCTATGTGTGCTTTGATCATGCTGACGCGTTTTCCAGTGGGACTCATTGTCCCCGCCGTGTTCAGCTCCGCCCTCAACATCACGTCAAGTCAGTCGGATGACATTCTAAACATTAGCCGAGCAACGGCGGTCATCTTATTGTTCGGCTATCTTGTGTATGCAGCCCGTCTCCACGCAGGGTACAGTGCGCCTTAGTCTGCTAACAGACGTCGAACAGGTTCGTCTTTTTTCAGATGCGATCGCACCACGGCCTTTACGAGGAGGCTCTCCACGCCGATGAACACAAGGATGCAGACAGGCACAGGGATCTCTACAAGCAGAAGCTGACCTTCACCGAATGTGTCGTTGCAATTGCCATTGCGATCACGTGCGTCGCCTTCATGGCGATCTTCCTTGTCGAGAAGATCGAATACATTGTCGAGAAGAGAGGAATCAAAGATGCGTTCGTCTCACCGCGATTCATCTCATTTATTTACCCCAGGCTAACCGTCTTGCAGCTTCCTCGGTCTCATCCTTGTTCCCCTGGTGGAGAAAGCGGCAGAGCATCTCACAGCCGTTGACGAAGCGTGGGACGATCAGATGAACTTTGCGCTGTCCCACGTGCTCGGAGCCTCCATTCAGACCGCCCTCTTCAACGCCCCTCTCGTTGTGATCGTCAGCTGGGGCCTCGGCCATCGCATGGATTTCAACTTCGAGATCTTCGACGCCGGCGTTCTCATTCTTGCCATCCTGGTCATTGGCAACTTCCTCCGCGACGGGAAATCAAACTACCTCGAGGGCGTGCTCTGCGTGCTCGTGTACATGATCATTGCCATCTCCGCATTCTTCTACCCGAATCCGACCACCGGTCACGAGACGAGCTCGGGCAGCACCGCAGAATCAACGTCCGCAGAGGAAGTGGCTCATGCAATCATCAAAATGGCCAGGCAGGCCAAGATGATATGAGAACGGACTTTGTGCGAGAACAAGAAATCGTCGCTTATATTTTTTTTTTTCCTTTTAGGTCCCCTTTGGGATTGAGCACGCACGCCGCTCCCCCGGGGTGCCGTACGCAAAATGGCATCTACATTCGATGGGAAAGATCATCCGGACAAGTGCAGTTCTTGCTGGAGACGCTAGCTTGAGCCATAGTTGGGCGCTGCATTTAGCGACGGTGTTTTGGGAAAAGAAATCATTCACGTTCGAAGCATTGAGGTTTAATAGTGAGAAGAAACAAATTGGGCATTTCCCTTTCTGCAAGCCACATGTCTTCCGCTCTCCTCTTCTACCTTCTCCACCCCCTCCCTCCTTTTTTTCTTGAACCGTTCCCCATTTTTGATTTTCGATTTCTCTCGCAAACGCGCACCAGCTCACATTTCCTTTCTTTGTTTTTTTTTTTGGGTCTTTTTTCTTCTCTCTTCCGATCCAACGATGCGAATAGCCGCCCTCCCTCTCTGGCTCCTCCGGCGCGCCTTGCGTCGCCAAAAGGCGGCTCGAGCGAAGCCAATTTTCTAACGTCACGACTGAAGATCGGATCCGACGCATGGGAAACGTGCGCGACGGGGACGGGCGCAGCACCGTCCTACGTCACGTCACACCTGAAAGCTGCCCTCTGGCCCGCGCTGGGGTTGGCGTTGTCTTGTTCTTTTGGGGCGTGCGGCGGAGGGAAGCAATCTGGCGCAGGGAGTCCCGCGAGCCGGAACCGCTTCAGCAACGGCCGCGACACCTTTCACCGCCGTCGACGTTTGAGCGGACTGCGCAGCTTTTTCGTGCGAGAAGAGGGCGCCAGAAGCACGGAAAGCCCTTGGCTAGCAGGCCAATGGTCTGCAGCTTGTTCGTCGAAGGTTTCCTAACAAGGGGCTTGGCACGGATGCCAAAGCGATCCACCGACGTTTACGCGTCCGGGTGGAGCACAGCCTCGTCTCAAGAGCAGTGAGAGAGGATCCGGTTGCGCAAGCAAACAACGTCAAACGGTACGACGGCCAGGGGAGCTGACGCGAGCGATGAACACAAAAAAGACGACGGCTAACAAAACCTGAACTATTCTCGCAATGCACTTTTTGATCCCGCCGTGACCTCCTTGTGCGAATACCCCGTTGGTTTGTCTTTTAGTTCTCTTTTTTTTTTTTTTGTTTCACTCTGTTATATCTGGAGGTCGAGAAAAGGATCGCATAGGACGCCAATTCGCAATCGTTTGATCTCAAACATGCATCGCATTCGCTCGCTCATCTCGACAATCTCTCTAGTCCCGCTCGTTGCTGCACAGACGTACACGTCCTGTAATCCTCTCAAAAGCAGTGTGTACCCGTACTTCGTGCTTTGCCAACGCAGTTACTGATACGTATGCCAGCATCATGTCCAGCAGACGAGGGCCTGTCCTCGTCGAGTCTGACGAGTGACTTCACATCATCTTCCCTCCCAGCAAAATGGAACATCACCGCCGGCTCGTCTCTCATAGACTACGGAAGCGGTGGAACCACATTCACCATCAAGGAGTCCGGGGATGCACCGACAATCGAGACGGAATTCTACGTCTTCTTCGGCGTGATCAGCGTCTTCCTCAAGTCCGCTCCCGGCACTGGCATCGTGTCGTCCGTGGTTCTGGAGAGCGATGACCTGGACGAGATAGACTGGGAGTGGATTGGTGGTGACGACAGCAAGGTCCAGACCAATTACTTTGGCAAAGGAAACACGACCACCTATAATCGCGAGCTCTGGGTCGCGGCCGCAGATTGTCAGACAACCGCACACAACTACACCGTCAACTGGCAAAGCGACAAAACAGAATGGTACGTCGACGGCACGCTGACCCGGACGTTGAACTACGCCGACGCCGTCGATGGAACCAACTACCCTCAGACGCCGATGCGGGTCAAGGTTGGCATTTGGGCCGGCGGTGACACGTCCTTGAACTCCGAGGGCACGGTGGAATGGGCTGGAGGAGCGACGAACTTCAGCCAGGGCCCGTTCACAATGACGCTCGAAAAGGTGGTGATTGTGAACCAAAACCCGGCGAGCTCGTACACGTACGGCGACGAGTCCGGCAGCTACACCAGCATCAAAATCGACGGTGCCAACTCGACCACCGACACGGTCAGCACGGCCAGAGCTGCGGGAAATTCGACCACGTCGGCGAGCAATGCGTCCGGGACTGCCGTCGCATCGTCTGCTTCGTCGAGCACCGCAGCGATAACCACCACGTCGGCAGGTTCTGGGTTCGTTGTGGAAGGCATGGCCAAGGCCTTGTTTGCATGTGTTCTGGGGGCAGCAGCCTTCTTGATTTAGATAAATGTATACTTAGGCCCCTAGATATCGTAGAGCAACGCCTTTTGAACCTGGCTGGCTTTTTGATCGGATTCCTATTTTGGGATGGGGTCGCAAAAGAGCGCCGTGGCTATCGCGTAGTCCTTGTCGTGACTGATGCTGATTTCCACCATATCACCATCAAGTTGGGATACGTCTTCATCAGAAAATAATTCGTCGCCGTGCGCCCCTGAAGTTTTCTCCTGGATAGCCTGAATGCTCTCCTCGTCCTTCTTCGCGTCCGCCGAACTTGAGCCTGGGCCAGAAGCATCGACTTGCACGCTGCCGCCTCGCACCCGTTCGCGGAGGATGGCAGCTTTGACTCGACCTTTCGACGACCAGATGAAGATGTCTTGAAATGTCGGCTTCCTGTAAGACCCGTCCTCGTTGACGTACGACTGCGAAGCCGCTTTGATGATGGCTTCTTTCGCGGCCCACCTACGACATTAGCCGGGACCAGCGAAGCGAACGGCAGCACCGATCTTACCGGCCAGCGATGTGTTCATACAAGGAGTCGTGGCTCATCGTGTTTGCGACGCGTCCGTACTTCTGCGCCAGCGCGGCAATTTCTCCTGGACGGAACAGTCTGGCCAGGAAGTACGGATTGAGATGTCCGCTCATTTCTTCAAGATACTTGTTGGTCCTATCGTCCAAGGATGGCAGGCCACGGAAGTGCGAACTCTCCTCGCGCGACGAAGCATGGCCACGGCTTCCCGCGCTCAGTATCCGGCGTATTCGCGGAATGCGACAGATGTCGGTGCCAATCCGGTACGGCGTTGGAAGCGCACGTAGGACCATTTCACAAAACCTAGGCTGGGCTCAACAGATAGCGCCGTCCAAAAGAAAAAATTTTTTTTTCTTTTAGTTGAAATGATGACGATCAAGATGATGAGTGTCAAGCGCGTATTTGATGGCTTGGTGCAAGATGATTGACAACCAGTGCGTCGATCACGTTGCGGCCTAAGCTCTGACAGTACATCCTCCATCTTTGCCTTGTTTCGCCGCTGCACGGCTGCTCCATCATTCGAACGCAGAAGATGTGAAAGAAAAACAAAATTAATAAAAAGAAAGAATTTGAACCGAGCCAAGTGCACGTTGCCTTCCTCATGCTTCTGGCGTGCAGGTCAGAGTATACTAAGCTATGTGGTGTCACAGATAATCCATGTCCAACCTCACCAGGCGAGCAGCAGTTACGTTGATCCAGCGACCTCCAGCAGAGCTTTGAAATAGATGTCCAACGACAATCTTCGTAGTCAAGGAGCGGGCAGCTTGCAATCATACGCATCAATAGGATCACAAAAGATAGCATTTACTTTGAAAGCGTACAACGAGCACAGCAAATGACGTCGTCGATGAACAACACGAGCACCATTGTCGCATAGCATACTCGTTGCATGAACAATCTTCCTTGATCTATACCTGTAATTTCTTCGAACCGCCGAGCAGAACTCTTGAAAGGCCATCTAAATAATTTATGCCGGAAACGGTCTCCCGACTTGCTCTGCTGCGAGACTTGTTCATCAGCATGCTGAACTTGATCGATGGAACTCTACGCTCGTTGCTGCTGCTCATGGTTCTCAAATAGAATCTTCAGGGGAGAGTCATGTCTCGTCATTGGCGGCGACTCGGGCATTGGTCTCATCATGGCACAGGCAATGGCTGCACGGGGCTATGACGTCTACCTAGCGTCCAGAAACGCGGACAAAGGCAGGCCAGTACGGCGGACGGGTCTCTGAACATCTTCGCCGCACGGCAAGAAAGAATGAGATTGAGCCAGGTTTCCACGGCCCACTGCTGACAAAAGCGCGAGCGGCCAACACGACTCCTTCAAGTAAGTACGCAAACACAAAACTTACGCAAGTTGCCTGCGCACGGCTCTTGCAGCGGCGATTAGATGCACCGCTGGCAGCTGCCAGGGGCCAAGAGCAAAGTCAACGGAAGGCGGATGAATGTCTGCGCAAGCTTTTACACCAGGAAACTGCGCATCGTCTGTCTTTGCGAAGACGGACGGGTCCAGCCCACATTCTGATCCCCTCTTCTAACTTCTGGTCGTGTCTGCAAAGATCGCTGTACCTGTCCAAGAAGGAACGTATGACTTGCGTTGAGTGATGGTCTCGAATCCGGCAGGTCCTGGTTTCGATGTCCGCCCCGCATCAGCAAGGTAACGTTCTGACAGTCTCCTTAAGTTTGTACCACGGTCAATCGAGTCACCCATCGCCGGCAGATATCATGTCTGATTCGATGCTCGAACGGCTGTGGGCGCGCGGTGGTGTTCGGATGCAGACGTATTGTGGAATTGAATAGAAGTCCAAGTCAAATACTGCGTCGAATCGACATATTTTAATCGTGCTCTTCGAAATCGTACGGGAAGCTCTATGCATCCGATTAAATCGTTTATTCCTAGAGAGCGTAGATTGAATTGGTCACCCTGGTGGATAATGGCCACTTCAGGAACGGCCGTGGAATTGCCCAAGCTTGAGTAGTATTCTACAATGCCCTGGGAGATCTTGCCACAATTATCTCTTAGCAACCCATCTGGGATGAAAAGACCTTCTTCTTTGCAGGCTCGTTTTCCCCCAGTTTCTCCCTTTGGTTTTTCTTTTCTTGGCCGATGAAGTGTCGCCAATGCGCGCGCTGCCAGTGAAGATTACCCAACGTGTTGGTGCATCTTTAGCTTTACATTCGTTACGTGCTGCTAGACGCCATCGTCCGCCTCTGTTTTCATTTTATGATAAACATCGTGGAAGCCAAGCATGCCTCGATAAACGGTGGCATTCGCCTCTTTGGGGGCGCGTCACTGCGTCTATTTTCAAGTGAACTGGAGCAAATCCCCCTGCAAACGCCGTCGCTAATGCCGTTGTCTATACACGCGCGCTCTTCCCCGCTTGAAGAAACTTGAGGCCCGGGACCGGGTTGCTCGGGCTCAGGTGCCGACTGTCAGCGGCGGGCTACACATAGCCCATTGCCGCCAGAGCTTTTCAGCCCACAAATCCATCCTTTGTCCATCCGCTCCTTCTCATGCTCTCCTCAATCGCCTTCCACAGGCCCTCGACAACTTCCCTGTCTCGCCACCTCCCTTTCTCGCCCTGATGGGGCGTCCACTTATCCACAAATGCAGTTCTGACCATGCGCCCCCAGCCCTTAACCGTATCCGGCACTGCGTCGCCGGTCCAGCCAAGGTAGATACCCAGAGCGTGGGAGAACAATTCCGCTGGATTCTGCCATTTGTAACTCTTGAACTGCCACGTCTGGCCCGTGGTGAATACCGCGACAACGCGCTGCCAGTAGTCCGGTTTGAATTGATCCGGCGTATCGACAAGAATGAAACGGAAGGGTCGCTGCGGGTCAATAGACGGCATAAGCCGCGACGTGTACAAAAGATTTGCGGATCCAATGGTGCCAGCCGCAGCCGAGTCCGCTGGTACGAATATTCCGTTCTCGAGGAACTGCTTGATGTTGGACATGCGCAGAAGGGATGACGCCGAGGGAGAGAGCAGAATGATCGGTTCGAGGCGTCGTCCTGAGCCGGGCTTTTTAAGACCGGAGACGAGCGCTGGGTTCCCAACTGAGGCAGGGGTCGGTCCGGTCGGGCGCGACTTCGAGCGGCCAAGATAAGCATCCGCCTGCTTGCGAACGTGCGAGAAATCCTGGAGCATACAGTCAGAAGATCCAAAATGTCGCTTGGGGGGGGGGGGGGGGTGCGCAGAAAACGGACAGTTGGTTTTATGCCCCTCAAAATACTGTTTCGATCACCCATCTTCCTCTCTCCAGCGTAGATCTTCGCCAACTTTGGATCAATGGCAACAGACACTTTACCCGCTCCCGCAGCGACAGGAGCGGCGCCGGGTGCACCGTCGGCCGTACCTGCTGTGATGGCAGCCGCCCTATCGGCTTGGGCGCTCGCCTTCGCAGAGTCCAACACTTGCAGATTCTCGCTCTCCTCGTTCGTGCCATCGAGCCATGCAACGAGGTCCGTCCTGTCTGTGAAGGGCAAGTTCTTGATCTCGACAATGCCTGCTTCGGTAAGAGCCTTGTTGGCGGCTGCGCGAGCGGAGATGTACGCGGTCGTCGTATCGTCTTTGTGAAGCCACACAAAGTAGATGGAGCGTAAGTCTGTGGGCTTTGAGTCCGACATATACCGTGTCTCCATGCTCAACGGAAAGACCTTCTGCCCAGACGGCGTGCCGATGTGAATGTGCGTTGCTTGAGCGATGTTGTCCGTTCCTGTGCTTGCATCTTCCGTGGTTGACAGCATCGGCGTAACGCCAGACGCAATGGCGCGTCGCAAGATGAGGAGAGGGTCATTTTGCTCGGCTTCGGATGCCATTGTGAGTTTGTGGTACGATAGTGGGCAATGTGGTGGTTGTTAAGTGCGACGAACGCCCCAATTCTTCGAAAGTCACTTACACGCTTGCGCTTTGAACTTTCGCGACGCTAGCCAGCCTTATGTAGCACGTGACACAGCCTCGATACGGATCTGAACTTCGGGCAAGAAATGAATAGCAGGAGGAACGACCTATCGGAGAATCTTATCTGATTCTATGTAAGAACAGGAAACGCAAATTTGCTTCGTTGCCCACAAACGCGCGTAGAGAAGCTGAACGCTTGATCGCAATCGGCTACCCGCCGATGCGGAGGTGAAAGAGCCATCGAAAGCGGACGAAAAACAAAAGAGAGAACCATTTTATGCCTTTGCCTTTAACATATGCTCTGAATTACGCCGTTATGGCGTCTAGTTTGTCTCCGAGAAATGCTATGATGGGGCGCTCATACTTTTCGGCGCCAGATGCACGTCCACCCAGAAATAAAAAAAAAAGCGAACTCTGTTGTGTATTAAACAGTACAGGAAAGCAACGAACGCCATCGCCAAATGCCAAGCCGCCCATGGACAAGAGGAGAACGAGCCAGAAAACAAGATTGAACCAAGGGTCTGCGCAGTGCGAGGCATGCATAGTTTACATGCGTCCTCCCATCGCTCTGAACCTCTCGCCCGTGCTGGGGATCGGTTTCTCTGCCCTGATAAGCCACAGGAACCAGTCCTCTAGGGGAATGAATACGTAAAAGATCTTATTGCACAGGAAGCTTAATATGACAAAGCAAAATGCGACACCGGCGTCCATGAAGTAATGGTTTGCGGTCGCGATGATGGTCGTGAGGATGAGAGCGGGATAGCCCACGCCGAACACGAGGAAGAAAAGCTTCCAGGCCTTGCTCTTGCGGCGCTCGTTTCGCTCCAGCAACGGCCCGGAGCGGAAGATGGTCGAGTGCCACACCAAAGTGGCGCCGATGCAGAATGCGTAGCCGAAGTGCATGCTCGGCATCGCAGCAAGCGAATTCACGTACTTGCCAGACTGCCACACGGACTGCGCGTCGTCGTGGCGAACGCTATCCACGAAGCCGTACTCGGCAGGAAGAAGGCGCGGCGGCATACACGGGTAAAAGATAAAGGTGAGGAAAGCGAGAAAATTGGTCAGCGTCATGGTGCGGCGGACGGCCGCGAAGGTCGGGTGCGACGGCGCGGTGAAGTAGTACCAGGCGATGAAGCTGTTCGTCTTCGTCAGTCGCTTCGTTCAACGTTTATGCGATCATTCATGGACGGAGCGCAAAGAGAGCAATACGTTCGGACAGGTTGACGCTTACCCTACTGTGCCGGGAATGTGGATCAGCGCGTACGTGCGGTTCAGCACAGTCAGCGCGTCCTGGTGTCCTTCCATGAACCACTGCTGGACATCCCTCTCTCGAAATGGAAATAGAAACGACAGGATCCCAAACTGCTCAGCTTCCAAGACGGCGATGCCATGCCCCTGCGCGACCTCCCATATGTTCGTCTTACCAAAAATACGTTGCGAAGTGATGCTGGTCATGCGGTAGAAAGCGTAGTTGATAATCCAGTAAAACATCTCGATCAAGAAAGGAAACTTTTGCAATATGCGCGAGTGGATGTTATCCTTGAAGCGGCTTGTGTTAGGGGTGTGGATAAGCAGACCGCACCAGCGCCTTGTCTTGGGTAGGTGCTTTGCGGCCGCAATGGGATCCTGGGCGTCATCCTCATTCTCGGGGTCGTATGGAATCAGCTCGTCCGAGGAGCGCGCGGAGTCTGGGTCGTCGAGCGAAGAGTTGTACAGAGTTTCCCGCCTGCCCAGGATCGAATATCTAGGTCTGCGCGTGAAGTACATGGCTCCAAAAAGAATAGTGGCAACAATCTGGGACGCGCTACGTCAGCATC
Source organism: Verruconis gallopava (assembly GCF_000836295.1). Taxonomy (NCBI): domain Eukaryota; kingdom Fungi; phylum Ascomycota; class Dothideomycetes; order Venturiales; family Sympoventuriaceae; genus Verruconis; species Verruconis gallopava. The sequence continues at coordinate 699,011 of NW_015622144.1, read as the reverse complement.
TTGGCGAATCGTAGTGTATAAAATGGCAATAGGGTATCTTACAACAGGCTCGGCCCAGCCAGGGAGCTTCCACGCGGGCTTCGAATTCCATTTCGGCTCCTTTACAGGTATGGTGATGTCGTGGAGAGTCATGACTGCTTGGATCCGGGCGGTGCAGCCGTCCGGTGTGCAGAAGGAGGGCTTAAGAACAAGAGGGATCGAGTCGAGCGAAAAGGCGGAGGGGAGGGTGGGGGGGGGAGAGGGGGGGAGGAGGATTGTATGTTGAAGATCTGGTCAGGAACACATGCGAACCGTCGAGCAAGGTTGCGCGATGCGGTCTTGCTTCCAATGACGTCCGCAAGAAGCTGGATCCTGAAAAGGTATAACTGACGAAGGACGCGTGTTGCGGAACAAGGGCAGCTCTCAGCCACTTTTGCCAAAGGTCGGGTAGGAAAGCGAATCAAGGAGAGCAATGGTAGACGCAGCGTCGATGCTTTCTTGGCCGGTCGATCAGCAAGCCGTCGGCAAGAAGGCACAATTTGGAACAGAACTGAACGAAAGAAGCGAGGGGGAAGAAGACGAGAGTGAACGAGTGAGTGAATGAATGGGCTCGCAGATGACAAGTCCGAGTCTTTTGCTTTGGGCATGGAGACTTGGCGCATCTTTGCCTCCTTCATTGATCCCCTTGCTGGCGCTCAGTCGTGCCGCTAAGATAAGATTACGAGTGCAAGTGGAGTGGTTTCGCGCCAACCACACGCGCCGGAAACTAGCTTCGTCCGCTTCGCAGAGCCGCTCGTTGCCCCATCAGGCGAACGCTCGTGTGCTATCCTTGGTTTCATCATCGACTGCGAAGTGAATGGTGATGTTTCACTGCGCTGCGCGGCATTCGGGGCACGCCATGCCGGCGTGGAAGCCGAGGAGGACGGAGACGACGAGCACGGCCAAGACAGCCGCGCCGGAAGATGGCCGCCGCAAGAGGAGACGCCGGCAGCCCGCCCTTTTTGTCGCGTCGTCGTCGGCCGGTGGGTGCTGGTCGCCATCTCTCTGCTGTCTTGCACGCCCTGCCAAGTGCGAAGTCAGCCGGCCGGGGTGCGATGTTGGTTCTTGGCTTGGCGATGACGCTGCTGATCCTGCACCTTGCCCACGCACTCCGACGACGGCGCATCTCTCTCTCCGTGCCTGCGTGTGCGCGCGTGCGAGCCTGCGTGCACGACGGACAGCGAGAGAGACAGGCCGAGGCGTGGTGGCGACGATGACGGCGATGATGCTCCTGCTGGCGGAGGTGGTGGTGGTGGTCGAGGCACGGCAGCTTGCCTGCGCCTGTGCTGCCTCTGCGCTCGCGGCGGGCGAGCCGGCGCTCTGCAGTTCCAAAACATCCGGCGGATTCGAGCGGAACGCTTTCGCTTATTCCTTGCTGATGACGACGTCGCCCGGTTAGCTCCCATGACGGCCATGACGGCCTTGCTGCCCTCTCTTCTGTCGCGAAACATCCTGTGCTGATACTCAGGAGCCCCGTTCAATCCCTCGCCGCGTCGCTGCACATGCGCTCTCTTTCTGGGGCTCGTTCTCCGAGCAGCTCGTCCATGCTGGCTCGTCCAGCACCTGCGATCTCCATCTCGCTCGCTACACGGGCTGCCATGTTACCTTCATGCCCAAAGGATCCCTTCTCCTCACCAGGTGCGCATGCTGTTCGCTCGCATAGGGCGGCTGATTTCATTGCGTTCCCCCGCGAACTCGTAGCCGCAGGCCGACGGCGAGGCCTCGCTTCCGTCCCCGTCGCCTTTCTCACGCCCGCGTTGCTTGTGCAGCCCACATGCATGCTGAACACATTGCTCGTGGCCGGAAGCAAGACCGGCTTGAGCCAATGGACCGCATTTGCATGCACTGAGCACGCGACGCGGCTCGAGAAGCTCAATCGTCTTCACGTCTGCAGTGCCGCTGTCGCAGCGCGCGTCCGCCTTTGCACATCTCTCCGAACTCAACTGTCCACTGCTCTCCTGTGCTGTTGATGTAAACCAATCGTTCAACCGCGTCTTAGATCCTGGACGCAGCCCTCGTGCTCAGAAGCTGATGAAGCAATGCCGGTTGACGTCTTTGTAACGTTGTGAGCGATTTCTAGTGCATGCTTAAGCTTTCCTTTTTGTTTCCCTCGTATGCTGGCTATTATTTGCCGGGGCAGACAATTGATGTTCTGAGGGCTGGCGCCTCGCAGCAGATGATGCATGAGTACCTTGTCAGGTAATGGTGCTTTCAACAGGAGAGTCACGTCATTGTATCTCGCCGGATCGTCTCTCGCAAAACCCAGCTCTTTGTGCTCCTTCTGTGGTTCGTTTACTACCGCGAAGCAGCATAGAGCAGTTGTATTGTTAATTTGCACTCTCTGTTCCATTCGCTCTCGCTGTCACCATGGCAAGCATCCTCAAGTCGTGGTTGTGCTCAAAGCTGCATCGCTTTGCTAGTCCTCACACTCATCACCATCATGACAAACATTGTACTTACCGTCACTGGGACTTCGCAGCCATGTCGAGTCACACTAGGAAGCCAATCTTCAGTCCACATACTCCATCAAACAGAACGATCAGCACGTAATGTCATCAAATGCTTCGTTCATATCAGCAGCTTTGAAAGAAACATTCGCGACAGCACTCACACACATCCGTGACTATTAGCAGGGCTCTTACTTTCTATTCTACTTCCTAAAGCCACTTCTCTGTCATAGGAACCACAAGCTTGCATTGTCTCACAATCGTGTAGAGGACGATTATCAGACCATTGACCTCTCCAACCGATTACCATCAGGCTGGGATTCAACCTCTCCATCAAGCTCGTCTAGAAAAACTACCCTCAGGCTCACTTCTACGACTCGAAAATTCACGTCCAACAGTTTTGCGGTCGGTGTTCGATAGCGCAAGTTCTTGAACATAGATCTTGACCTTCCAGCGTATCACGAAATCCACAGACAAACAAGGCAGTTAAACAACTAATTGACCAAATGACGACCCTCACGCCCGCCACGAGTAGCCTTCGTCCAAAACCAAAGCCTCGTATCCTCGCCATCGGCATCCAGGACCGAACCTTTGCCGACTCGCGCATGTACGCTCGCCTGCGTACCCTTCTCCGCAAGTTCGCAGACATCTATTACTGCTCCACTGCCGTTGCTGCCGTCGCCGCGCTGCGCAAGCGTTCTAACCCACCCCTTGCTGTTTTGATCGTGGACGCAGGCATCACACAGCGCCGGGACGTCACAGTCGCATGTGTCGAGTACATGCGGAGAGGCGGCCGTGTCGTGTTCGCGGCGAACTTTGCGAACTATATGCCGCCTACCCAGGACGTGCGACGCTTCTTCTCGTCATTTGGTGTCTTCTGGACGTTTGAGGACGGAGGGCCGAGCAGAGGCGTCATCGCGCGGAAGAATCGGCAACTGCTTCAGGGCGACGAGAGTGCGGCCTGGCGCTGCGTGGAGGACGAGATTGTGTATCGCCAAGCGCAAGTCCTCGGCAACGTTAAAAAGGAGCATGCTGTCTTCACTGCCATGGAGGCGGAGGAGCAGAGCCTAGCTGCCGAGAGTGAGAAGACAGAAAGCGCCGTTCCACTTCGCAATGCAAATGATGGATGCGAATTGCTACCGAGAAGGCTTGGTCCCACAAGGTACAGGACGCCAATTGCGTGGGCAAAACAGAGGTACGGTTATATAGGGGTCATTGGAGACGTGAACGCGCAGCCCGAGAGCGAGGTCCTAGTTGTGTGCATGCTAGGCTTGATAGACACGGTTCAGGTGGCAACCGCTTGAGCTCTGGTTTGATGTTAACGATCCCCAGGCAAGCACTCAAATGCGGAGCAGCATACTCTCTCAATTACCGTGGCATGAAGGTTCTATAGGTCTGCGAATACGGACGATCCAGTACACCGTACAATGACTTGCCCGCACTGGATTTGAGCACATGAATAAAGGCGGTTCTCTGTGTCTTGAATTCAAAGCTACCGAAGCGTCGACACCACTTTTGGGCGGGCAGAATTAGGCATTAGTACAAACTTTGAAATGGAACTTTAAGCGTCTACTCTAAAGTTGGGATGTTGTCGGCTAAGTGAATCCGTTCCGAGCCTAGTGGACTTCTTCTTGTGCAGAGAGGGCATATGATCTACATGCGTGTCGTGCTCGAAGATCCTTAGTACATAATGCATCACCTAAGAAGTTACGTGCAAACAGCTCAAGCTTCACGGCAACGCACACTCGAGTATCTCTCATTTCAGTTCTATGCTGTACTCGAGGCATTAGCACGTCCACTCCCGAACTGTTTCCCACCATCTCATGTGTAAAGAGTGGTCAAGGTCGGCACCGAACGTTCAAACTAGTGACGCTTGCGCTTCATCGCGAATCGACAATCTCCCAAGGTCTCCACGCGGCTGTATCCAAAACCTAACATGGAGCCATCTTTCGTGCCGCAGCAAGCCCAAAGTCCATCGGTACACGGACAAGGGGCGCTTCTCTTCAGATTGCGGTGTGCAGCCCTCACAGACAAAGTGAATCCACGAACCTAAATCGTTCGTCGTGGCGTGAGCTATAGGTGAATAAAAGCATGAGTGACTTTCGCAGGGGCACATCAACGTTCCCGTGTACGTGAGGCAGAGTATGCCGCGTGCATCATCTGAGGCCCCGCTTCAAAGCAAATCGCTCTGTTCGCCAACTACTGTTCACACGAGGGTCGGGCAGCACGCGCTATGCGACCAAATAATTTAATCATAGCTCTGAAGACTTGAGAGCACGAGTCTAGTCAGAGTCGTGCAGCAGATTGGACGATTTCCAGGACAAAACTAGGAAGAACCACATTGGATGATGTCGGAACTGCGAAACGATGGGTGCGAGTTACTCGGAGTGCGGGTCGCGGTGACAGCGCTCTCGTCCTAGAGAGGCTGAAGCGGTGCGACACCATTAAACCTATTGTGAAATGAAAATCCAAATTTGAAGAAGAAAGAAGTGTTCGAGGAAAAGGATTCTTGGACGGGGGATGAATTGGCCTTGTTTTCACAATTGGGCGACAAAAAAAAACTTCACTATATGCTCGAACTGACAATCCGGAAGGAAGCCAATAGAAACATCGACGAACGGAGTGAAGATCCTTCTTCCCAGCAGAAATACGAGGATAGAGCGACGCACGCGAAGCTCAGCGTTCTAACGACGTGGACATGAAAAGCCTTTCGCTGATTTCGTTCTGTAGCAGAAGGGGAAATAAAAAGTGCTTCGTTCGGCTCCCGGACACTTGAGCCAACTCATTTTTCTTTTTGCTCATCAAACGCCGTCGATTCCAGCTTTGTCGATGAAGTGCATCGTCGCACACGACACCGGCCCCTAGGACGTTGACGAGTGTAGTGGAGGCTCGAGGCCCTCGAGGTCGCGGATGTTGACGTGCAGGGTATCTTGTCTAGCTTTCTGCGCTGCCACGGCCAGTCGTGAAGCCATCGCAGAAGAGCGCCGGATGGCGACGCGTAGGGGAAACGGCGAGGTCCAATATGCAAGCTGCGGCTTCGCGACGGAGCGAGCGAGAGATTCGTCTCTCGCTAGTTAGCGGTCAAAGGATTTCAATCTTGAGAGCAGGTTCTGCGGCGGGAGGAGCCTGACAAAGGAAACGCGCGAGGCTGTGACGGGCCCGCCTCATTTCCCTACTCGACGGCCATTTCCAAGGTTTGTTCGGCACCGCAGCAGAGAAGGTGCGGCCCGGGGTTGGAACTGTGGAGACTCTACTGCTTGGTGGAGGTCCAGTGTACGCTCCGCCGTCGTCGATGCACAGGCAGTCGCAACGCTTCCACCGGCGGTTTTCTAATCATTCGTCCCGATTTGCAAGATTCTCAGCCTGTCTGCTACTCAATTCGACGCACTGAGTCAAATCGACCAATATCCACACCTATGCTTGCTTGTGCGAGTCTCGCAATGAAGAACGGGGCTAGCAAGTTCAGCTCAACCCCAGATCGCGATGCCCCAGAACTGCGTGGATACGAATCCCGTCTGGACTCCTCTCTGACTATGGGTCCATTGTTTTTGGACCTCAATCCTCATATGAGGTTCTTCCTTGAGCTCTTGTCCTCGACGTTTCAAATTCTTCACTTATTGTCGAAAAGACCGCCTATACACGATACGCCATTGTGGCCGTTGGCGCTCAGCATTCTGCCAGCTGACTATTGTTAACACTCGGTGCTGTCTCGCTATCAATTCAATAGTCGTGCCCAGCACTCAATCTCCTCATCTCTCCGGTCGTTGCATCGAATATCTTTGATTGAACAAAATGGCTAAGAAGCAGACAATGGCTCGTTGCATTGCGTACCAACGTTCAGTAACACAAGACGAAGGATCTTCGCCTGGTCCATCCAAGGTGCAAGCATGGCAAAGCAGCATTTTTTGGAGAACAGGTGCTCCTTTCTCTCTGCCATTGCAGCGGCATAACACAGAAAACCGACATCAAATAAGCAAATCCGCAATCCGACCCGGTGTGATCGCTTGGGTGCCTCAGCAAAGCTTCGTTCAACAGTTTGACGAACGTGAGCCTATTCTTGTGCATCCAGATTTCAAGAACAAACCGCAGGCATTCGGACATCCTTGTCTTGTCATCAGCAACGCGAACAATGATGGGCGAGTTCTGTGTCTACAGATCACAGCATTTTCAAACTTTCATGGTGGACTGCTCCAGAAATATCCCGATATTTTGCGGTTAGATGGGCAAGTGCAATCTCGAGCTGGTCAGCGGCAACGATGGCTAGCCATTCGGCACAGCGGCCCCACAGCCCTCGCAGCACATGACGGTACGCCGCTGTTAGATGTAAGGTGTGGTGAGGTCCTCAGGGAACAGTCTTACGTGAACACCGAAAAGACGTTCACCATTCACGAGTCCCTGCTAAAGAGTAGCGGAAAATGCCTCACCAGACAAGCGGTCGAAGCGGTCGTCCATCACCATAATCTGCTGTATTCAAATTTTATCTGCGGACTGGAGGATTGGGATCCTGCAAAGAACAAGCAGAACTGCCTGGTTGACCTCCCGTGGCCTCACGGAAAAGAATATCAGAACGATTGCGGCTGACGAGATACCCAAGCTCTTGCCGCGGACTAAACAAAATGCGCCATAGTGCCACGATGTAACTGCGGAATCGGTTCTTTTGTTATGTAACTGGTAACAAGTTTTGTTGAATCTGGAGTTAGGTAGGCTGCATAGAGTTCCGAGCGGTCTGGCAAGAGATAACTCTGCTAACAGTGAAAGCATAGGGTATCTGGTTGTTTCGGAAGACTTTTTGTCACAAAACCTCAGCCATTTATATTTAGTCTAATGTAGAATAATTCTGTCGTCGTGAAAGATCAGCGATAGTGACTTGCATAATCGTCCACGAGTAGCAGCTTCCGCTCAATTCATCAGTGTTGTATTAAGAAACGATCTCTGACTCCGACTAATGTAAAGCATGCCCGCTAACTCTTGACATACTACGAAACTCACTGCATTGTTTTTTTTGTACCATCAGCACGCAGATACCTTTTTCATGCCATAGTCTGAGGAATCTGCAAACGGATTGGCAATAGAGCCTGCTAGAGAGGATATCCGGCTGGTTTTAGCGATATCAAGAATCAGAATTCATAGCAGCCATTTTTAATGCCAGATAATTTCAAGGCTCGTGATTCGGGTGAAAGGCATGGGTTCGGTTGATACAGCTACGACGGGGGTGCTTCTGTGCTGAGTTATATCGAATTAAAACTCACCAGAAATTCCTGGCGTTGATTGGCCAGAAGGCTGGCCAGCCTTCATTTCCTTGATCAAGGTGTCCTGCCTTGAAAGAGGACGCGAAAGGAGGACGGTTGACCTCTCAATCCCACGTCATCTCATGAGAAGCTCCTATTTTCGGACTGCTTACGATAAAAGCACGTGCGCTCAAGCCACTTTTGGCCCCAGGTCACAGGCCAGGATAAGAAACTGACATCAGAAAATCCATCTGAGCATGGGCTAGTGTGTGCTAGTTGTGTAAACCGGGCTGCTGCGGCCTTTCACGACTGCAACCCGCTCGTGGAGGTAGTGCCCGTGACATCGTCGTGACCTTTTGGATTCAGGCAGACGACGGGAAAATGGCAAGTCAGTTCGAGGTTGCGGAGAAAGCTTCCTGGCTAACAAATGATTCGTTGGGGTCAATTAAGCGGAGCTGCCGGTTGACCAATTCCGGGCCGGCAGCTTGAAGAGTGAATGGGCTTGAGGTACTTCATCTCCCCGCAGATCTTGAAGCACAATATCCTTTGAAGAAAGGGAAAAAAAAAAAAAAAACTTCAAGTACATGGTTCAAGAGAATTCACCTGCTCGGAAATAACAGAGGCAATGGCGACTACCTTTGATCCGAATGGCAAAACTGCCATCATCACTGGAGGGGGAAGCGGTGGGTCACGAACGGTCAGGTCATATTTGTGGTTGCATGCTTATCCATTTCTTCTTTATTAGGAATCAACTTCGCCTTCGCAAAATTGCTCCTTTCAAAAGGTTGCAATGTCCTGATCGCTGACTTGGGTCTTCGCCCGGAGGCGAAAGAACACTACGATAAATTCACCTCTTCACCCCGTGCCGTTTTCCAGAAAACCGACGTGACCAAATGGGCCGAGCTGGAGGAGATGTTCAACGTTGCATTCAAAGAATTTGGTCAAGTGGACATCCTTTGCGCCGGCGCAGGTCTTTTCGATCCCAAATTCAGCAATTTCTGGTTTCCCCCCGGCAGTGCCGAGAGCCGTGATGATCCGCACGGTGACCGGTATCTGACCATGGACGTGAACGTGACGCATCCTATCCGCTCAACGCAACTGGCATTATCTCATTGGATGAATCCACCCAAAGGCCAGCCGAAGGCTAGTCCGTCCAACCCAAAGCGAGTGGTCGTGTGTTGCTCAGTTGCAAGCTTGTTACATGGTATCAGCTACCCGTTGTACTTTGCGTCCAAGCATGCTGTGGCAGCATTCGTCCGCTCACTGGGAGACCTGAATGAGAAGCTTGGTATCAAAGTTGGAGGTGTATGCCCTGGAGGAGTAAGATCGCCTATGCTGATGGAAGATCAGCACAAGGCGAGAACGATCGATTTTGAAAAAGACCGAATGGTCACTCCGGAGCAGGTTGCAGAAGTGTTATACCGCCTTTGCGTAGATGACTCGGTCCCTGGAGGTTCTCTGCTGGAAATTACCGAGAATGGAGAGCGAGAGGTTCAAGCATTCGGTGATCCAGGCCCGGCTGGTGGCACGAATATTTCGCACTGGGAAATTGCGATCAACGAGGTCTGGAGTCAGCTTGACACCCCTGGCTGGGGCCAAGTCAAACCATCATTGTAGTTATTCATCGCGAAATTTAAGGGATGATATGTGTGATGGGATTGAGGCATGAGCTTGTTTCTCATGATTTGCGCCATCCGTACCTTCACGCTGCTCATGACATGCCAGATCCCGGCGGCCAACCATACATGCTTGAGCCGCCAGAAAATGCCTGGTGCGGATAGTGATCGTAATTCCAACCAAAAGTCTGGGGATTATAGCTGCTGTTCGGATCATGATGCTGACCGCCACCTTGCCATCCGGCGTTCTCAACGGAATGGACGGCAGCTTGTGATTCATCAAAACCACCATAGGCTCCGAAGTACTGAGATGAGCCGGCATGAGTATAAGATCCAAATTCCTGCAGCGATGCGCTAGTGTTGATACTTTGTGGGAAGCTGTTGGGATCGACGAGTGCAAAGGTTTGATCGTAAGACTGCTGTCGCGAGTTGATTTGAGGTCGTGAGGAGCTCTCTCCTTGTTCTCTTTCCGAGGTAGTAGCTCTTAACTGGCGTTTTATGATATCTACGCTCCTTTTGATGCCTGGGGCTTGTCGACTTTCGGACTCAATTATTTCCAGTGCACTTCTCAAACGAAGTGATGCGACATGCCTTTGCTCGTCGTCCCCAACGCGCAGCAAGGCAATGTCGACCGTAGCAGCGGTGTAGATGCAATAGCTGATCAGGTAGGTATTTTCTTTGATTTGAAATGCTCGGCTGTAAAGAGTGAGCAAGTCGTGCATGATCGCGGCTTGCTCAGCGAGGAGTTGTTTCTTGACTTCCTGAATCGTTGATCCCGAACTAGATGACGTTTGCTGAAAAGGTCTGAATAAGATTGAGAGAAGAGTACGGTAGTATAGATTCAAGCTCAACACATGAGGAGGGGGGCATATCGTCCGCTGACCAGCGTCATCGATGCGAAGCACTGACGGCAGTTGATCATACCAGGACTCAAGGCGGTTCTGAATGGATTCTACTTGACCAACGGTCACACGGGCACGTCCGTGGCTTGCCACTGTTGTCAACACGGGACCCACAAGCTCAAGCAGTAGACATAGCTGCTTGAAAGTTGCACTGTTATACGAACGAGCTGCACGATATTCGCCAGGATTTTCGCAGCCCAGAGGGTACCAGTACTCTCGATCGTCGTAATCGTCGACTGGACGGCGTGTCAGAAGATTTCTCTCATCGACAATAAGTACACCTTACAGATGTCATCCACCGATACCCATAGTTTTGAAAGAGTAGGAGGTCGCCCAAGCGTCAAACTAAGGACCTTGTCCCAAGAATATGCCGCTAGAGCAAGTCTTTTCCGTGCTTCAACGTCGACTGGGGTCAGATTTTCGTATCTGGAAAGCCTTTGCGGATCCAGATGCAAACCAATATCAGTCATCATGCGAAAGGCCTAAATAATGAATACTTAGTTCAGTAACTTGGACGTCAAAAGAATATTGAGACGTGCCATGCCAGAGAATAGCCATCCTTCGGACGTATTTCCTATGCCACATTGTCGACAGCCTAGGATCAGCAAGCCTTGGATAGTTGCGATGGCAGGCCGGGAGCTACCAAGTTCTCGCACTAAAAGCTCTTTAGCTGCGACAAGAAAACGTTCACCTTGATCCTGATAAACGATAGAGTCATGGTTGCAGTGTCGAGCTGCAAGCGCAAATATCGATGTAAGCAGAAATCTAGAGCAGTATGGTCCAGTTCCAGCTAGATCCCTGATGAACACTATACGACTGTGAGTGAACGCTCTCTGTCGGAGATAGAATATTGCGTATCTGATTCACTCTTGCACTACTTACGTGGCTTGTAGACGAAATTGTGAAATGGATTCTGCCAAGTGAAATAGGCGGACAAAAGGTGGATCGCAACATCTGTGGGAATGCCAAAGTCGGCCTCAGTTTTCTTCACCAACAGCGGTTGCCATCGATTCTGCAGATCTTCGTACGTTGTTTTGAAGTGCTTTTGAGAGGATTCTTTAAGCCTCTCCCGAACGATGGCTGCTTCTTCTAGGGTCTCGTCATCGTCATCCTCGAAAGCAGATTCTTGAAAGCGCGAAGTCGGCCCATGATAAGTGATCTGAGAAGGATATTAGTATGTCGCATTCTCTTCTTCCCGTCGTGCACTTTACCGATCCTTTGTCATCGAACCCAACTTGGGAGTACAGAGAATAGTCTTGTTCCGAGTCAGAATATAGTGCCCCAGGAGATGATGCGGGCTGGCTGCCATAAGGGCTACTAGATCGTGCTTCTAGCAACTCAGACTCGAGTTCTTGGATACGTTTTTGAGCCTGCGCTAGCTGCGCTTCCATACGCTTCTTGGGATACTGGCAGACCTCTTCCGCACGGGCACAGGAAGTGCACTCTGGCTGTGCCCCATCGCAACGTATCTTCTTCTTCCGACAGTTGCTGCACGCGAACGCGTATCGCCGGGGGGGTTTCTTGGAGCTTGCTCCCTCTGGTGAGCGCTCCATGACGCGAACATGAAAACAAAGCTTTAGAGAGTGCTGGGTGAAGTCATCAACGGCAATATACGATGGTACAAGGTCTGCAACCGATCCAAACGCACCCCGGCATTTGATGACTTTATATTGACCATCGGTAACTCTTCGCAATGTCGCAGGTAGGCAGTGAAGACGCGGGAATTGATCAGGACCCGTGCGGCGTAAGCATAAGAGATACTTGAAGCAGACACGGCCATGTTTGAAGACGTCTTCGCGTTGCCCGAGGCGATGATGAGCAGCCCTTCTCTACCGCAAAACAGATGAGCCTTCTGGTTTTTGGCTTGAATCGTGCATTTGTCAGTGCGCAAAAGAAGGCTAGCCTTACCGACTCTCCTTGATGCTCGCTGTCCTTGACGAAAGGCCGTTGGTTCACGCATAGACAAGGGGGCCCTGCCGATCTTACATTGCTAGAAGATATCCTTGCAAATCAGCCAAAAGCGTACGCCATCATCAGCCCTACGGTCATCAGCGAGCGCGTGGGTAGAGGCTTTTTGGAAATACAGATGGCAAAGGTCGAGGTTTCTGGAACGATCTGATTAGTGACGCAAGTGCGCGTGCATCCGCCGGCCAGCAGAGCGAGACGACATGCTCGTAGGAGATTTTAGCCCATTCACGTCGGTTTCGAACCTTTGTGCATGATGTCCTACCGCATGCGCCACGTGTGGGTGCGTCATGCCAAAGGACCTTGGTCCGTCTGTTGGGGCGGAGTTTGGAAGAAACTTAGGAAGTCGGCATCCGATGCGGCGCGAGCCGCTATATCGGTGATATACACAAGGCCTAATCGCCGTCGATTCGATTGTAGGGCCTGCTTTGGGGCGCTTTGCAAAGACAGTACCTAGTACAGTCCATTGGGAGAAATAGCGCACGAGGACGTAATTCCCGCACCATTCCTTGCAATGGCCAAAAACGCATGATGCCAAAGGCATACGAAGTTCTTTGTTCTAGAAATTGGGGAAGCAACCTGAATAGGACACAACCAGCTGAGGAGTCTCCGAACCGGGGTGGAACGGGGGGGTTAGGAGGACTGGTATATTTTGGGTGATGAGGTCTTGGGGTCCATACATGAGAGGCGGTGGTCACGCTGCGCCTCGGCATAATTGCAGACGTGAAGCAGACTCAGTTCTTGCTCTCTCGCGTGGATCCAAGTCGTCTAAATTGACGCTCTATGCATGATGAGTCACTCGCGCGGGAACCACCAGGCGTCACCGTCAGACGTTGCAGAATTGGGCGGTCAAGTACCTGGTTTCCAAACAGAAGGCGGGCCGTGCGAAGGCATCTCTGGTCTACAGCAGGAACAGCCAGCGGGATTGAGGTGCTCGGTGCTTCACTTGACGTCTTATGCCGGGATACATGATATTCATTTGGCAAATGAGCGCGGCCTGCGAACGCGAAAGCTGGAGTTCGGCATCTTTCCGACTCGTGCACAGTTGGATGAGTTTGTGGCCTGACAGCGCGTGCAACTGTCCGTCAATTTCAGGCAAGAAACGCACAACAAATGGCTCATTCCTCGTGGATTGAGGAGCTGGACATGTTTTGACAGTGCAAGCGTCGCCTAGACACTGCGTTGAAATGCGCTGTGAGAGCGCAGTGTAAGTCTTTCGACACCTGTGTTTCGATATGGAGTCAGCAATGGATTTCGCCACGTCCGAGAGCGGTCAATTCAAGCTCGGCGAAACGGATCGCTGCGCCATTCGAGTAGCCGTTGCGGTGTCTCCGCAACCTTGCGACGTCGGTCCGTACTGGCCAGACTATAATTCTTCTCCAAAACTCGAGTTGGCTTGAAGTTGAGAGCCATTAGCCCTCGTAAGAAGCTGTGGGTTGAATCATGACTCAATCTGCTGCACGCGTCGTTCCTGGCCGCACGACCACGGTCGCTCGACAAATCGTGCACGAAATCTGGACGCACCTGGGGCTTCCATCTGAAAGTCTCACGTCGTTGGAACTGCCAGGCTCGGGCTTAGGGCTTCCATCATCATTCCAGGTTGGCGCCTTTGCGCAAGCCACAATTGCGCTATCTGCGCTGGCCGCAGCAACTTGCCATGCGCAGGCGCAAGGCATTAGAGTGCCAAGAGTGTCGGTCCCCCTTCGACATGCGTCAGCAGAGTTTAAATCGGAGCGGTTGTACGTCCTTGATGGCAAGACGAATGAGGATCCGTGGGGACCGATAGGCGGCCTGCACCAAACAGCTGACGGCTATGTTCGCATTCACGATGGATTTCCTCATCATCGGGACAACGCTTTAAAGCTGCTTGGTCTTGAAACGACGGCGACTAGAGAAGATGTAGCGCAAGCGGCAAAGGCCTGGAGAGCGCTTGATCTGGAGGAAGCGGCTGCACAGAGCAATGCTATCGTGGCTGCTCTTCGATCATATTCTGACTGGGACGTTCTCGAACAGGCACAGCAGTTGCCAGACCTGCCGATCACAGTTCAAAAGGTTTCCTCCACCCCGTTTCCGCGGCCCGTACAAAGAAAAGCCAGCTCCCGTGGATGTTTGGAGGGACTGAGGGTGCTAGACCTCAGTCGCGTCATTGCCGCTCCTATCGCTGGAAAAACACTCGCAGTCCATGGCGCTGATGTCTTGTGGGTTACATCACCAAACTTACCAGCGCTGCCGGATATCGATTGCGATGTACAGCGTGGCAAAAGAACAATACAGCTTGATTTGAAGAAGGCGGAAGACAAAGCGAAGCTGATGCTCCTTCTGAAGGAAGCCGATGTTTTTCTTCAAGGATACAGACCTGGAAGTTTAGCCAATCTAGGTCTATCAGCTACGGTGCTACATGAGATAAATCCACACCTTATAGTGGCCAATCTGTCCGCTTTTGGAACACGTGGGCCGTGGTCTCATCGACGTGGTTTCGATTCAATAGTTCAAACTTGCAGCGGTATGAACGTGTCTGAGGCCGAGCATTTTGGCGAGGGATCGCCAGCACGACCGATGCCTTGTCAAGCACTTGACCATGGAACAGGTTATCTGCTTGCCACAGGCATCATGGCTGCGCTCTATAGACGTGCAAAAGAAGGCGGCGCCTACGTTGTTGACGCTAGCTTAGCCGGTACAATGAAGTATCTGCGCGATCTAGGCCAATATGAAGGCAATTCCGGCTTCGATTGTGAGGATATAAAGACCAATCGAGATGTTACTGAATTTTTAGAGACAAGAGACACAGAGCTCGGAAAGCTTGTTGCTGTAAAACATTCCGCAAGTATTGAAGGACTTGATGTCGGCTGGCGCATTATGCCCAAGCCCTTAGGCAGCGATGATCCAAAGTGGCTGCAAGCAGAAGAAAGTTATTGAACAAAACTCTCATGGTCATATTTGATTACTACTATGCCTCGTAACTGCTCAACACTGTGTACATTACACTTCCAAGCCGCGTTTCAACCTCTACCCGTGCTCAAATGTCTCAGCCATCACCCAGAAAGTTTTTAAGTGCCTTTTCGAATGCTTCAATCTCTTTTTGTAAAACTCTTCCACCATATACTGGCAAATACGCCTGAAAATCGTCATCAATCTCGCTTTCTGAGAAGGCTGGGTTGTCCACGAAGTCGTCAAGGGCAAACTTCTTGTTCCATTTGTTTCTATTTGCCTTTTCGAGAATATCCATTTGCTGCAGCTCAATAGCCGTATAATTTGGCGAAGAAGAAGGAAATATCTGAATGAGTTAGCCTCAACGTCGAATTTGGTGCAAATCTTCACAGCTACAAGCACTGGCAGCTTACCTTCTTGGCCGACTGAAGGTGTGTGATTATGGAATGAAGCCGTTCTGAGAGTTGAGCCAAAGTTCCATTTGCGAGAATATCGTCGGGTACATCTGGCATTAACTTATCGGACCAAGCTCCGGAGTCTGTTTCTGGCATAGGAGTAGGCGAGTAGGTTGACGCCAACCATGATTCAACGTACTGTCCTTCGGTAGAAATATCCTACATGTGGTCAGATCATAGCGTCAAAATAAGAAATTGAGAACAGCAATTTGAAAGAGCTGAGCAGTCTCTCCACAAGTCCCAGAATGTAGAGAATGGCAATTCTGAAGACCTTATGATTATGTAAACTCTCCATCGTTCTTACCATGTTCACCTCATTGAGAGCGGAACTCTCCTTGCTATGAGGAAATTTTGATTCCGATTGTTTTGCTTGGTAAATAGCGGAGAAATCTTGGACGTATGTCTTCGAAGACGGATACGTCGTTGCGAACGCAGTTGGATATGTTGATTGATTACTTCCACTCGGCGCTGCTACAACAGAGTTCAAATGACTTTGTGTCTCTATTGCCTGGATCTTCTGAAACATATCAAAGTAAAACGAATCATTCGATGGTAAATTTGGCGCAGTGTTTGGGGCCCATTGCGTGTGCTGGTTCTCGGGTACTACAAGAGGCAGTCGAGTAGTCACTGCTATCTCCTGGAGTATATTGTTGAATTTCGACGGAATATGAAGATCAACAAAGTAGGTATCTGTTCCCGGCGTAGGAAATACAAGCGTACTTTGATAATGATTCGCCAGCGCGGCAAGTTTTGCTCCTAGTACGCGTTTCATTGGACTCGTGGAATAGTGTGGATGAGGTGCATAAACTTGTGAATATTTAGGCCAAAGAGTTTCATGCCAGGTCGGGAGCACGCTTTGCTTCCCTGTATCTGGCTGTGTTTCCTGTTGAAAGCCGGAGGAGAATGTTTTGGGCAACTTTGATTGACTCGTGGCCGTCGACAATGGTGGAGACGATATTTTGAACGCGAAGCTGTGATTTGACTGGTCAGAACATAGGACAAAAAAAAACTAAACTAGAAACAACATTACGTACCGATTCTCCTCCATTCTGTCAGGCATTTTTTCTGCCTTCTTCTGCCAATCCTTCAATGTGTTCATTATCTCACTACCATATGTTCGAAAATGCTTCTCAATTACATCATGCCAGCATCCTTGACTCCGAGATTTGGTTGCTTGGACAAGGACATCTACAAGTGCGTGTCTAATGGTCAAGATTTGCACCTTGAGATGGAAGTCAGTTAAAAATGGTTCTCAAAGCTTAAGAAATTAGATACAAAAATGCCATTTTAGAAACTCGTACCTCTGCATTGAACCTCCTTGACTGATCTTTCATCTCGCGACCTTCCCTTCCCGGCTCATTATACCAAGGCTCCGAACAAAAGATCATGGCCTGGATGGAAACTAGCACCTGTAAGATGGTGGATCGATTTGGTTCCCACGATGGACCGCTCCAAGTGCCCAGCAGCGACAGACAAACCTTGCCATCAGGGTACAGATTTGGATTAAAGTGTGCTGTTCCCTTTCCAGTGGTCTTGAAATGCATTTTGGGCGACAACTGGGGATAGTTCCATGGGCACATCATGTCAAATTCAAAGAGACCATGCGCATACGGCGTCTCTCTGGGACCTATAATGAGTACTTTCATAAGATCTGGGCGAGAAGTTGCATATCTAACGAAGATCCCTTCCGGAAGAGCCGACTGTAATGTTGCAATTTCCGTGAGAATTCGTTTCATTCGTCCTTTGGCAGGATGGACTTTGCTCCGTTGTTCTTTTACAAAATAGAAATCATGTTTGAAAGTGTCATCGTCTACAGACTCGACACAATGTTCACGATGCCATGCTGCCATTTGGTGTGCCAAGGTCATGACTGGTTCTGCTTCTGGCTTGCTGCAGGAGGTAGGTGGGATACTGAATGCTTTCATTCTTTCTTGGACAAAATGGAATATCTTGTCGGCATGTTCACAAACTCTAAGGAGTCTTCGGCTTTCAGTGTCGAGAAACTCTTCTTGCATCCTGGTTGCTTGTTTGCGTAAATTAGATGTGGAATGGAAGAATTTGTCAAGGAGCTGTATGATAGGCTGGAAACTCGTCAGTTTGGAACGTTTTGATAAGCCGCTGGAAAAAAAAAGTTTTGACGAGCATTCAAGATTATCTAAGTGCAGCTTGAAATGAAGAAGTACTTACAGCAACTTCATTCGGATCCTGGTTCTTAGGTAAAAGGATATGGTGTGAAAGCAGAGTGGTACTCAACAAGCCTTGCTCTACTGGGTACAGGCTCCTTGGCCCTAAAACAAGTGGAGCCAAGCGATAGTGATCTGCTAGTTTGGCGATAAGGTCAAGAATGTTGCAGAACAGGTCCGAATTAGAGGCGATCTCTTCAAAGCTGTCCGTTCGAAGCATTGTTGCCATTATTTCTAACGCCCGACTTCTTTGAAACATCGTAAAGAGAAGAGACGGTGGTGCCTGAAGGTATGCCTCATTTGCAAAGTGTTCAGAGAGTAGCTCATTAAGCGCCCGAAATAGTCGTTGAGCTAAAATGACCTCTTTGTTGAGCTTTACGTTATTTAGAGAATATCTACCACGCAAACGTGATGGTGACTGTTTGTGAAAAACATGCGATGGGAATTCTTCATCGCTATAATCCGCAGAGGAAGTGCCAATATAGCTGTTGGCGCCACCATACCCTGTTCCGTTGGGTTTCCTGAAGGGGAAGTCTTTTGTGCTTGCTTCTGGACTAGTGGGCTTAGAGAAGTCCTCTTTTGACTGCTTTTTGGTGTCCTCCTTTGCGTGGTATGGAATTTCGGGTGCACAGAGCCAAATCCAAATACAAAATATCTGAGACTGTGGGCAGCAGGAGCGGAATTGTGCTGGCCGTCGCAAGGCTCGCGCACTCATCCCGCAGCCGATACATGTTCGGATGTAGCATTTCTGACACGAAAAGAAGCTTGACGCGTCAAGATTATGTAAACTCTCAGCTATCTTTGCCGCTGAATTTGCGTCTGGAAGAAGGGATGTGCTGCATGAGGAGCAAGTGGCTTTCGTCAGCTGCATGCCGTAGGCTCGTAGCGCTGATTTCGAATCGTCCATAGCTGCGTTCTGAGTTGGTAGCGACAAGATGTCAGAACCGGGCTGTTCTCCAAACAGACACTGCTCAACATTCTGCTCTGCTTTTTGGAAATAATAGGAGGGCAACACGTTCGAGTGCTCATGGTCCATCTTAAAGCGCTTAGAAGGCATCTTTAGCAAAGCGCTGCAGATCAGGTGCCAAAAGTATTGATGTCGCACCCGCTAGTCTATCGGATTGTAGAAAACCTTTGATCCAATGCAGTGGAGATTCACGCTTCTTCAGATGCACACAGTTCAGTCACTGCGCAGGTTAGCTCATCACCAGCCGTTGTTTCCAAATAGTTACGACGTTGTCTTGCGGGAGGTGAACCGCAAATGCGACGCAGAGTAAGGCCACCGAGGTTTATGTGATAACCAGTAGCAGAGATCTTCTGATATGCTTGTTTCTGCTCTGAGGCGACGAGTGGGTGGGTAGTAAAGGAGCAACGAGGGGGTTGTAGAGAAACGGCTGGCGCAGACTGGCTAATAGATGCCTCGCCCTTGAATTCAAGGAGAAAGTTAAACGAGATTATTTGAGTTGAAGAATGTCAAAGTGCTAGCAATGATCTCCTGGTGAGATACTTTTTGTAGTAGAATCTAAAGGGCAAGCAAGATCCAAGGCTGAAGTGGGATGCCTTTATCACATGACTTTGCAGGAACAAGGTGGACGCTATCGCAGTACGAGCACGTCGACTCGGACGGCTTCGGCTGGGAAAAGAGCATCTAGTGACACAAGCGGTTATCTGCTTTACAAGCACTGATCAATTCTAAGGTCTTATCCTGAAACCCCGAGTACGTTGTGTCGCTCTTCACAAGGCGATGACGTGTTCTGCAGCAAAATCCAGTATGCGGTTGTTGTCCCAAACAGCGAACCATTCCTTCGACGCTACGATGCCCTCACTAATTGACTTGCTGCCTACAAGCACAAAGATCGGCTTTTTGTCTGGCAAACAAGGCAGATGCCGGTGAGCAATCAGCACGAGGCTCAGGACTTGGCGCCCGATTTTCGTCACCAAACGTGGTTTAGCTTTGGCATCGAGCTTGGTGAACGTGATGCTGGCGACTCGTCACAGGCGTACACAACGGAGGAACAGTAGCTTGCATACGAATCCATTCTAGCCATTCGTTCAACGCAACCGGTCAAGATCTCATCAACCCGTTCGAACTTGTGACCGCGCCCAGAGTTAACTGTGCAGAAATTTCCTGATTGTCGTGCCTGTTCTTCTATCTGACGTCGATCTCTTCTTCTCTTTCTATTTCTCTATTTTTTGCAGGATGCATCATATAAAGTACTTATCTTTGCGATTTTATGACCATACTGTACGCGCGTTTTATCTCAGGGCTGTTTTATTTTTTTTTTGTTTTTTTTTTGTTGCTCAGATAATCTTGCGAGGCAAAGGCTCTTTCGTCTGACCTATACGCATTGTATTTTTCCGCCTCACAATTTTTCAGCCTTGCGAGGAACGGCGATGGCCGTAGAAGCTCTATTCTAGGTGGCTGCTAACTGCTTCTTGACCTGGTTTGGATCTACTATGGGTGATCTGGTCTTTTTGACCTCCATCTTCGCAGTTTGGATTATGCTTCTCGTTATTTCAGCCTGTAGATTCACTGCTGATTCAATCCTGGCCAGAAAGGGGGATTTCCGTATGGAAGAAATGTCAAATTTTCAATCTCAAGCCATACTAGCGTGCAGGTCATGCACTGTTTTGCCATGACAACAGCTTTCGGGCCTCGATGGACTAACGACGTCGACACTTCAGAGGCTGCAAAGTCTTGCAGAGAAAGGTGACGGTTACTACCCAGTATATGTGTTATCCTTCTGCCTCTACTTGTCGCAGTTCTCATAGGCAATTACGATTCGATGCACTTTACGCTAAATTGCTGGCTTTCATTAATCGTCCATGAGGAAATGCGATTGCGTCACCTCGACAATGCCGGATCCCCACCAGTCGTGTTACACCATAACGCACCAGGCTTGCAAGAGCAGTCTTCAGGGGAAAAAAATATATGCGTGCGGTTCTTGACTATTTTCATCGACGCCACACCTATACCTCCGTTCATGGGCTGAGGATCGGCCCGAGATACACGATGAAGTTTTACAAGCCTCCAGCGGTTGGCTGATCTGCCTTCAAGTGTGAACCGCTTAGTATTCATTTCCCACGCAACGCTTTACCTGCTACAATGCGATACAACGAGCCTTTTGGCAGTAAACCCGATTCGTACATGTCACTCGCATGGGTAGGCTCCCTACATTTTTGTACCTCCGAATCCTAGCGGACGCTGTGTTCCACTGTGGTGAAAAACAAAAGTTTTGTGCGGATAATGCGCTTTTAGCTAATTCAGATTCCCCAACCGCGCTCCTCGAAAATGGGGTTCCGGAATTTTGCTTTTTCCATGTCTCAGCTTGGGTGAGACATCCTTCTCCATTCAAGTCGTTCGAAGAACCGGGGACAAACTCGCTTCACGACAGTCAAAACAGATATGGCCACAACCATACCCGACGATGTGGTTGACAGGTCGCCTGGAACAAGCATTGAGGACAAAAATGGGCCCTTAAAATGTGTTCGCTTGTGCTGAACGCGTTCGCACAAGAAGCAAAAATACTTCGCGTCAACCCTGGTTCCCGGACCATGATCGAAAGCGAACCCTTGTCTCGATGAGTTCACTCGACACACTTTCGAAATAACGGCTGCAAGGTGACCGCGATCGAACGCACCTCTGGCAAGCGGTTCGATCGCGACTCTGATACCGTGGACCTTAAAGCCAAGGATACCGCGGCTAACAAAACCGGGATGGAGAAGAGGCTGGAAACTTTCCCTCTGCCACTGGATCTGACATCAATCCGATAAGTCGAAGCTGCGTTATCGAGATTTGCCTTTTTTGCTGTATATCGAGCGCCACAGTCACATTCGTGTCTCCGCTATGAATTATCAAACCGTAATGCCGGTACCCATTCACTGCAGCTTTCTCACCCATGAGCAAAGCATGAAGAGCGTCAGGGTATCAATTCTGCAGCTGTGCCCATTCATAATGTCCATGTAAGAGCGTCGTGGGATCTCCTTGGCCCCTTTCTCTGCACTACGCTCATTCCCCTCTTGGTTAACCCGTTATCTGTTGTCTTTGCACCTATGCTTTCATATTTTCCCGTAGCCATTAGGTTCCTTGTCTTTCGGCACCCTTACAAACCATTGGCACCCACTACTCTATACAAGAACAACAGCTCCTGCTGCAACATGTTTGGAAGCCACTTCCTTGCCTTCTATAAACCGCTATACTAGTTTCCAATGGACGTCCTTCCCCATGAACGAAGGGAATGGCTCCCTGCTTACTCTCTGGTTCTTGGATCTATAACCACCATCTTGCTAGTCATTCGATTGTTATCGAGAGCTCTATGGAGAGGTGGTGGCCTCGGGCTCGATGACTTCTTTATCACGCTTGGATGGGCGGTGGCTGCTGCGAACACTGGGTTATCAGTGCATGCTGCTACTGAGCTAGGATATGACAGACACATATGGGACATCGATCCCGCTGATGCTCCAAATGCCATCAAGGTGAAAAATGTCTCTGTTATCCTTACAAAATATGCTAAAGAGTGATCAGTACGGCTTTGTCATAAGCATACTGTACGTTTGGTCCACGTCATTGACCAAATTATCAATCCTTCTATTCTACCGGAGGCTGGTCGCTGGGACGTACAGCAAAAGATATAGATATTCTATTTGGATAGCCCTCGCTGCTCTTGTGACTTATACGATTGTCATATTCGCCCTTATAATGACGACATGCTTCCCCCTCGATGCGGTATGGATGAAGGTAGTGCCCGCCTGGGTCAAAGGCCACGACTACCGCTGCGCTTCCAATCGAGCTGTCATCGCGACATCCTACGCCTCGGGGATATTGAGCGTAGTAACAGATTTTTACACGGTGCTGCTACCATGTTGGCTTTTTTTCAGTATCCAGATGGACAAGAAGAGGCGTATTGCGACCATGAGTGTCTTTTCGGTCGGATTCTTGTGCGTCATTGACGTACACCACTGTACTTTCCCGGGCTTACTCTTAGCAGGGTTGTCATCGCAGGAACCGTTCGAACGGTGTACTTGGTCAAGGCAGAAGGCCCCGACATTGACAAGACCTGGAACATATTCAACGTCATCATAGCAGGAACGACCGAAGGCGACTTCGGGATCATGTGTGCGTGCGCACCCTCCCTAAAGTCAGCGTTCAGCTACCACTTCGGAACGCACGGCTTGACTCAAAATACTGGCGTTAGCAATCCTTCGTCGAACAGCTGGTCCACAGATACTGGCAAACGAGCTGCCGTCCGGAATGGATATGTACGGCTGTCGGCAAAGCTGCGAAAAGGGGGCCCTGCTCCGCCGCCGCTGCCACAAGGGGAGGAACTTATTTTGCAAGAAAGACTCGATCAAAGTTACGGAAAGAAAAACTCAAAATCTGATATTGATCAATTTGGCTTTAGTCATGAGGCATGGGCGGCACGTTCGCCGACGAATTCAACATGTGATCTCGAAAGCGGAATTCATCGAAGCAGCATTGAATACGCTCCACGATCACCAATGACATTCAATGAGACGACAAGTTTACGACCACGGGCATCCCAACAAGATGTTTCATGAAACCTAATTTAGATCGATGAAACTTGAGATCAGTGTACAATAGTGATGAGCAATGTGCCGAAGATGATGAAGAATTGGAAGAGATATAAGCAGCAAGAAGCCGAGTAAAGGTTAAGGCTGTCTTGATTGAATACCAACTATTGATTTGGTAGTAACAAGCCACTGTTCCTACCTTCCCGACTCCTCCATCTACAACCGCAGGACAAACACACAACCCAAAAAAAGGCAAACCAAAATCCTCATATAAAAATCAAAGATGCCCGACACCGTTGAGGATGTCGTTGGGTATATGCATATATTACTTTTG